>NC_061100.1:15056572-15104072 GCF_015104395.2 Macrobrachium nipponense
AACCCAATAGAAGATAGATATTGATTGCCTATTACTTTTGCAGGATTGAAATGTTGCTCATGAAATTTTAATACCTAATTTTCAGTTTGGATGAAACTTTCAGGTCATCTAAATTTTATTTAGAACATCATGGTTTCCTTACAACTAGTACTTACTGTATTTTGGATAGTCTTTCGACAATTTGCCTGTTAGTTATTTAAACATTTTAGAATGCATATTATTAGAAGAACCAACCAAGTTTTTTCATTTTGATCCTTAGGGTAATTTTTAGTATCTATTAGTTACTCACTGGTATTAGAGCACTAAAAGAATTCCAATATTTGGTTCTTGATGTAGCATGGCTAGTGTTATGTAGTCCCATAAGTAAAGAGGGTTTTTGTGAGATGGTGTATTTTGCTTTCAGAACGGAACAACCCTACAACGCCAATAAAAAAAGTGGAAACAAGCCTCGTGGAATGACAGTAGAACAGCTGGTCAGGTTCCTGAATGAAGAACAAAGGGATCCTCGACTCAATGAAATTTTGTACCCTTATGCAGATGCAGCCAAAGCTAAAGAAGTGATCAGGGACTACGAAATACACAAGGAGAATATTGCCAAAAGTAAATTTGTGAATATTTTAAATGGATTCTTTGGAATATCTTAAGTAGCAAGGGATTCAGCCGTAAAACAGAAATTCTGTAGCTTAAAGTATCACACTGTAGTCTATTAGTGTTATAAGAGATTTGTTAAAGAATGTTATTTAAAATAGTATTTTTTAGCATTACAGTATGATGGTTCTTTTAGGCATGAGTTTTGTTCCGATGTTAAACCTAATATGACAGTTTTGATGTCGAAGTAAGGGAGAGAATTTTTCAGGCCAGCTTTTTTCATTTTTGGTTTCTTAAGGAAGGTTTCTGTTTTGTTTTAAATTAATACAAACATCTTGGAATGTCAAGTAATGTATCCTAACATCCTGCCATCTTATTTTCAGATGTGCTGGGCTGTGAAGGCTTTCTGAGGTACCTGATGTCAGATGAAAACGTTGTAATGTCCCTAGAAAAGTTGGATCAGTATGCTGATATGGACCAGCCACTTTCACATTACTTCATAAATTCTTCCCATAACACTTATCTTATAGGTAGGTTGTAACTTTTATTGTAAAACTGTGGCATTTGGTATGCTGAAGGTCACCTTTGAAGAATGGTAATGTCTTAAAAAGTTTTATCTTTTATTCTTAGTCATAATTTCAAATGAAATCCCAAATGGTTATGCAGCTGACCCCCAGTATTTGTGGGGGACGTGTACCACAACCCCCCAGAAGAGCTAAAATCAGCAAATACTTAAAGCCCCTCAAAAATTGCTTATAAATGCCTATTTTGATAGTTCAAGCACAAAAATCCTTGTAAAAAGCTTGTACCTGAGTATTTTAATAGTTTTATCTCAAAAAATACATTTAGTCATGAAAATATGAAAATACAGTAATTAGTGAATATTTCTCCATGAAAGATACTGCAAGTATTCAAATTTTCCGCAAATACTTAATGTGTATAGCATATGTTCCATAGAAAAATCCATAAATAGGTGAGTTTGTGAATCCCGAACTGCCTATTGGCAGGGGTCAGCAATATGTGAATTGGCTGAGTTAGTATTTCCATATTTTAGAAATTTGATGAATAAAGTTTGCAAGAGTCAAATTGCAATAGCATGGCTAGACTTTTGCCAGTTATTGCATGAATATACTTATAAAATAAGTGAATTCCCTTTAGAGAAATGTCTTGTATGAGTTTGTTAAGGTTTATTTATTTTATTTAACAGCCTGAGTTGGTGTTATTACCTTTTATCTCAGTTGATATACATAGCCATTATAGTGGACAGTTTGGAGATGCTAGTATGAAAATTATGTTTTGAGATTTATGTACGCTAACATGCTCTGTTACAGTTCCAGGTGGCTTCAAGTCCCTAAACAATTTTCTCAGCTGTCTCAGTACTGTTTTATCTGATGCTGCTTGAATTATTTTGTATTCACTGGCCTGATGATGCTACTTTCACCATCGTATACACGAGTTGCCAGACGCCACAGATTGGTTGCTTTACAATCGTTGATTGTTTTAACCAGTTTCCAGCTGGCGCAAGAAGATTATTCTATTGTTAAGACTAAAGGTTTGTTAGCTATGAAAAATACAAATTAATGAAAAATTTGTCATTTTACATCAGCTTTTTCCTTTATAGGATTATATATACATACAGTGGTACCTCGGTTTTTGTACATAATCCATTCCGGAACCTCCAATGATAACCGAAACTTACAAAAACCAAATAATAATTGCCATAAGGAATATTGTAAATAATATTAATGTATTTAAAAATATATATATTTTTAAAATATTTTAAAAATATATATATTTTGGAGGGAATAAACAGTTTTACATACAGAAAACAATGAGAAATAAATATAAATGAATAATGATCATTTAACAAAGTCTTATCTTTATGGAGGACTCTTGTTAGCATATGGAAGATGGAGAAGAGGGGAGAGGGAGGAGGAGAGGTTACTGTTTGGAAAGGGAATCCCCCTCCAGAAGGACTTCAGGTATCAAGAACCTATCTGCGGTTACTTCTCCTCTTCGTGTTTTACTTGCACTGACTGGGGTTACTTCCCCACTTCATTTTTTACTGGCACTAGGACCAGCTTGAGAATCACTGGGTCCCTGCCGAATAACAAAACTGCCCAGAGACATTTGTTTTTGATGTCTCTTCAATGTCTGCCTAAAATGGTACAGAGAATTGTCATTAAACATATTAGACATGGATTGCAATGTCTTTGATAAGTTGGTAAGTCGCAACAAAATTTTTTACATCACTCCACTTCACGAACATTTCTTTAATCACTGAAGTAGGCACAGTATTCCCTCTCTCTTCCTCCTCCTCAGATTCCTCATCTGCTGTCTTGCTGTTCCTTCTGAAGGTCTTGCAGCTCCTCAGTGGTTAGTTCTTCCCTGTGGGCATCCACTAACTCTTCCACATCCTCGCCACTCACATCCAAGCCCATGGACTTCCCCAGAGACACAATAGACTCCACAACAGGCATAGGGTCATCAGGGTCAGCCTCAAACCCTTCGAAATCCTTCTCGAGGTAACACTCTGGCCACAATTTTTTCGAAGCAGAGTTCATTGTCCTGGAAGTCACTCCCTGCCAAGCCTTATATACAGTTGAAGATATTGAAATGATCCTTTCAGAACTCTCTTAGGGTCAATTCAGTGTCTGAGGTCACTTCAAAGCACAAACAGTGCCTTGGTGTAGAGTTTCTTGAAGTTTGAAGTGATCTGTTGGTCCATGGGCTGAATGAGAGGAGTGGTATTAGGGGGCAAGAACTTCACTGTGATGAATTTAAATTCATCCAGCAACTGGTCTTCAAAGCCAGGAGGATGTGCAGGAGCATTGTCCATTACCAGGAGGCACTCGAGGGGCAATTGATTTCCTTGCAGGTATTTTTTCACACTCAGGCCAAACACTTCATTGACCCACTCAACGAAAATTTGTCTTGTGACCCATGCCATTTTATTGATTCCACATCACAGGCAATTTATTCTTCATGACATTGTTTTTCTTGAACAGTCTGGGAGTTTCAGAATGATACACCAGTAGGGCCTTCACTTTGAAATCCCACTGGGATTCCCACAGACCAAGAGTGTTAGCCTATCCTTCATAGGCTTGTGCTCTGGCAATGGACTTTCCTCCTGCATGATGTAGGTCCGTTTTGGCCTTTTTTTTCCAAAACAGGCCTGTGTCATCACAATTGAAGACCTGTTGGGGGAGGAATCCTTCAGCCTCAAGATACTCTCTGAAATCACCAATGAATTCTTCAGCGGCATGTTTATCCAAGCTCGTAGCCTCCCCATGCTGTACGACACTATGGATGCCTGTACACTTTCTGAATTTTTCAAACCAGCCTCTGCTGGCCTTGAAATCACTAATAGTATCACTAGTTGTTGGCATTTTCTTACTTAAATCAGCATGCAATATCCTAGCTTTCTTACAAATGATTACTTCAAACTCTATCCCCCCTAACTGTTTTTCATTGATCCTCACCAACAACAGCTTCTCAACATCTTCCACTAGTTGCAATCTCTGTATTGATAATAACTTGACCAATTCGCAACATCAGCTGCCTTGATTTCATGTTTCTTTGCTAGGATAGAGCTGATTGTCAACATTGACTTGCCGTACACCCTAGTGAGATCAGCTACACATGCACCACTTTCATACTATGCTACAAGTTCTTTCTTAAATTCAGTTGCATTCCTGGTCTTTTTTACCGAAGGGGTGACACTTGCAGCTTTCTTTGGCCCCAGGATGGCTACTTTGCAATGAGTTTTTACAGAAAAATTACCACAAAATACAACAAACACGTGTGATGATGCAGACTACGAGAGCGGAGATGCTTTCAATGAGAAAAAAGCCAGAATGGATCACGAGGGAAGACAAAATGCTCTGTTTGAGCGCTTCACATGGGCCCGGGTTGCACTGTTGGCCCCGGATGCAGTGTTCCAAGTGTACAAAAAACAAGGGAACGTATGATAACCACAACAAAATTTCTTAGAAAAAAGTCTACGAAAACCAAAACATACAATGAGAGAGGTGTGCGAAAACCGAGGTTTGACTGTACATGAAATGCATTCTCTTAAATCTTCTTGAACTCCCAACAGGTCTCAGTCTACAATTTCATCCCTTCTTTTAAGTGGTGATGCTGCATAGATAGATTTGTATTTTGAAATATATAAAGACTATATAAAAGAAGTATGTTGATGACTGCTAGATGTTCCAAAATGAATAATCTTATCAACAAATGACTTCCAGTTGATTTCAAGGTTTTGACTACAAAAAATTTCAAAGTATACTTTTTTCCAGACATGATTACGATGATCCTGACAGAAAAATTTATTACACAACAGGTTCTCGTGAATACTTCTTTAAGCTGCAGGATCAGGATTTTCAAATTATTACTTTTACAAACAGGGGTGTCACCTCAGTTACTGCAAACATATTTATATATGAATGCTGAGAGTTTGTCTTTGAGTTTAGACATGTTACACAATTTAATGGTAAAGTTAGGTAAAAAAAAAAAAGTTAAAATCCTAAGTCTTTCAAGGACATGTGTCAGCTTGTAGTTTATCACAATCTTTTTAGCAACACTGCTGTTTCCGTCATTAGAATTAGCAAAACATATACCTAGTCTCTTGACTGCATTACAGGTAAATGAAAGAAAAGATACATACAAGTCACATCAAAATTTGAAATTAACCAAGCAGAAGAAAAAAATTAACCAAAATTAGCTAAGAAGTATATACGTACATACTTACCTATGTCAATTGTTGCCATAATGTTTACATGATATGTATATAGTATTGGATTAGTTCCATAGTTGAGGATTTGTATACTCTCCATTTGATAAGTGTTTGAAAAGCAGTGGTAAATGACAGTAATATGCATTAGTATATATGAAATTTTCATGGGGCCCAAAACTTTGTTATTTCATATGAGTTTATTTGAATGATGCAAAATGACTGAAGTAATTGAGGCATCTAGTAATTATATATGTTCCTTATCATACTATTACAAACTGTGTCATCAATTTCTTTAACCATGATTGTTGCAGGTCATCAGCTAACCGGGAGGTCAAGTGTGGAAATGTATCGACAGTGCCTCCTTTCGGGTTGTCGTTGTGTTGAGTTAGATTTTTGGAATGGTCGAACAGAGGAGCCTGTAATTGTCCATGGATATACTTTAGTTCCAGAAATTAGTGCAAAGGTAAGGATGCTGAAATGAACAACATTTTAGCTGCTCTTTGTTAATTGTTTATAAATAATCAAATAGCAGGCATTAAAGCCTTAAAAATCCCAAGCTACTTTTAATTGTTGCTATTTGGTATTAGCAGGCAATCGACTGGGATTTTCTGGTAAATAAAACAGTTGCTTGTATTGTAGACAACTCAAAGGTAGATAACCTAATACTTGCCAGCAACACATGAGGTGTGAAACAAGCATCCCAGAATGACCAGGCCTCTAATAAGCCAAAAAATAAAGAATGCTGTCATGAGAGTGAAGGAGATGTGTGATCCTCTCCCACCGCATAATATGGCCTGCAGTGACTACTAGTCTAATGAGAAATATCCAGGTATTTATGAGTGAAGGGATGTAGAGAAAATCATTAAATGTGAGTTGTATCTCCATGTATCCACATGGAAGAGGGCTGTGAGCTCCAGGTTTCATATAAAAAAATCACCAACTTTATGAGCTCTAATCTTCAACTAAGACAAATTCTCGTACGAAACCTTGACACAAGCTTACAATCACATGGTGAGATGAAGACTAAGTCTGAAATACAATGAAGGCATCATCAAGTCCCAGGAATCCAAGGAGTGAATTTTGTCATTGAAATCTGGAACAAAGGAAAGTCCTATCAATAACCAGCTAAAGGAATGATATACCTCACTTGATAGAACATGGAGCTCAGTAACACCTTTACAGGAGGCCAGGTAATAGAAGCATCATCTCCAGAATCACATCCAAGAGCAATAGCAATATGTCTTAAAGTCTCAAAAGAAGGACTGGATAATGCCAAGACCAAATCTTAAGTAGAAGATTTCACTGTTGGTATGAAGACATGTGAGAGTGCAGCATGGTAACACTTAGTCACCAATAAAAGTAACTATGAATCCTGTGATGATGTAAATGCTGTATCATGCTGCCCAAGCAACAAACTAGAGCCTCCTTGGTTCTGGAGCTAAACAACAGTGGTTGGTTTGTTTAACATCTGTTTGAATAAAAGGGACAGATGGGACTTCCCAAAGTTCACCTACAATGCCAAGGAACAACCCATTATCAGGCAAATTAACAGATGATAGGAGAGTTTCTCCTTTAGTGCAGCCATGACTAGCCAGCATAGTGGTAGCACCCAGAAGATTGCACCCAGGCTAATACTGTGGAGATGTGCATAGGCCAAAGCAGATGACCCAGAGCTGGAACACCTTCCCATGCAACATAAAGTAGAACTACCTACAGGACATGCAAGTATGTATATCTCAGATCCAGTAAGGAGAAAAGTCCCCTTTTGGAGTCAGTCTCTTCCCTGACTCGATTGTCTTTATCTGGCCAGGAATCAGAAGAAGAAACTTACTCAGTGCATGAGAGAATATCTTCAAAGGCCCTTTATCCTACAACTTGAGGGGGACCTGAACTGTCAAAGGGGACCTGCTTCTTGGAAAATAAGGCAGTTACCCTAATGAAGGATCCTCAAGTTTGTGCCTTTGTGCTCCCATGAGGGGTAGAATTCACCATATAATCCTGTGAAGAGTTAAACTTGGTCCCTCCCCACGGCCATAGCTTATCAGCTTTTGCATTTGTATTTGAGAGTGATGGATAGCATATACTCAAAGAAAAATGAGATGTCTGTAGCTATATACAACTTTTCTCGTCCATCACAATGCTGACTCTGAATGTACTCTAAATGTTAAGTTCATATCAGCAGGAAACACAAGTGACAGTTGTAACCACTCGGTCACCTGAAATATAAAAGAAACTATCATATATGTTTGTATATGATAAAGCAAACTGTATATTGAATATATTGAATATTTAAAAGCCATTAGAAAATGCTTTTTAAATAAAGAATCACACCTAAGCAAACAAATGCTTAATCAATACTGTATTTCACGGCATCAAAGATGCTATTTTTCCCTGAAATAAGCCTTGAAAATTTATCTTGTGCCCATGAAATTGAAGGTTACATTACTCATAGCCTAATCCTTACTCAAGAGGAAAGTTATCTTTGCTAGACTGTAAAAATAATTCTTGCATATGATCTTTGAATGAAATTTATAAATTATGTTTAGTTAGGATTGTAGATACAAGTATTTTAAACAACAAAATTATACATAGTATATATATACATAAAATGTTTCTTTCTTGCATATTTATATACATTCTTCACTTGTTTCTTTTGATTGGATCTTCTAAAATCTTTTTTTCATCCGCTAAACTTCTTATTTCCTTACCCCATCACTTGCAGGTGTTGTTTTTCATGCCACCCTTAGAAAGCCACAAATGCTCTTTGCTGACTCTGTGGCCTGTTTTGGAATTTATTGTACTTATATATAATATATACATATATAGGCAGTCCCCGGGTTACGACGGGGGTTCCGTTCTTGAGACGCGTCGTAAGCCGAAAATCGTCGTGAGCCGGAACATCGTCAAAAATCCTAAGAAAACCTTACTTTTAATGCTTTGGGTGCATTGAAAACTATGTAAACTGTATTCTTATCGTATTTTTCATCCAAAAAACCTTCAAACATTGATTATTTCGCATTTTTGGTGTCATATTTCATCTGCCAGATGAGTGTTGTAGGCGTCGTAACCCTGGAAATATTTTCGGATGAATATAATTAAAAAGCGCCTTAACCTCAGAACGTCGTAAGCCGAACCCGTCGTAACCTGGGGACTGCTTGTATGATATACACTACATATACATACATGCATAAAGTATACACTCATGAATTCTTGTTGCAGTTGTTCCCAAAGCAGAGTTTCTATTATGTTTCTGTTACTTTCTACTTTTTACTGAATAAGCTGTGTTTATTATTGTATTTTTATTATTATCCAGAAGAGTAATATGGAACAAGCCCACAGGGGCACATTGACTTGGAATTCAAGCTCCCAAAGAATATGGTGTTCAGGAAGTAAAGGGAAATACAGAAAGAAGAAGTCTCACTTATTAAATAAGGAAAAATAAATTAAATAGAAAAAATTTATTAAAATGCTAAGAGATTACTATTAGGGTAGTAATGCATTTCCTCTCTGCTTGAGCTTTTGAAGTCCCAGTTCCACAGCATCCTCAGCGAGGAATAAAGGACCTCTGGAACTGAGAAGTTCACTTCAAATTGTTCCCCCAGATTTCTAATCCATTTAATATGTTTGTTATATTAAAGCTATTCTCCTTTCTTTTTGTACAGGAAGTAATAGAGTGTATTGCAGAGTCAGCTTTCAAAACGTCAGAATGGCCTGTGATTTTGTCTTTTGAAAACCACTGTAATCCACGACAGCAAGCCAAGATTGCCAGCTATTGCCGGGAGTTTTTTGGTGACATGTTGTTAGATTCTCCACTGGACATGTATCCTGTGAGTATCATTTCAGCTTTTAACATAAATTATTAACTTATAACTTTGATTTATCTCTCCTTTGTGATATTTCTTCAGATACCAGAAAAAAGTAATTTTATACTATTATTCATAGGAAAATTCTAAATATAAGACAGGAAGAAATAAGATTCATGGAAAAAACATCTATTATGATGGGAATTTTCAGTGTTGGAGGTTGTAGGAAGTGTATTATTTGTAGTCATAGATTACACTTTTCAAGTTGTATGAAAGTCTGCAGCAGCATATTTACATATACTGGTATACACTTACCTAAATAATAGTGATACTTGAATATCCCTAAAAATTTGGATTTTCAAATTCATTTTTTTTTTTTTTTTTTTTTTTTTTTTTTTTTTTTTTTTTGAACTTAATTTTGAGTACCTCTGTTTGCATTGGTGCATTAATTTCTAGATGAATTAACATTGTAAATAATTCCACTCGCCAAGAATTTGTCTTGCTTATTAGAGTATTGGTGGTTGATTTCTGCCATGCAGTTCAAGTTACAGTGAGACTTAGTCTGATATTCCTTTCATGTATAAATGAATTTAGCAAACTGGTACTCCCTCTGCTCCCTTTACTGGTTCCCCTTTTGTTCACTTTAATGATTTTCTGAACACATATTAGGCTTTTTAATGTCCTTGTTTGTTGTGCATCATTAATAATGTAGATCTTATGAAATAGCCAAAATGTCCTGAATGTGCTTCGTAAATTTCCACAGAATAGGGTGCCCAGTTTGAAAAGAGGAAAGAGACCAGTGAAAAATAAGGAATTAATGCATGCAGATATAGATAAAAAGGAATAATAGCAAAAATGAAAATAAGTCTTTCACTGAGTAAGTGAATAAAACTATAAATATAAAAAAAGTTAAAACATTTAAGGAAAGGACACTCAAATTCACAAGACTCTAAGATCACAGTAAGAGGCTATGCTTGACAAGTAACTTTTATACATGATCTTTGGAAGTATGGTAATGCCAGGTTTAGATAATGTTGTGACGCCAGATATAATACACAACCAATCAATTAGATAATCAGTGGTCATTGAGGCCTGATCTCTAAACATTTAGATACCATTTTCACTTTTTTCCCCAACTGCAATTTTCTTTTGACAGCTTGAGTCAGGAGCACCTCTTCCCCCACCATCTGCTCTGAGAAGAAAGATTATAATTAAAAACAAGAAAAAACACAGAACTCACCATCATCATCATAAAAAGCCCACTCAAGGAGAATCCCAGTTTCACGTTGACCTTGGTCATAGCGGGGATGCACGTCCTGCTGAGATGCAAGGCAATGGGGAAATTCCAAGGCCGCCTTTGGAAAAAGAAGGTTCCAGGGAGTCGTCAGAAGAGGAAAATGAAGTTGCAAACGGTAAGTGTTATACAGTATTTTGATGTCAGATTCTTTGTTGTGTGGTTGGTTGATCACTGAAAGTTTCAAGTCTCATGGTTAAAGTTTCAAATCAACCAAACACACATCTGAAGTATGTTACGTGTACAGTATTATTAGTATTTTAATATATACATTGCCATTTTAGTATTAAGTATTTTTTTAAGTTGACCATGTGACCTTGATTTTTATTGAAGAAAATATCAATAAGTTATGACTGATTTCATGAGTTAGGTAATATTTTTAAGTATTTCTCTTATATTTTTGCAAATTTACCTATATATCACTTAATTTTATTCTAAAAAATGAGAGACATCATGTTTTCTTATTATTTTTAGGATGTTCTATATTAAATGAACTAAAATGGTTTAATTTGGCTAATTATAGTCATTTCTAAACCAGCCTTCCCCCATCTAGTGGCGAGGCAGATAGGTAAGAGCTGAATATGCTGATGTGTAGTTCCATAGCTGATTTGACAGTCTGTATGTATGGGGTTCTAGACTTGGTGTCATTTTGTATACTGACCAAATTTGAATCCCATCAGAATTTAGAAGAATTTACTTGTGCACAAGTTAAAAACTTGAAAGTTATCTATTGAATTACCCAATATTGATAGTAAGTATCTTTGGCCAACTCTTTATAAGATTCAAGTGTTTTTATTCAGTCAGTATCATTAATGCTGTCAAGTCTTAAGTCATTACCTTACAGGGTGAGCAGAGTACAAATCTTTTGTGGACACAAGGTTGTAGGTCACACAATCATCCAACTCAAGTTTACCTTGCAACAGAGTTCATTAATACAGTGTTGCATTTTTGTCATTTTCATAGAAAAGTATACCATGTGTACATAACTTCTTGTTTATGATAGTATGGCCAATATTGTATCCTTAGGCTGTAAATGTAATTTACTATATAGTACAGTATTTATAGCTGTCTATCAGAGTAGTTATGTCCCCATTCCATATTCTGCAAGATAGTCTAGTTGGGATATGAGGTATCATTTCATTTTGAGCTAAAATCGTCTCTGTAGTGATTCCATCATAGCTGGGTACTTCCTATCTCATAAGTTTCTTCATTACCAATTCCTCTTCAAAAACTGAATTCATTCATTAATGTGTTCAAGTCCTCTTCAGCCTCTGATATGTCGGTCAAATAATACGACTCATGTTTCGTACATGACCTCACAAAAATGGTCCACTCAGTATGAATGCAATGAATCTGGTCATATTTCAATGTAGTATTTGAACCCAGTGGACCGAATGCTAGATATCCACTTATCTAACATCTCAAAGGCTTAGGTTCTCTTCATTAGTAATCTCATTGCTAAGAAGAATGATCAGGTTTGCCAACCTCCAGTTGGTTCAGGATTCTCATACCTCCCCCAACTATCCTATAGTTAAGACTGAAGGTTTGTTCCGCGTATGAACAAATGGCAAATTTTTTAATTAATTTGTATTTTTCATAGCAAACAAACCAGAGGTCTTAACATTGACTGCCCACCTCTAGTTGCCACTGTTTCATCGTGGGTTGGAAGAAAGACTGATGCATCACTGGATTCAAATGCACTCTCTTGACTTGCTTCCACCACAACTACGCATCAGACTGAGCACCATGTCAATATATTTTATTTGACATGTAAAACAATGTTTGGCACCACCGGGAGCCATTGCATTTTTAAAGCTCTTTATGGTCAGTCTGAGAGAAGAATTAGCTTTTCATACTAGGAATTGTTTAAAAGATATTAATGCTAATCGTTAAAATTTATTGTATTTAACAGTTTCGTGCAGCAAGTGATACCTTTCGCTGTGTTAATAGTGTTGTAATGTACTTTCATTTTAAGAGGATTTAGATTTTCAATGCAACATAGGATTTCCTTGTTTTATAGGGAATTTTAATCTCTCTCTCTCTCTCTCTCTCTCTCTCTCTCTCTCTCTCTCTCTCTCTCTCTCTCTCTCTCTCTCTCTCTCAAACTTTGTCATATCCCCAATTTATTGGTTACGTATTAGCTTAATAATGATACTGGGAATAAGATCTTTCTTTAGATAGACTGTGTTTTTAGTATATCAAAATAAAAGACAATTTCTTATTCATTGCTTATGGCTGGTATTTATTCTTTTGTATACATTATTTGAGGTATTCTATAATATTGTGTAATATAGTGTATATTTAAACCAAAGTTAGAAAGGCCATAGTCATCTACAATCATATTAGATCCCAATTGTTCACACTTTATTAAGTTTTCAAGGTCAGACTATCATGTATTACTGCATAGAGCTCTGTATTGACAGAATGAGTTTTTTATATTCCATTAGCATTTCCTATCTATCATAAACAGAGAAGGTCACTTTGCATTTGTCATAGCTCATTAGGCATATTAACTATAGATCCACCTTTGTAGAATGACACATTGCCCAGTATTACATTCAGAACAAGTTTTTCACTTTTTAAATAGTAAGTACCTGCTTGATCCTATGAAGGACTCAGTAAAGAAGATGCCCCATTGTGTAAGACTAAAGTTTGTATGAAACGTCGCACATTTTCACATGGTGTTTTATCAACAGTTTTATCTTTGAATATTCAGTAGTCTGTGTGTTGTTAGTGTTAAAATAGTCATGAGATGTGAGTGGTTGCTTGAGACAAGTGGGCACTCACTCACCATGATGTTTCTGTCTTAGGGAGCTCCCTAAACTTGATGAGTTTCGGATGTCCTGTAAAAGAGATTTGCACCTTTCCGTATATGCCTAATGTTCCCTTTTATAGCCTTACTGTGTATAATAAACAATTTCCACAAGAACGTTGTTGTGCTCCTCTTTAAATGAAAATTGATACAGTACAGTTATGTTGCTATTTAGTGAGATTTCTTTCTGTGTACTACTAATTTTTTGTTAGTTTTCCTTTGATATACGTAAATGCTTGACTTGAGGTCCTCTAAGTGTTTAAAGCTTTTTCCCTGTTTAGATATTTGGTCTTTTTAAATGGAAATGGAAATGCACAAAGTCAATTGTATGGAACAGTAAACATTATTTAGATCATACTGGAATTTTTTCTAAAATGACTAGAACTGACTAAAATTAAAATTCTGTATTGAGATTTTTGTTCTTGCTGATAATAGCTGTTAATACACATTAACAGCAGGTATGGAAAGCACTGTTTTTCTTCATAATAAGCAAAGATTTTCCTGGACAACATCGATAAGGAGGTTCTGTTTTAGAATTTATGAAAAACTATATGTGATGAATAAACTTCCTAGGTAATCAGTGGTGTAACTTGGGGGGGTGGGGGCGAGTTAAGGTCTGCCCAGGTGGCACTGTCTGGGGCCAGTAGTCTGGCATCTTATGAGCAGGTTTGGTCTGACTTAATTCTAGATTTTCTAGCATATTTCATCTGATCGGAACACTGAACAGTGTAAGTGAATCATTTCAATCGTAAAGCATTCACCTAAATGGAAATGATTTTTAAAAAAATTGGAAGTTTGAAGTCACTCTTGTAGAACATTTCTACATTGGCCTAGACATCACAGGAGCTTATTTTCATTTTCTGACATATTTTTAGTATTCTGCTGTCTAATTTTATGTCGGGTAGCAATGTCTGGGGCTACATTGAAATCTCATGCTTGTAACACGATTATGAATATGTCAAAACCTCAATTTGGCTAAAGATATTAGTAGTATTTTGATACCAAATATGATGGCAAAATGTCATAAGATGCCGGGTAACCGACTGTGTGAGGCCCAAGAAATTTACTAAATTATTTTAGTGGAATTTTTACATGCGGTCCCTGCTTATCAGTGGGGGTTCTGTTATCGGTGGGGTGCCAAGTGAAAACCGGTTATCCATAAAACCGGATCGCCAATAACCGAGTCTCCTGATAACTGGGGACTGCCTGTATATTAAAAGAATGATGTCAGATTTATATATACAAATCTTTTAAAATACTAATGAGAAAATAACTTTATCTGTATTAATATTTACAAGTATATTATTCATTACTGCTCTAAATCAAGAATTATGCCAGGTAAAAGTCTATGTGAATTCATTTTTAACAAAGCTCATAGGGTTCCATTGTAAATCTACTCTGTTTTGTTGTTTTAGGTTTATGAAATAAGATAAATGATTTAGATGTTAAGGCTTAAAATGTTTGTTTAATTTTCACCACTTTAGTACGTACTTTTTAGTTTGGGAATGAGGCAGCACTTTCACTAATGCAAGTTACGCCACTGTAGGTTATATTTTTGTTTTTCCTAGGGAAAGAGCACCATTTAGATTCATATAAATATTGTTATATCCCCAAGAAAGGCCGTAATTATTAAGGTAGATTGTATCCTGAAGAATATATGTACTATATGTATTTTCCAATATTTGTTATAAACTTTCCCTGCCAGCCTTGTAAGAGCTAAATACCTAAATTACTTAGTCGTTTGGTTAAACTACTTAATAATGATAATAAAACTTTACCTAAATAAGGTAACCAATTACTACATTGAGTATCTAATAACACTCTCTATTTATTCAACATTTTTGCTGTAATATTGTTTTTACTAGATCTGTCATCCTTCTAACGAGGTGACGGAAATTTTTCACCAAGAATTCTTCTTCTCTATGTGACTAGCAGGGAGGAAGGAAGCCTTCACATTCTGTTCCTATATAGTAATATTTAGTAACATGGATGCTTAAAATACCAGATGGAATTATTGCATTAAGATATTTATGAAAATAGGAATTGCTGCTTCAAGTGTTATGCCAAGTCATTGTTGAGTGGCAAAGGAAAGAAAAAAACCTTAAAAAGAATATGTTGCCTTTCAGTTCCAGGGAAACAATTCTAATTCTGAAAATTATGTAGGTAACAGGAATAATTGAAACCCAGCTTTAATAAGAATGGCCAGCATTCTCCAGTAGATATACATAGGCATAGGAACCTGAAGTGATATGCTAGGAGGATAGTATGCATGTTTGCATTTGTTTACAAACTTGTAAAACATCAGAGGACAGAATCCTCTTTTGATGACTATACTCTGTTTTTTCCATCTGTCCATCCGCCTGTGGTGTTTGCGCGTTGTAACACTGCGTCCCGGGCTTTAAATAGTTACGCTATGTGTAAGTTTTTGGTAAATAAAAGGATATCTTGGTGTACATTTGCAACTGAAAAGTGTTTTAGTAATTTACTGTATGTGAATTACACCATTAATATTCGAAATAGCATATTATTTGAAGCCCGGAATGCAGTGTTACCATGCGCAAACACCACAGGCGGATGGACAGATGGAAAAAGACAGAGTATAGGTGGAGGTGTGAAGTAAATCAGAACTAATCTCAGCAGAGTAGTACAAGGCAACATTATTCAAGGTTAATGATAACAATAATTCCTAATGCTAATTGAAGTGATATATATATATATATATATATATATATATATATATATATATATATATATATATATATATATATATATATATATATATATATATATATATATATATATATATATATATATATATATATATATATATATATATATATATATATATATATATATATATATATATATATATATATATATATATATAATATATATATATATATATATATATATATATATATATATATATATATATATATATATATATATATATATATATATATATATATATATATATATATATATATATATATATATATATATATATATATATATATATATATATATATATATATATATATATATATATATATATATATATATATATATATATATATATATATATATATATATATATATATATATATATATATATATATATATATATATATATATATATATATATATATATATATGTGTGTGTGTGTACGTATGTACGTATGTACTCGTGTAACATGCGACCTCGCATATCATGCGGCCCCCAGATTTTCACCCTTAAAAAATGATTCTATCATGTATCTCACGTATCGTGAGTTAAATTTTCGAGACCAAATAACAATATGCTTACCTCTTTTCCTCCTCTTTATCTATTGCCTTTTTTATTTAGGCTAATCCTCATTCCTCCATCTCTTTATCTATTCCATCTTCTAGTTAAGTTTAAAAAAGTAAATGTATTGGCCATATAAAACAAAAACTTACTAATATATACATATAGTTAAACTACTATTTTTTGTCTAATCCTAGGTTATTGGGTCTACTATATAAAACAGTAACCAGTAACCCAGTAATATTACTATAGCTAAGCTATCACGTACTCTAATCTAGGATACTGCCTAATCCGGATGATTTAATTCATACTTGAAGGTATGGTTTATGTAAAAACACAGTTACCTGAGTACGTAGGCTTAAAGATATGATACAGGTTGCTAATTTCATCTAGTCTTAGGTGACTTTGTCTAGGCTAATGATTGATTTCAATAATGGGGTTTTTAATAGAAGTTAGAAATTCATCACTTAACTTAATATAAAGTACTGCTTAATCCTGGATTATTTAGATCATGTTTAAGTATACAGGCTAAGTAAATGGAAAAATCTTTAGCATGTTCATCAATTCCAAAAGGGTCCTAGGTGTAAAACTAGGCTGTTCTTACTTACCTTAATTTAGGTTACTACCTAATCTAGATTATTTAAATCACCTTTTGGATATGCAATCCTAGGTTTTAGGCTGCAAACAAAATCTATTATATAGTCTAATTTATTCTCACCAAATCGTTAGGCTATCATCTCATGTAGGCTGCTGACTAGGCTATGATTGTCTGAATTAATAATAAATTTTGGAACATTTCATTAGCTAAAACTTCTAGATGGTATGACAAATTCTTCAGATTTTGTGCTTTTCACAAATAGCAAACAAGAGACCATAAGAAAGCACTGACTATGTGCTTGCAAAACAAAGGCCGGTTTTTGGCTTTCATACCAAAAATGAACAGATGTTCCAAAGTTTCAACTAACTGGAGCTTAAAAATAAACACAACCTTTAACTTTACACGTTTCCATGATCCTCGATGAAAACATTTAGAATCAAAGCGATCTATAGTGAAGGGCCCTGGCTTGAAGTATACACGCTACATTGACTAGGAGGGTTAATGGTTCATGGTCTTTTAACTGGCCCAGTTGTATACAAGATGACCAACGGGCATGCACAATATTCACTTCTTCCAGATTTTGACATGGTAAAACTGGGTTCAGCCTCACTGAAGATGAGAGAAAATGCCCTCTTGTCTTTGAACTCATTACACTGCATCACATGTCATATTGTTTATCGTTACGGCACAATACCCCGCTACAAGATCAGACTAAAAGATATATCTTTAATATTAGTCTAGTCACCATGGACTACACTGTCAAAAGTGTCTTTTTTGTTGGCCATCACTTTGAATAAAAATGTTGCAGGGTTTGAGGCTTTTCAGCTTTTTAAAGCAGTGATGAAATTTCACTTGTCATTGTACGTTTAGCACTTGGGATGTATGGGAATATTCAGATTGAGTCCCTGTATTGTTTTGATTTTAGAACAAGAAAAAAAACAGGTTGTGATCAAGGAAAAAAATATTTTTGGGAGCTGCAGTTCATCCTTAAAGGAGTTACATTCTCATGGTCCCCCCAGGACTCCATAAGACAGACCAACCAATCTCAAAGAATTTGCTTATTGTTGGTCTTAACCTGAATAGTGCTAGTTGGCATAGTTATAGAATATAAAGTACTCAGAACAAGAGGCTTCTGTTTCCTGTTTTACAATGACTACCTCAGTTTTCCTTCATCCTACTCCTACTCCTAACTTCTCACCTTGCAGAAGAAGGCTCTCAATTGTAATAAATACAGTATAAGCCTACCCATTGAAATTTCTGATGAATGAAAATTTTCACTGGCTGTACTCGCTAATCCTCTCTCTCCTTCTCTTTCTCTCTCGCCCTTGTCCTGGACCTTCTACTCTCTCTAAAATGATGTGTACCACCTGTGTAGTGATGATGAATTGAAAATTTTTCACTGGGTCTTAAAATGATGTCCCCACCTTGTGTAGTGATGTGATGATTGACAGATGCAATATCGAACACTATTTCCGGAGCAAACACTGAGGACACATGAAGTCAGTGACAGCCAGAGTGTATGATGACAGATGCAATATCGAACACTATTTCTGGAGCAAACACTGAGGACACATGAAGTCAGTGACAGCCAGAGTGTAAATGAGGAAGATAACCAACATACATGCTGTTGTAAAATCTGTATAAGTAGGATGAAGAAAAACTGATGTAGTAGTTGTAAGACAGGAGATAGAGCCCTCTTGCACTGAGTCCTTTATATTCTATCACTGTGCCAACTAAGAGAATTCTTTGAGATTAGTTGGCTTGTCTTTTGGAGCTTTGGAGGTACCATGAGAATGTAACTCCTTTGAGAACGAACAGCTGTTATGCTATAAAAAATGGTCATTTGTTTTCTTGGATGTTATAATTAAATTTTAAAACATATGACTAGTAAAAATGTTCTATTACAACAGAATTACATAAAATAAAAGGAGCCCATAAAAACACCAAAATATAGAGAGAAAATACTATATTTCAGAGATGGCTGTCTCTCTCTTCAGACAGCAGTCTCTGAAATATAGTATTTTCTCTATATTTTGGCATGTTTATAGGCTCATTTTATTAGGGTTTAAAACATGTTTAGTACCTTTAGTTGGATTGTTAATTATATTGACCCTATTGTTTTGGAACTTTGCAGGATAAAAACAGTGCTTTCCCAGATGTATTTGATACTGAAGGTTTATTTCTTTCTTTCCTTTTGAACTAGTTGTTCAGTATAAGTCAAGGTTACTCATACCCATGTGTTATAGTTTGGCATAGTTCAGGTACCCAGTTATTCTTTAGAAATAAAAGATTGTGGAAATGTTGGTTGTACTCTTTTATCAGTCAGATGAAGGTAATGATTGTGATATCTGTGCTTCATTTTAAAGAAAATCTTCGCAGAATGAAAAAGAAATGTAAATAAAATTAAACGAAGGAATCCAGGAATTTTTTCTTGGTTAACAATATTGGTGTTACAGTATTTGATGTATTTTATGAAAATTGAAAATTATTTCGTTTTTGAACATGGCTGTTTGCTGTGAAATTTTAAGAATGACGTCATTTGCCGAAGTGTAAATCAAGCGTTACAGAAAATCCAGTTCATGGACCTTTGCCTAGAATCTTGGCTTTAATGTTTTTCAGAGAAAATGAGGATGGTAGATGACATCTCTAAAGTGTTGAATTAATATTGCTTTTGTGTTTAATATTGTAGATGATTCTGAGAACAAAATTTACTTTCTGAAAGTACGTAATGATGTTATCACTAACTTTTTGAAAGCAAGACAAATGAAAATAATAGCATAAAATTAAAAGGATCATTAAAATCTTTGAACAAAGAGTGAAGACTGCTAGTGTAAGACGGTGACATTGGTTGAAACATAATGACATTTCAGTGCACTGTTGTTTCATTTTTGATTCAAGAAAAGTATTGGATTTGATAATGAGGCCATTCTTTAGATTAAAGAAAAGGCTGAATTAAAAGGATGGATGTGTGCTTTTTATATCATTTTCTTTCACAGCTATTGGGTCAGTAGCTGAAATGGAACAGTGACTGTATAAAGCAATGAAAAATAAATTTCACAAATAAGTTACCAACTTCAAGCTAAAAGACACAAAAATTGGTTCTTTGCATTGTAAGATGGCCCAGTTGATTTATTTCTCAAAGTGACTGCAAATTTGCGCCATTTCAATTACATTGATCATAGGAACAGACAATTGAAAATTCGAAAGTGTATATTTGGTGAAACATTTTGTTGCAATAATGACTGCTTGTGACTCCAAGATATGTTCTCATTATGTGAGGGAAACGAAACAAATCATAGCAGTGTTGCTTTCAAGGATTTGGAATTAGTATAGATCCAGCAACCTCAGAACAAAGTCCAAAGTTAAGATGTAGAGCAAGGATGAGTTTTACTTTTCCTGTCATGTGCCCAGGGTAGAGTTTTCTTCTATCTACAAATAACTGTATAAATCTAGAAGAGTTAATATTTTGGCGATCCCTATGTTTTTCAAGTTCACACAAATACTTGCTTATGTAGTTCTTATTCTTAATCATATATAGTTTGTTATAAAGTTAAATGCAGTGTTAATTCGTTACAAGTTTGACTAGAGTGGTGAGTTGCAGTCTTAAACATATTTTGTGCAGCCAGATTTGAAAAATTTAAGAGGAAAATATAATTCTCTTCCATTAAGTTGTATAGAGTTAAGGAGTTTGTTTTTGATTGTGGTTCTTCAAGTTGTTGGAAGAAGGGCACATTATATAATGACTTTTTATGCAGGATCAACAGTTTTATATTTTTTCTCTCTTACTTCCAGGTGCTTTTTTTTAATTAGGTGTGTTTGATAGGTGCAAAAATACATTACGTATATGGTCCTGAAGTCTCATTGTGACCATCTTTGGGCCTAAGCTCCATTGCTTTCTGCCTTTCACTTTCCCCTGCTAATTTTGGTCTCTTCTCATTCAGCTCTCCAATTTCCTTCAGTTTTACCTTGTTCCATTTTTCAGTTCTCACTGGAGAATAGGTCCTGTGCAGTGCCTTATGGTTCTCAAAATGTGATAAGCTGTTCCTATTCTAAAATAACCACAGTAGTAATGTTAATTTTGAATAATTTATGTAAAATTTGATGGGTAGATATTCTAACTTAGAAAATCTTTAGTTACTGTGTGTTCTTGTCCCATTCAATTTCATCTGATACTGATTGCATGTATGTTATCCATGTCATGTTCTGCCCTAGTGGGTGAGACTGCATTTACCATTTCACCATCTTATTGTATAGATCTTTGTATAAATATGTTTGTTGTTTAGGGACTAAGATAAA
This sequence comes from Macrobrachium nipponense, assembly GCF_015104395.2. Taxonomy (NCBI): domain Eukaryota; kingdom Metazoa; phylum Arthropoda; class Malacostraca; order Decapoda; family Palaemonidae; genus Macrobrachium; species Macrobrachium nipponense. The sequence goes on from NC_061100.1 coordinate 15,077,988, forward strand.
CCCAGGTTAAAGGTTGCATGGTGTGAAAAGGTCATATTTTCTCATAGTTTTGTCCCATTTCTCTTCAGCTTATGATTATTACTTTAAAATTCAGTTCCAAACCAGGAGTGATTTCATAGAGAATTGCAGTTGTATCATACTTCATTTTAAGGTGCTTGACATGGAACCCACTTGACATCCATGTGAATTGGTTGGTGGTTAGAGATTTATGCTTAATATGAAAATAATGAGTTGTGGTGTTCCATGACTCATCACATATACTTATAAGTTATGTTTTGTCTGAGAAGGACGAGGTTGTGGGACATGTATAAACAAACAGGCACTATTTTCTGTTACCTCCTTTAAAATGTGTATGTTAATGACCCAACAGTATCAGTGAGGCTTTTGCTTCCTCAAGAATAGTACATCTCATAATGGAGGGAAATTTTTGATACAAAAGTCACTGAAAGTAAGTTTTAATCAGAAATACATTTGTTTGAGCAGTTTTATCATGTATTGATTTTAGTAAAGAAAACAGAAATTCATTAAGTGGTTTATTTAACACAGACCAATTGATTATGGGTCTTTTGGTAGCTGACAGTTTCTAGTATGTTAGAAATGTCAAACACTTTACATCTTTTGAAAATCTAGTCTTTAAATTTACCTTTTATACTGTATCCCTTATAAAAATTATGTACTGTGTAAAATATATTACACTAGTACTTCTACATAATTTTCTTACTTTAACATTTCTTAGCCATTTTATATTTTTATTTACTGAGCAGTACCCTGTCTTGCAGTTTGATTTAAAATTATAAATGATGATGAAAATTTGGCTTATGTCATTGTCCAAAGTTCATTAAATATCTCTTTCTTTAATTAACACTAGTCATCATACAGTAATAGATTTCAGTTAATGTTAATTAATGTAAATAAAATGTGTCATGCATGATAACGAATGTATAACTGTAAAGGTACTGCTTGGCAGTTTTAATAGTTTTCTCAATTTTGTAAGAACTACTTATAAGTTTGGTTTTGAACTCTTAAGGGACGGCCTAAATATATACATATTAAGCACACCCCCAAACTGGGCAGACTTTAAGGTTGGCCAATTTAAGAAAAATCACTTCAATTGAAAGAGGAAGATATGCATTGAACATGGTGTATGAAAGCAATTCTAAATTTTTTTTTTCCATCCATGGGAAGTTGAAAGTGACTTTACTATTTACAACCCTGTGTGGGGCACCTTTTACAAGACACTCATAAACATTTGCTAACTTTACTTTTAAAAATATCTTATTTTATTTTGTAAAATTACAATTACAGTTTACAGAATAGCATAACAGATAAGAACTAAAATTAGTAACAAATTTTGAGTGCATATATTTATTGTTAAATATTCACAAGATTCGCTGAGTTGGGGGGATTCAGTAGCTTTTTGTGAAACATACATGTTTTTTCTAATATTTCTTGCCCTTTTCTTTGCAAAGTTACAATTATTTATAGCTGACATACTATCATAAAAGATAAGAACTGAAACCAACAGCAATCCTGGGGTATATATTTATGAGCCAGTAAATAAAAAAACGTCATGTGATAGAGAGGGTCAATTCATTCCTCCATTAAGTCTCAAGGCACACGGATCCCCCTCTGTCCTGTGTTGAGCTACTACAGTTGACATGCCACTTATGGACCATTGAAGTGAAATTAAAATCTTTTCCACTAAATTCATCCAAATCGTATAATGCATAATATTATTGCTCATATGAGTTAGCCCCTCCATTGCTCAAAACCTTTTATAGATCATCATATGAGCATAATTTTGTTGCTGTCATTAATGAGTTAGTTTATTGATTAGTATCGGGTAGAATAATTTGGAAATAACTGTACTGCATAGTTAGGTAGAATAATTTGGAAATATTGTTCTTCATTAAAAATGATGTTGGATATTGTTACACTTTCTTAAATGAAGCCTGAAATTTTTGCACATGCTGTGATTGGTGACAGTGGTAATGAATGATGTAAATCTGACAGATTTTTTTTTCCTGTGTACTGTATTTCTTTGAAGAAAGACTAAATTCTGTAAGGTAGATCTAACTTTTATTGGTTTCTTTCTTTACCATTATAGTGCCTTAATATTTACACTGTAGAAGACAAATCTATTTGGTAGATCATATGAATCTTATTCTTGAGGATGAAGCACAGAGATCATCTCATCATTTGCACTCATGATTTAAGCAAAGTAACTAGAGAAAATGTCTTCTGATTTGTGGTATGCCATTATGCACCTAAGTGTCCTTTGAAGGAAAGTAGTTTTGATGATAATCAGCCTTTTTGTTTTATCCCTAATCACTTATATCCTCCAAGAAATGTTTTGTATGTTGTGTTATAGTTGTGGTTCTCAACTTATGACAAATATTACAATTTGTGAGGCAATCTTTTAACTGCTTGGTTAATTTGTTTATAAACTCTAATGTAGTGTCCCATTTGAAATACTGTATGTTGGTTGTTACCTTTATGTGTGTTCAGGGCATATTATTGTTTGTAAAGGATGATCCATTATGTAGAATAGAGGCCCTCAGTGAATTGCCAAGTAGACTTTTCAGATTGAGCAAGTGCTGATGAGTGTGCGAATGAGGGAAGTTAAAAAATTTTATATATATATACATATATGTGTGTGTGTGTGTATGTATATGTATGTATATGAATTACTACTATATATTATGAAAATATATAAGATAGATACTGAATATTTGTATGCATGGACATTCCATATTAATTAATATTGAATAGTAGGTGAGTGTCAAGTATTTATCCAATTCTATTTAATTCTTTACCTTAATAGGAGAAATACCTGATGGAGGACCAGATGAAGATGTTAGCTCCAGCTCAGATGAAGAAGATGGTCCTTTAACACCAGAGGAACATCGTCGAGAACATCCAACTACAGTAAGCACTTTCTGTTGTTATATTCAAGACTTTTCTTCTCTTTGCTGTGTGGCATATCTGTGGAGGAGGATCTGGTTGGATTCTTGTGAAACTATCTCTAAATATTATAAATTCTATTTTTGTACACTGACAAAATATCAAAGAAAAATGCCCACAAACTAAAACTGAATATTATGCAGGAGTTTTGCAAACTATATAATAAATATTGTAAAGTATTTTACACAGAAACCTAATATTCAATGGTGAAAACATCACCTTATTAAGCTTATAAAGTAAGGTTCCATTCACATCCCATCCAATACCACACCTTATAATCAAAAGTCGGTGGATGTAATACCAGAACCACTAGAGATCAACAAAGTAATCGTAAGTCTGTGGTTTTCTTGAGCATTACCTGGGGAGGGTAGGTGGAAATTCAGGGTTATGTCTCATATAATACCGAGAGCTTTTTTTTTTAACAAAGCTCAATTTTTTTCATTGGCACATAAGTACAAAAGAATGGTAGAAATGGAAGGGGAGTCTTAAAATTTAAACTTCCCTGGAATTTTAAATGCCATTATAATTTTTAAAATGCAAATTTAGGTATTAAGATTACAAAATAGATTGGGGGATACTAAAATTTAAAAAGTATATATAAGCAGAGATAGTATTACAGATTTTGGGAGCTTGCTTGAACAAGCTGGTACTCATCGTCTTGAAAGGCAAAAACAAGATGCAAGCGGTGTGCATAAGCAAACAAATTTTTAAGTATTGATTTTAAAAATGATACAAAATATTACATTATTGGTAATTTTTCTTATTGCTTCTCCCAAAAACAATGGGCTAAAGCTATTTATATAGCATTAGCCCATAGGATAAGGAATTGCCATCATTTTTTTAATACTCTCCTAAAAGATATGCTCTATCTTATCAGGTATCCATTACCCTTATGACAGATTTATGTTGTTTGTTGACAAAATTAAATATATTTTGGTAATTGACCTTTTAGTTTCAGGTCATTAAACAATAGTAATTATTAAATATTGAAGGTTTAAAAAAGATAGAATATGTTACCTTGTAATTTTGTTTCCATTTTCCCAAAACAATCCAAAAAATATTTACATAGCATTTACATTGTTTGAGGTATTGTAAGTAATCTACAGATAAATAGCTGTGCATAGGAGGAGTGTTTAGGTTATATGCAAATACCTCAGCTATGCCTTTTAAACAAGAGATCCATGAACTCTAGAATCCCAATCTTTTCCAGTCTTATTTTGGAAGTCATTTTAAATAGAGGCTGGCAGAGATAATTAGTTGGCTTTGCCTTTGTTTCTCTTTGTATACTTTCATATGAATATATTAGTTATTTACATCTTGCTTTTATCTCTCATCAGACAGGTGCAGAGGCAGAAGAGGAGGCAGGAGCTGAGATATCTGCTCTAGTCAACTACGTACAACCTGTTCACTTCCATTCATTTGAGAACTCGGAAAGTGAGTTTAGTCTGGAGGCTTTTTGCCTTCTTTGTCAATTAATCTGTTCTATTCATCATTTCGCAACTTAAAAATCAGAAGTTTGACCAGCTAAATGTCTCAAGAATTTTAGCTTCCTTGAAGAATTTTTTGTGGTGAATGAATTATGTTGCTGTATCTGTAATTGATGTGAAAGCTAGCATTCAATTCTTCTTACTGTGGATTGTTTTTTTCCAGTCATACAGTAGAATTTCTACAAGAAATGGGTAATATTCAGATGTAGCCTTGGTAAAGATACCTTTGGCATCAATTAAATTTACATAATTGAATTTATGATAATGTGTGAGGTGAAGTAATGAAAAGATCTCCTGAGAGGCCTTTCTGTAGAGGCAGATCCTTATGGTAGTTGCCATGATTGTTTTCTTATCTTATTCAGCTGTACATTGACTGCTTGTTGCTTATGTGATAGCGATTTAGCCAATGAAATGTTATGCTGAGTTGTACTACATTCTTTTCATACATACAGTTTGTTGATATGGTTGGAAATATCCTGTATTATAGATTGTAATACACAGTAGCTTGTTATTCTAGTTCACCTCACATAGCTATATATTTCTCACAAACATTTGTTATCATTCTTATGGTCGTAGACGATCAGGAACTTTTGAGGTTTATTCGAGAAGATTTTTCTTTATATTGTAGCAGACCCTGATTCTCCTCATATTTTCTTCAATACATGATGAAGGCTTTGTTGCTAAATAAGTATTTTGTATTTGTTTCTTTTGTTCACGTGTATAGCAAGCACTTGTAAATGCAAGCGTATATCTTTAGCATACCATGTCAGATAGATGAATATAAAGTTTACATTTAAATTACTTGTTTCCAATATAAACGTTATGATGACTAAATCCCTTTCCATCCTTATTAAAATATTTTAATAATAACATTATTACTATTCAGTATTTTTATTGATATATAGTAGTTCAGTGTCTCACTGTATATGTTTAAAGCAATTCAAGTTTAGAAAATCACTTAAATGTTCATATCCTTAAAATTATCAAATATATTAGTAAATGCTGTAAAACTGAATGTAATTAGCCATTTGTTTAAAGAGCTCACATTTTTCCAATGATGAAAAGTCATTGAGGCTGTTATCTTCAGTGTCTGAATTATTCTTCCACAGAACGAAACCGGGGATACGAGATGTCTTCATTTGTGGAAACACATGCCAGCAATTTACTGAAAGAAAGCCCAATGGAGTTCGTCAATTATAACAAAAGGCAGTTGGCTAGAGTTTATCCTCGAGGAACTAGAGTTGATTCTTCAAACTTCTTGCCACATCAGTTCTGGAATGCTGGGTGCCAGCTAGTGGCACTCAACTACCAGACTTTAGGTAAAAGCAGGAGAAACTAGAATTTTTTTTTTTATTATTTCAGTATGAGTTAATTGGCATTTATAAGTAGTCAGTACTAGTAGTTTAAGCTGATAATATATCATTATTTCTCTTGTGAAAGAAGCAATGAATGGTAGTTTGAATATTCAATGGTACTATACCATTGAATGTTCAAACTACTTTTCAAGTATCTCATATTCATTCAGAATTAAAGGCTAACAATCAGCTATGAAGAGGATTTTGAGAGTAGATTGCATGAGACTAAGATTACTAGTATTTCTTTTGAGGTAACTGCTAGTTTATGATGCAGATTATACTTTGCAAAAGAACTTAAAAAGCATAATACTTTTGCATACATGTAAGTTTTTCTTGAAACAAGATATTAGACTTGTAATTGTAACTTACGCAAATTGGAGATCATTTCTTTACATCTCATGTTTTTATGCCTTAAAGTTAGATATATGTACACGTAAACTACATTTTGTCGCACTTGAAAGATAATGCAAAAAAAAATGTGAAATTGGTTGAGAAAGAAAACATGTTAAAATCCAAAGAAAAGATAATGCACAAAAATTTGAAATTGGTTGAGAAAGAAAGCATGTTAGAAACTAGAGATTGCAGTAAATGGTTGAAGTGCTCAGTGGCCAATGACAAGGCAAGAAATGCCTTCATCTAATGACCAAATGCAGAGACCAAATGTTAGAAAAAGGAAGTAAGCACTAAATCCAAGAAAACCAATACGTACACCAGCTATTGAAGCAAGGAACAATACAGAACCCAGGAAAAACAGACATAGGGAAATATTTCAATCTTGAGAGAGACACTGCCTGACAAATAAATAGATTGAGTTATTTCTTGAAACAAATTGGGTAATCCTGGGTACTCTATTTTATGTTCTGCATTTGATCATCAGAACTGTCTTACATTTTGTGGTGAGTGCCTTAGTACTAAAGATGGAAATTGTTATAAGTTTTGTAGAGTTCTGTACCTTAAAACTGTTTCGGTATAATACGTAGTACTGAGTTATATACAGTAGTGTATTCCAGCTCATCATAAAGTTGTTCTGATCTCATGGAATAATTGTGGCATTTCAGATCTGGCAATGCAACTAAATCTAGGTATCTTCGAGTACAATAACAGATCAGGCTATCTTTTGAAGCCAGATTTCATGAGAAGACCGGATAGAAAATTTGATCCATTCGCAGAATCGACTGTGGATGGTATCATAGCTGGCACAGTTTCTGTTAGGGTAAGTCTTATTGAAAGTTATATAGATGATTTTTTGTACTATAGTCGTTCATAAATAGTACTTTGGATAACAACTTGGTTTGGTTCTCTTATCATAAATGAAAGTTGGGAAACTCAGTTTGTCTGATTTCAAACCCAAAACTTAGAGCCAATTCATTGGTCTAGAAATGTTCATTAGACAAAGCCTTCTTCAATCAGATAAGTCTCAACTGATTGGAATTGGAATAGTATATAAATTTCAAATAAATTAAAAAAATTTTAACTAACAAACCAGCAGTCTTAACATATAGGGAAAAGTTCTCTAGTGCCAGCTGGAGGCTGGTAAAAAAAAAAAATTAGTACAAGGAAATTTGTGGCACTAGGAGATGCAGGCAGGAGGTGACAAAAGCACCGGCTTTTAGGAGGGAGAGAGCAAAACTGCTTCCTCCTACAAAGGTGGTCAGAGAGAAACTGACGTGTGTTATAGGAGGTCGGCTCCTCCTCCTGCCTACTGCCATCTTGTCCATCTCCCAGTGCTACCAATTTCCTTGTAGTAACTTTTTTTAACTGGACCCCAGTTAGCACTAGAAAATTTTCATGAAATATAATGTTGAAACAAGTAAGATGAAAGAAAGGGAATATGAACTGGAGTATAGTAAAAGGAATGAAAAAGGGTTGCAGCTAGGGGCAAAATGGGCACTGCAAAGAGCCTTAAGTAATGCCTACAGTTCACCATGTGAGCTGTACTGATGGCACAAAAAAAACTCTACAAGGAGGTCTCAGCAGATGCATGAGTCATTTTTGAGTGCTGGTATTCAGTAATGATATTATTATTTTTCATTGGTTTGTATTACCAACAGTTTGAGATTTCTTAGTACAGTATTGTAACATCATCATGTAAAGTTCCTCTTTTATAATAGGTCATAAAATCTGCAGGCTACTCCAGTTATGGGGTTAGCTCATCACTTTCTACAGGAAATGTAGTTCACTGGATGATCTTTATGTGCATTTACTGTTGATTTTTGCATTCTTAGTAGGACACTAGGAATCCTTAGAACTAGCCTTATTATTATACTGTATATTTCATCTTCATGACATAGTATTGAATTTCATGCCATATCAAGGAAGGTGACTCAAAGAAGATTGAAAAATGGTTGGTCTGTATGGTACCTTTGACTGTCTTGAAAACTCAAAAAGGTGGGTTAGGTGACTATTTCTTCAATTAAAAACCATGCCCAATGACCTCCTCTGCCCAGTCAGAGCGCTGTGACAGTAGCTTTAGATGACAAAGGAATATAGAAAAAGTTCAAGCAGATGTTTTCTATCCACACGATAGCCTAGATGATTCTTCATTAAAAACATAATTTTCTACTGGCTCCAAAAAGTATTAGAGTATATGAGAATGTTTAAGGATAGCAAAGCCTCTCAGATGAGACTACTTTTGAAGTGAGAACTTTATCATCATTAGTGCTTTTTAGATGCAATGTGGATATCAGCTCAGTAATAATGATTTTTATTTGCTGGATATGATTCATAATTGTCGGGACTTACACTCTTTAGGGTATTAGTAGCAGCAGGACAAGCAGTCTTATCTCTGGAGAGAATCATATGCAGGTGGAGCAACCATCACCTTCCTCCCACTTTTCTCTCCCACTCTCCATAATGAAAACCTTTTAGTATAGTCTTCTAATTCCTTTCCATATATTATCCATATGGTTGATGTTAATGAGATAGGAACCATTTAAGTTATGGAACTATTATTTACTATTTTTATGGATGCTGTAAGCAAAGCGCAGTGCACTTAGTCTATAAAGGTGTCTATACTGTATACTACAGATGTTATCTCTGACACCGATCAGGTTCTGATCTCAGCTTAGTGTGTGTGGGGATTTAACAAATCATATCCTCTTCAACCAAAATGAGATCTGCCAATAAGTTTTGAGTTCATCTTTTAAAATACAATTTGTTTGGAAAATACAAGGTAAAGTAGGCTTTTAATACAAACTCATAAGCTAAACTTAGTTAGTCTCTTCTCTGTCCCATGTTTCAGTTACAAAAGAATTGCCAAATGGAGAATAAAAACCAAATGGAAAATAAAAAGGAAAGCCAAGACTTATCGTGCCATATTGGTGAAGGCTTGTGTGAGGAACTTTACACTACAAATGAGATGGCTATAAGTTATGGTTTTATATTAACAATTACTTTTACTTAGTATTTTTAGAAACATTTGTGCATATAGTACTGTAGCATTACATACATATAACTACATTTTACTGTATTGTGCTTCCTTGATCAGAATTGGGTAAATTTTGGTTAGTGGTCTTTGCAAAAATGTTGGAGAATAATCATAACTGCATCAGCTGCTTCAATGGCATTCTTTCACTTGTTATTTAATTATTGGATATCTGTCAGACCCTGTTTTGATTTGGAAATACTAATCCATTGTTACACTTCAGGTAATTTCAGGCCAGTTTCTATCAGATAAGCGTGCTGGGTGTTACGTAGAGGTGGAAATGTATGGTCTTCCAGCAGATACTGTACGTAAACGTTTTCGAACTAAAACTGTCCCTAACAATTGTTTGAATCCTGTTTGGGATGAAGAGCCATTCGTTTTTAAAAAGGTAATTAGTTTGTAAAACTTACTGATGCAGTGGAATTTATTGGAATTGTTAGTACAGTGGTCCCCTCGTATTCGCGGGGGATTGATGCATACCAGACCCCCCCATGAATAGTTAGAACCCGCAGATAGTTGCAACCCCTATAAAAATGCTTAAAACCTCCTATTTTGTTAGTTAAAACTCAAGAAAAACCCACTAAAAATTTTTATACTTGTTTTTTTTAATATTTTTATCACAAAAAATGCATTTTATTATGAAATTGATAAAAAAAACCCAGGAATTTGTGGATATTTCTCATAGAAAAATACCGCGAATAATGCGGGGAAATGTTCCGGAGAGAAATCTACGAATGTGTGAGTCCGCAAGTCCGGAGAACGCAAATACGGGGGGTCCACTGTATACTGCTATCTCATGTAAATGGTGTATTATTGTCTAATTTACTATCACTGTTGCTGTCACACTGCTTTTCATTCATTCTCTCTAAAATAAGGGGAATTAGGTTTTGGCTGGTTGAAGAGACATTGTTGTGTAGTAAATATACAAATTATCCTTAATTTTAAGTACTCTTCATATTTGTCAGTAATCAAAGTACAGTGGTACCTTGAGATACGAAATTAATCCGTTCCGAGGCGGCCTTTGTATCATGAGTTTTTCGTATCTTGAACCGCATTTTACATGTAAAGTGCCTAATCCGTTCCAAGCCCTACAAAAACAGCCCAGTAAAGGGATTTTGACAGGCAAAATCTATTTCCGGGTGAAGACCTGTGTCGCCCAGTGAAATGTACCTATAGCACTCATTTCTAGGTATAAATAAATGCTAAATATACCAGAGAAAAAAGCCATATGGAATGCCACAGTTACTAGCTCTGGATCGATCACTCTCATAACGTGTCGGTATAGCATCAGGGGCGAGTGGAAGCCACTATCACAGATACTTTGCCAATTAGGTCTCTCCTCTCTAAAAATCCCCCGCCAGAGAGGTGCCGTTACAACGGCTACCTTCCACTCGTCACTACTACTGCTGCCAAGAACCTTCATTCCTGAAATATGCACCCAAGCTTGGGCCAGCTTAAGGGTGGGGAAAGGGAAAGAGAGGGATGGGTTCACTGGGCGACACAGGTCTTCACCCAGAAATAGATTTTTCCTTTGTCAAAATCCTTTTTCTGGGATTGACCTGTGTCGCCCAGTGAAATAGTAACAGAGAATTGTCCATACAAGCTTGGTAAATTGAGAGTAAAACAAAAATTTGATATGAAAGGAAAAATAAAATTTTCTTACAATCATTGTTTTAATGATCCAAGTTAAGGATAACAAAATACAAGAAGTAAATAACGTAAAATAATATATGGCCAAGTTCATACCATCACCAGGAAAAACAGCACAGTTAATGAATATAATAACACATGAAATAATGAACTATGTACAAGTACAGGAGTGGGTTGATAAGCAACCCAGTCCATAACAAAAAGGCAAAAACGGAGGGAATACAACCGAGGCAGGTAGGTGAGAGGGAGTACGAAAAGGCAGTTAATAGCAAAATCAATGATAATTATAATTAATAATATACAACATTACAAAATACATAATTTAGGCTGTATCAGGGAAGACAATGTTCCCTGTGCCACTGCAGAATATTTAAGGGCCTCTAGAGACTTTAGATAGTGGCGTTTAAATACTGTCGGAGATTTCCAACCCGTATACTTTTTGAGATCATCGAAGTTCATATGATGAAAATAATTAACTGAGGTAGCCACTGCTCGGATATCATGGACCTGAGGAACTGAATCCGGATTAGCTTGTTTAATAAAATAAAGAATTTGTTGTCTGATAGCCTTCAAGGAAATGGTTCCACCATTTTCTCTAATAAAAAGAGGACCTGAAGACCTATTAGAAGTTCTGTCAAGATAAGATTTTATTGTAATAACTGGACATAATGATGGGTCCTGTGGAAGAGGGACAATCTTCCACAGAGACCATCTGTTCTGAGGGTCTTCATTCTTTGCCAAGAATTTCAGATCCGGAGAAAGCAGAACTTCTCCTGACGGGAGGAAATCAACATGATTTGGTTCTCTAGAGAGAGCCGACAGTTCAATATTCTGGCGCCTGTTTTCCTGATAAGGGTTATATATGAGCATGATTCATTATCAGTATCTGAAGTTAACTTGAGTACGTCATTTAAAAACCAGGAGACCATATGAGGCCGCTTTACTGGTCTCAGACAAGCACATGCTCTAGGGATAGACGAGAAGTACGAATCTGTTAAAAATATTAAAGCCAGACTGAAATATCTTCCTCAAGGCGGATTTAGTCGTAGTAATGGTACTAACAGCTAGGCCTTTTTCAAACAGTTCTAAAAAATGAAATTGCCAGATTCGTAGTCATTGTCTGAACATCTGATTCTTTTAGAAAGATGGCTAACTTCCTCACTGCCGAATCATACTGCCGGAGTGTCGATTCTCTTTTGTCTGATTCCACGAACAATGTGTTTAGCGGATCAATATTAGCATCTTTCTGTGCCGCAAACTTCAAGAAGTCCATAAAGTTAGGGCATTCAGAATTTTTGAGGAAGCTGACACAGTCTGAGTTTGTACCACCTGAGTCAACTTTGGGTTGGGAATGGTCCGGGACGGAGTTTCAACTCTAGTAGAAGAGGAAACTAATTGCTCTTCGGCCAGTTGGGTGCTACCAGTGCTATCCTCCCTTTGAAAGATCGGAGTTTGTGTAGAACTTTCATCAAAAGGTTTATTGGCGGAAATAGGTAAATCTTCTGCCAATTGTTCCAGTCTATGGACATCGCATCTGTGGCGTGAGCCATAGGATCCAAATTGGGAGCCACATAACATGGAAGTTTGTGGTTGGACTCCGTGGCGAACAGGTCTACCTGAAGGCCTGGTATTTGTAGGTAAATCCAATTGAATGACTTTGCGTCCAAGGACCACTCCGATTCCAGCGGAGTTTTCCTGGACAGTGAATCCGCAGTGACATTCCGTACTCCTGCCAGGTGAGTAGTTGACAGGTGCCAATGATGTTTCATTGCCAACGAGAAGATTGCTATCATCATGTGATTTATGTGGCTCGACTTAGAGCCTCCTCTGTTTTGGCAGTGAACTATCACTGCACTGTCCAAGACTAGTCTGATATGAATATTCCTGGCCAGAGCTAGTCGTTTCAGGGTCAGGAAAATGGCCATTGCTTCTAGGATGTTGATATGGAACTGGCGGAATACTGTCGACCATGTTCCTTGAACCTTCTTGTACTGAGAATAGCCTCCCCATCCGCTCAGAGAGGCGTTCCGTGTGGACTACTAGAGACAGCGGGGGAAATTGGAGCGGTACCGACTTGGAAAGACTCTTGACTGTCGTCCATGGACGAAGTCTTTTCCTTAGTATCAGCGGAATCAAGGAGATTTTGTCTCTGAGTCTGCTGTTGGCTCTTCTCCGCCATACCCAATTGATGTCTTTCAGTCTGGCTTTCAACAAAAGATCTGTTATTGAAGCAAACTGAAGTGAACCTAAGACTCTTTCTTGGGTACGACGAGAAGCCCGCCTGTTCTTGAGAAATTGTCTCGTAGCTTTCGCTATCTCTTTGCACTTGGTTGGCGGAAGAAATAGTTTGTGTGGTTAGATCCCATTGAATTCCTAACCATTGAAAGCGAGACGCCGGAATGAGACGGGACTTTTTCTTGTTTATTTGGACATTCCTTGCTGTTGGGTGCCCAAATGAGCCAGTCGTCTAGGTAAGTTACTAGCGTAACCCCCTGAGCTCTTAGTTCCTGAACTACTCTCTCTCCTAGTTTGGTGAATATTCTGGGCGCTATATTGAGTCCGAATGGCATGACTGAACGAGTAAGCCTGTCTTCCTAATTTGAAGCCTAGGTAGGGAGAAAAGTTTCTCGCTATCGGGATGTGATAATAAGTGTCTGTAAGATCGATAGAGGTGGTGACGACCCCACGGGGAAGTAAGGTCCGCACCTGCGAGACGGTTAGCATGAGGAACTTGTTGTATTGAATGTATGAGTTGAGACGGGACAAGTCCAGAATCACTCTTCGTTTGTCCGTGTCCTTCTTTGGCACGGTGAACAAACGTCCTTGAAATTTCAGGTCTGACTTTCTTTATTGTCTTCTTTTGAAGAAGGTCTTTGGCATAGTCTAGAATGTCTGTCGTTGGAATTTGGTGGAATTTGACTGGTGGAGGAGGCCCTTTTATCCATCCCCACCCCAGACCTTTTGATACGATACTGTGGGCCCACGGACTGAAGGTCCAATGGTCCCGGAAGAGGTACAGTCTCCTGCCTACCTGGAAGAGGCTCATAGATTGGATGAGGTCTTACTTCCTCTGCCTCCTCTGGAACTTCTGCCTCTGGAGGGAGCTCTGGAACCAGCTCTGTGCTGGTAAGCACCTCTTGCTCTGCTTCCCCTTGCATGTCGGTTATAGCCTCGAAACGCCCCTTGCACTTCAAACGAAGCGTTGAAGGCCGGGGACGTCACGAAAGTAGGCAAACTCGAGGACTGTTGAGTTGGCTGACTCTGCAGCAACACCAATTGTTGCTGTGGTCGTGCCTTAGAGGTTGAAGGTTGACCAATCTGGGAGACGGGCACTGCCTGAATCACCGTCTTTGTCTGAGAGGCTTGGAAGGGCTGATACTTCCTGACCCTCTTCCTACCTTTGGGCTGCAGTCCGGAGGTCTCATAGAACTTCCTTTTGGAGGGAAGATCCTAGCGGACATGAAAGTTCTGATAAGCCCTAGCAGCCTCACTGATGACGCTGTTAACTACGTCTTCATGAAAGAGGTTAGGTCCCCAGATTGCTGCTTTAATGAGCTTATTAAGCTCGTGTCTAATGGAAGCATCGGCAAAGACATGCTTCCTGCAGTTCCGCCTAGCAACCACAAAGTCATAAAGGTCACACTGAAATGTCTGTAAAAGTGACTTTGCTAGAACCCGGAATAGAGGTTCCTCAGAGTAGACAGAAGCCGTCAACTCCGATGTAGTAATAGAGTTGATCGACCTACTCAGTCTACACCTGAACTCAAATTCTGCCTTTACCATGGCCTCTGGGATTCTGGGTAGTCGTTCACTAAACTGAGTGGAAGCACACTCCAGATCAAGTTTGCCCACTGTGAACATTTCTGGAGCGCCCACCCAGCACTCCAGATCTCCGGGAAAGAGCAGAGAGGTAGGCTCTGTCTCTCGAAGCTGAGGCATCGGCTTCTCCTCCATTCCGGCCAGCAGAGTTAACTCCGCGATCTTAGACGTGCAAGGGGTTGGGATGTTATCCCCCACCACGAACATGGTGTAGCAACCCTTGTGTGGCGTCAGTCTGGTGTTGACGCACTCCTATTCTGAAAGGGTGCGGACCCATGCCGACTGTGCCTGGTCCCTAGGATAAATTACAGTTTCCTTTGGGACCCTGTCTACCCTGACTAATGCTTCCTCAGCTAACCGAGCGAAGCCTGGGAAGGGAAACTGGAGGTCCGCCGGGAAGAACTCGTAATCTTCCATGGGACGGGTTCCACAGCCTTCAATCGTCAGCATGCCATCCGAAAAGGGAGCATGCAGCGCCAACCGCCATGGGTTGCTGTTCTCGAATGGCGGAAGCTTAGAAGCATCCGGCACAATGAAGGACTGCTGTGTGCCTCCGGACTGCGTAAGTCCGGCCAGCAAACTATCCTGGACTTGTAGTCTCTGAGCCAGAGACAGGATGGACTGACCCGATGTCTTCAAGCTCGAAGCGAGCTGGGAAGACATCGACTGAAACCTCGAGTCTACAATATTGCCCATCTTCTCCATTAGAAGATTAGCGAAGGCATCAGAATCAAAGCCGGACTCCGTAGGTCTGGCTTTAGATACCTTAGCTCTCGACCCCTTAAGCGGGGGAGTAGCTTTAGCCAAGGAAGCCATAGGCGTGGGAGCCAATGACGACCTGGTGGAACTCGCCGGAGTAGGTTTAGTGGGTCTGGTAGTCCTAGGCAGAGTCTTCTTTTTCAGGGCTTTCACCTCGGGGATCACGGAACCAGACCTGTCCCCAAGGTTCATGGACTTTGAGAAGCCCTGAAAAGAAGAGGAAGAAGACGGAGTTGGGCTGAAAGAAAGTGATTTCTTTTTAGCAGATCTAGATCTAAAACTACCTGCTTCACTTACTTCCCTACCTTCTTCCTGCGTGTCGACGGTCATGGGTTCATGATGGATATTGATGGCCGCCGCCACCTCGCACAAGGCTTCTTGGTCTTCCGGAGGGGCCTGGGTCTCCATCCGTATTTTGGCAATAATAGGGGCCGCCACTTCCCTAGCTACTGCCGAAGAAGTCCTCGCATTCGGGTACAGTAACAAACAAAGCTCCAACAGTACATAGGGGCATCCAGCAGCGACGTTCCTACCAAAACCTCCAACCCAGACCCTTAGGGTCGCCAATGAGGAGGTTTGAGCGCCTGAGGAGTCTGTAAGAGAGGACAAAAACAGATCCCCCAGTGGTGGAACGTGCCATATTTCCAAATATATATGTAAGGATATATCATAAAAATAGAGAACATTACCGAGGTTAGGATGGTACCTACCGACTCATCAGTCACATACTCAAACAAGGAGTAGCAAACTTCACAGCCGTCCAGGTGCCATACCAAGAGGTTATCGACCTCCACAGCACAACTGGCATGAGATCGACAGACCTCATGACCACACGGTTGTTGGAGAACGTCTGTGCAACCCAACTCCTGACAGCGTACCATCTGTAAGTTAAAATTGGTACATGAGTATCTTCAAATAGTTCCGCTGGAGTTAATTCTGGCGGTATGTTTACACTTAGACTAGTTCTACTAAAACTCACTAAAGGTAAACATCAACTATTATAATTTTACATAACGTAAAAGCTCTGATTGTCTCCGCCTGCTCAGAATCCATAATCTTGGTATCGCAATAGCTATGACCCGCGGAGTTGGCCTGATACGAACAGAACAGGGAAACAAGGTAAAACCTAAGCCTGAGTCTGATCACACCTGAGTAGGATAGCAGTTCCAAGTCAATTGGAAACGCATTGCCTATGCTTCGTTCCGCCCCCACCGGAGTGGGGAAAGCAGCTATAACAACAGAGAAATACGGAAACAGAGTGGCGGGAACAGCGGTACGTAGAACTCCGGCGTATAAAATTCTGGCGCATGTGATGGTAGACCACACCTCACCGGAATAAACACAGGCCCGGAGGCATACCAACAGAGACTACATAATCTACTAATCCTTAACCTCCTCCGACTAATCCCCCGGAACAATGCTCGACGCTCCAGCTGCTGTTCACCGGTAGGATTACTTGGTCAGCGAGCACCGCCGGAACGAGTCCGGAATGGAAGGAAGAGCCTGGCAACAGCAACCGGTCAGGTGATTACCACCCTCCGAGAAGCCATGAAGTAGCCTACTACTAAAGGGGCAGAAGGCGGCATGCCAACTGACACCCTAAAGGAGGTAACGGCCAAGGCTATACTTTACAAAATTTATTGATAAGGAATCATTGGAAGTACCGATGAATAAAGGCAAGCCCATCTACAAGCCTAGCCTAACCCTCCACAATCGGATACACCGATCTGGTCAGGTAGGCTAGGATAGCGCCTACTAGTACGTCACGAAAGAGGACACACTAGAGCCTAACCTAACCCTCCAAAATCGAACATATCGACCTGGTCAGGTAAGACAGGCCTAGCAACTACATATACGTAACAAGAGAGGAACTCCCTAGTGATGGATCACCCTCCAAAACCAATATGTCGGTCTGGTCAGGTAAGCCAGGACTAGTACCAACTATGGGTAGCGAGTAGCACTCTCAAATGCCTAGCCTACCCTCCAAAACCTAGCCCTCGATCTGGTCAGGTAGGCTAGGGTTGGTAATATTCGTGTAGGACTTCCAAACTAACCTCATCAAAATAAAATTAGCATATCAATATAATATTATAATAAGATAATACAAATAATTCCACATACACAACATGCATGAGCTTAGCGGATGGATGAGGGCTTTCCTTTACCTCCAAAATTAATAACTGGCGTAGTACTAGGCTAGCTAGCCTAGCCCACCTCAAACACACTACTCACACATGAAGTAGATTGAAAAATAAAACAGCACTCTCGTGTGGGAACCAAATCGCTCATGAAGGACGATGACTAATGAGGGAAACCCTCTAAATAAGGCCAAAAAATGTAATGGCTCTAACAGTGATACATAAGCCTATCGGTACACATCAGGAGCGAAATGGTAAAATTTCACGACAACAGTAACGCTTACTGTGATGTGTAATAGTGGTGAAAATAAGATATGCATCGAAATAAAAAAGTTGAGAAGACTGAGTAACGCGGTACCTTGATGTAAACATGGCGGCTCCCTGGATGAGGGCTTCCTCCACATACACAACATACAAACACCTCAACTATAAACTTCTCAAATAAGGGCAAACTGTTGTCTAACCGCGTTCAAAGTCAACAAATAATATACTCAACTTAGATGAAGATGCTTCTTGAAGATCAGAAGACATTATGATAAAAAATATAGCAAAATAATCACAAGCTAAAAATAAAGCAGTTTGCGTTGCTAGTGCTATGAAAGGAATGAGGGTTCTTGGCAGAGGTAGTAGTGACGAGCGGAAGGTAGCCGTTGTAACGGCACCTCTCTGGCAGGGGATTTTTAGAGAGGAGAGACCTAATTGGCAAAGTATCTGTGATAGGGGCTTCCACTCGCCCCTGATGCTATACCGACACCCTATGAGGGTGATCGATCCAGAGGTAGTAACTCTGGCATTCCATATGGCTTTTTTCTCTGGTATATTTAGCATTTATTTATACCTAGAAATGAGTGCTATAGGTACATTTCACTGGGCGACACAGGTCAATTCCAGAAAATTCTATTTCCAGGCTTACAGCACATGTTCTAGGGTTACGACGCCTATCCGACGGAAGAAATATGACTCCAAAAAGGCAAAATACTGTACATACTTGAGTAATATTCAACTGCATGTAATGTTCAACCCCATTTTACTGCTTATATTAGGACTTTAGCATATGTCCCTTAGCAATAAGCCTAGCCTATGTTAGCAGTTGCTACTGTAGCCTAGTCTATGATTCTGACATCTAAACCTAAGAACCTAAAAGCTTAGAATATGCCAATAAAATGTATAAATAACCAGTATGTACTCATTTCAAATAATTATTAATTAATCATTAACTATAATACACAAACAAACAAAAAAAAAACCTTCCAACCGTTTGTTTACATTCAGCTCTTACGAGTACCGAACGATCACCAAGCAATCACTTTTCCTAGCACACAGTAAGCCATAAATTTTCATTAGTCTCTCTTCAGCTAATGAAACTACCAAACAGTATAATAACAATTCATTTCTATTCTTTATTCTATCTTTACCTAATGGAGATACCGAGTTACTGACAGCTATAATGAAACATATACGTAATATTAAAACAGAAGAAGAATTCTAGAAAATATGTATTTGTTGGCTTCGATGATAGCAGTCTGATTTATTTTATATTTTATGATATCTAATTCACAATTTTTTTATATTATGTATTGCATGTACTCATTTCAAATAATTATTAAGTAACCATTAACTATAATAAACAATCAAACAAAAATAAAAAAGCTTCCAAACTTCTGATTACATTAATCACTTACGAGTACCGAACGATCGCCAAGCAATCATTTTTCCTAGCACACAGTAAGCCATAAATTTTTATTATCTCTCTTCAACTACTGAAACTACCAAACAGTATAATAACCATTCATTTCTATTCTTTATTCTATCTTTACCTAATGTTTTTTTTATTAAATGTATTGCATGAATAAGTTTTTCAATTTACAGCATCCTTTTACCAATAGAATACATAGAGCACAAGGGGTAGATGCTGACCAATAGAAGAGCAGGATCTTATGGGGTGACTAGCATCAGGAACCAATGGGAGAGCGGGAGGATGGTGGCGAGTTTACTCAGTTGGCGGCGCGCGAGTTTTAAAATTGTTCTCGGTGGTCCAGGCAAATCTCGGGACTTTACAGCAACGACCTTTCGTAACTTGAACTATTTTCGTATGCATAGCCAAAAAAATCTTCGTATTTGCTTTCGTATCTCGAGTTTTTCGTAAGTTGAGCCTTTCATATGTCGAGGTACCACTATATGTCCAAGTTTGAATTACAAGGTGGGATGTCTTGACAGCCACCTTGCAGAAGTGTATTTTCACAGAATTATTAGACTATGAGTCGATAACATTTTTTTACAAAGCTAAAAGTAGTAGCCTCAAATTAAATGTTGAAAAATCACAAACAGATCTGTATGTAGTAATCACTAATGGACACTTGGGGCTTAGATGCATTGGTCATTAAACTTGCAATGACATTTATGATGAAACTTACTCTGTATGTTGATATCATAGCCAGTTGTGTTACTTTTGCTGCATTCATAAATTATGGTAATGAACCTAACATAATTCATGTTAAGTTTTGATATTGATATAATTAAGAATCCGGATCTCTTATCTAGTAAAGCCTGATATTTGGGGTCTGTTTATCTACCAAAGATTAATATATTGTGGCTTAGTTATTTATATGTCTGTGGATATTTATTAATATATATTAGAATATGTAACTTTTATTGCAGGTGGTATTACCTGAATTAGCAACAATAAGAATCGTAGCATATGAAGAAGGAGGTAGAGCATCCCTGGGTAATCGTGTTCTTCCAATTGTTGGCCTTAGACCTGGATATAAACACATAACGCTAAGAAATGAAGCCGGGCAGCCATTGGGTCTTTCAACCCTGTTTGTTCATGTAAAGGTAAGACATTTATAGATTAAAACCATAAGTTGTAAACATTCAGTGTAAGCTATTTTCTCATCATTTCTTAAGTACTTGACTTAATTAGAGTTATGAAGTACTGTTGCCAGTTTTTTACTCACTCTTGCCATCAAGGTTGAGATATTGTTATTGCCTTCATGCAACAGGCAGTGCAGATAATTCATGTAATTTATTTAAAGTAATTAGGATGAAAAATGCATAACAAATAGGATATTTGTGAGCTTTCTCTCACTCCATTCAGTATCTGATATCTCAAAGCCACTCGCTATCTATGTGAAATAGAACATAGGACTACTGCATAAAGAAATGGCTTGTACTAACAAAGGAGCATTTATTTTTAGAATAATTAGTGATGGTTATACTGTACATTTCTTTTTTATAACAAATTTCTCTTATGCAAAGTTTATGTTTATTGTTAACCTCATTACAGGTTGGTGATTATGTGCCACATGGCCTAAGCGACTTTGCTGAAGCCCTTGTCAACCCTATCAAGTACCAGAGTGAACAAGAAAAGAGAGCACAACAGTTAGCCATCTTCCAGGACGATGAAGAGACAGATGTAAGTTGTATGATGGTTATGTATAATTGCTTCATCCAGCAGAGCTATGGTTGGAGACAGTGAACTATAGTCTTTTGTTGATGATTTCAAGTTAATATGTATTCTTCAGGCCTATGTAAGCTAGTATTTGTATTTTTTATGGAATATGAGCTAACTTGAGAAATGTAAATCGGCCTTTATATATATGATTGAGAAAATGACAAAGTTGTAGCAGTGATTAGAAGTCCATATTTAAAAGCTGTTTAACTTACCTCAAGATTCTAAAAATTTCATATATAAGTTAGTATGTATTTAAGACTGATTGAGCTATGTTAAAGGCAAAGGTCACTACTACTATAATGTGTATGTAGTGTAGTTATGTAAATTGTAGTTATAGAAAGGAAAGTCTTTTTAATCATACCCATTACAGTACAGGCAGCCCTCGATTAACAGTAGGTGTTATTCACATACTGCTTTATGCAGTAATTTAAAGTGAAGAATATTACAGTGATTTAATTGGGGAAATCAACAAACATGTATGCTAGGCAGCTTGGTAGAAAAAGTTTTGTAATAGGTATATCACTTTATATATAAAACTGAAGCATAAAATTAAATGAAGATATTCACAGAGTTGATATTGAAATGTGCACAAGTTTTTCATAAACATTATCAATATCACTAGCAGGATGGCACTGAAGGTGAAGCACCTCATACACCAGTAAGGAAGATAGAATCTAGTGCTGGTCATGGCAGTGGGGGAGGAGGACCCCCAGCAGGTGGAGAAGATGGATCAAGCAAAGCTGCTAAGGTTAGGTATAATGGAGAAGTTCCTGACACTACAACGACAACAAGTGAAAGTACACCTGTCGGGACACGTAAGTGTTACATGGCAGCATTTATTTGTAGTATATGAAAGTCTTAATCCCTTATTCATGTAGTTCTGTAAGTATTATGTATCTGCATAACTGAAGGTTACTTGATTTTTCTTTTCCAAGTTTTCTCTTCTAATCCCAGAGTTACCCAACAGTTTCTTACTTGGTGGCACTATATTCTGACCAACTGCTTAAGTTTTTATCGTATAGTGTCCAGCATGAATAGACAAATAATCCAGAGATGTTTCAGGTTAATACCTAGCACAAAATACTTTGATACCACAACAAACAAAATTATAATGCTGGACAACCAGTCTACTATTATTACATACGGTGTTATTATTTTTATAAAATTGTATGAGATAGTATAGTTACATTTCTACTCTTATGGTTTGTTAGATAACATAATGGTATGTCTCATTAGGGTGCTGTAGTTAAAGGCTTCTTGTTGAAGCCCAGGAAAGTTAATCTGTTGCTTCAATGTACGATGTCTGGAGAATTGTCAGTTCAGCACAAGCAACTCTGGCACTGTTCTTCTCTTGCTTAGGCTGTACCACCGTTATTTGTGAAGTCTTATACAATAGTGTACCTAATGCTGTTATCTAGCCAGTATCTAAAAGAACGGGAATGGAAAATATGTTCTTAACCTCCAAAGGGGTTTTAAATGATGGCAAGCTGTGAATGGGCATAGTGGTGTTTAATGCTTTGTGAGACCATTTAAGTACTGAAGCTTACCACTACATCAAATACTGTTCCATATTGCTCAGTATCAGAAATGCACAGGATATGAGAGGTTTTTGTACATTTACTCTAATAGAGCGTCATTTATAATTGCTAGTGAGAACCTTACTGACAGAATGAATATATGACCTATACTGAGGGTAACTGCAACATGTTCCTATGCCCTATTACATTCTGGAGCACAGGACCTGTACATAATTTTTGTGAGATCTGAACTTATATGCTGTCTGAAATCCTAATGTTATTTTATTAAATGTGTGTTCAAGTCAAACTTTGAACATTCTGTGTCGTCCTGTACGTACTTAATTCCAAGTAACTAAGGACATAAATGACCTTAAGTCTTTCTAGCATACATCAGTAGGCCACTCATCTTACTGATTGTTGTAATATAGGCTGATTGACTACTTTTCTATGGCAGCCTTACATTCACATGACATGTTGTTGTTAGCAGATATTAAGTTAAGGATGAATTGGTAATCAATTACAGTATTACTTATGGACGTATCTGTGATGATATCTCTTGTGGCAGTTCAGATGTGCTCATGATTAAATAGTTTTTCTTCATGGTGAAACTGTTAACAGTGTAGCACTGTGTTTGTTGTGTCAAGATTTTGCTTAACGCAGATTCCCATTAAACTTGAATATAGAATGTGAATGACTTCTTAAATTCTTTCTTTCCTTTAGAAAATTATGTACCGTATATACTCGCGTATTGTGTGACTTTTGAAGACCTAATTTTGAAGTTAATTTTAAGGGGGTCATATGATACGGTACACAGGATGTAAAATTAGCCTATGTAATATTCACATATTAGTGTTGTATTATAAAATACAAACATAACGAATATGTATCTTTTCCATAAATCTTTCAAAAAGTTATGCTTTACTTCACTGTATCCAATAATATTTTATGTATTCTCATATTACTACAAGTACACAATCCTTTATCCAAAATCTTAGGGCCAGATGTATTTTGGTTTTTGGAATTTTTCGGATTTGGAACTGTGGGTGAGGATCATAAAACATTACAACTGCAAAAAAAACATTATTATTTTTCTTCTTTTCATGTTTTTTTCATTATGGTTATTTATTCAATATAGTTTACTATTTATGTTAATATTAAATGAATAGGATATGATTAAGATCATCAATAATAAAATATGTGGTGGGACAGTTAAGACCACATGTTCACTAACACATTCTATTTTCAACAAAAACAATCCTTAAAACGCAAATTTGTACATACTAATCAGAATAATTGTAATTCAACTTAGCGATAAGTAAAACTATAATACATTTCATCATATGGACCTTGAGCAGGGTGTTCTTTATTGTTAATATGATGTCATCGGTTTGCAGTCGTACATTTGAGGAGGGTCTGGGAATTCACAAGTGATAACACATCACCATGACGGAATGTGTGGAATTTCTCATACCATTATAGCTCTCCAAAGCAGTTGAAGAAAGACTAATGCATCATAGGGTTCAAGAGTGGTTGGTGACCAGTATCCACCTCTTCTATGCTCAAGATGCTAGATGCCACAGATTCCTTGCATATATGTACTTACAATTTTTTATTGTTTTTAACCAGTTTCCAGTTGGCACCAGAAGACTTATCATGATGTTAATACCTCTGGTTTGTTAGCTATAAAAAATACAAATTGATTAAAAATTTGTCAAATAATCGTTAAATTCTTGTTTTCATGAAGAAATAATTATGTAAAACAAATTATTGAATAATTATTGCCATCAGCAGTTAAATAGTCACAATCATGCCAATGTTCAAACGTAGTGCCATCCACGGCATATGTCTCTTAATAGAACAGAAGTAGGGCACTGTCATTTAGTTGTATTCTGTCTCATTAGAACGTTTTGCATGTGAAGCTGATGAAGACGTAAGTGTGTGTGTTTTGAATACATTACGTACCTTTAAGTGTGTGTTTTGAAGAAGAAGTTTATAATAGTGTATGTATTTGACTGATTACATAAAAAATAGATTGATTTCCTTCTCATTACTTTGAGTGCAAAATTTTTGGTTCAGAGATTTATCAGCAACAACAAAAATTTTCTTTTCATTTTGCTTCAGAAGATACACTGCGTTGACATACCTCCAAAACAAAATTCATCTCTTTATTCTCTTGATGAATGCTAATCCATGTATATCCTTACCTGCTGGTCACACCCTTTACACTCCACAAGACTAACATCAGAAGTTGTTGGTTATTTTGTCTTCCAAGGATATATTACCTGTACTACACATTTTTTTTAAACATTATAAATATGCTCCCTCACAGTGGGTGCATATCTGTTAATATCTATTGGTTAAAGATACTCAAATTAACCGTAACTTTTCCTGAGAGAGAGAGAGAGAGAGTGCATTATCACTACAACTTAGAGAGAGAGAGAGTTTATCTCTTTAATCTTTTGAGGTATGTTAATCTATTTCTCCTTACCAGCCAGACACACCCTTTATACTGCACCCGACTGACAACAACATAATTTATATGTATTTTTTTCGTCTTCCAAAGATGTATTACTTGTACTACACATCATGAACAGACACACATACAAACAGTTTGCATATGTGTTAATACCAATTGGTTAAAGAGACTCAAATTAGCAATATCTTTTCCTGCCTGAGAGAGAGAGAGAGAGAGAGAGAGAGAGAGAGAGAGAGAGAGAGAGAGAGAGAGAGAGAGAGAGAGAGAGAGAGAGAGAGAGAGAGAGAGAGAGAGAGAGAGAGAGAGAGAGAGAGAGATTGCCTAGGATGCTTAAGGCTTGGCAAATATATGTACACTTATTTTATTATGTTAGGGTTTTTTTTTTTTTTTTTTTTTGGAATTTTCTATGGTCAGTTCTTGGGATTTTGAAAGGAAAATAATTTGAGTAGCAGCACACACACAACCTTATGAATTGATGCTCTCGAAATATCAGAATCTTGCGTGCTACACGAGATACATGATAAAATGAATTTTTATGGGTAAGACTTTGGGGGTCGCACGATATGCGAGATCGCATATTACACAAGTTATATATGGTATACACGTTATTCAAGCACCATTTTCAGACATTTTTGAATTTGTAAATTATGTTTGAAACAACAAATTATAAGAGTAATTGAAACTTTGAGAACAGTTTCTTTTTCAAAATCAAAGTACTAAATGTAAAAATAAGATGGTTTTTAAAATAAAAATTTATTTTTTATACAAACCCATCAGTTTATATCAGGCTAATCCTGCAGTTAATAGTTCCTCAGTCACACTGAAAGAAAAGCATGCCCTTGAACCATCAGGTACCCATCTGGTAAGCACTCCTAGTGGTAGTAGAAGGAGTTACGACATTCCCTGTATTGTCCAAAATTACTAAATGAGGTGTGGGGTCAGTCATATTATACACTAAACTTAAGGGCTTTTAATAAAAATAAGTTAAATTTTTAAAGCTCATTTGTTTAATGCAAGCCCTCAGTTTTTGTTTGTACTAGTA
>NC_061100.1:15105661-15138161 GCF_015104395.2 Macrobrachium nipponense
GAAAAAGTTGACTAAAGGTAATCCCTATTCTCATTATGTCCACATACTAGACATCAACACCAAAGTTTAGCTAGTACCTTGGAAACTGCAATGCATGGGCACACGGTTATACTTTTCCAACCAACTTTTTAAGTCTGGTATTCCCAAAACCTAGCTTATGTAACTTGACATGTTATTCCTCCATCATTGTACTACAAGCAGTTTAACCCTTAGTGGATGGGGTAATTTATTAGTGTGCAGCACCCCAGAACCCGGTAAACTTTGAGGTGGGCAAAATATGAAAAAAAAAAAAATCCCATCAATGGAAAGAGAAGATATGCAAATGCACAAGGTGTAAGAAAAAAATTCAAAATTCTCCTACCCTCCATAACAAGTTGAAAATGACTATTGAAAACCCATTGTGGGCCTCTTTTACTATACAAGTCATAAATTTTACTAAGGTATACATGATTTTTCTAATAAATGAATTTATTATATCTTGTAAAGTTATAATTACAGATCACACAATATCAAAACAGATAAGAAACAAAATAACAAATTCTGAGCATATAATATTTATGAAGATGAAGTAGCTTTATGGGTTTAAATATGTTTTTTCTAATATTTCCTTGTACGTACTTTTCACTGCAAAATTACATTTCTGGGCCTGACCTGTGTCGGCCTGTGAAATGGTTCCTTTGATACTATTTCTGAAAAATAAATATTGCTATTCATCCTAGAGAAAAAAGAAACAATATAATGCCAAGATAAATGGCTCGCTCACTTCTTATAGAAAGTGTCGGTATAGTAAGGAAGCGAGTGGAATCACTACCAGAGGTCCCTTGCCATTTAGCTTCTTCCTTCGACAAAACCCCGACCTACGGAGGAGCCGTGCTACAGCTCCCGATCTACTACTACCGTGAGCGCCTCCGACGCCTGAGACTACATTCCTTTCGATAGCGCGCGTTACACCAAACGTTAAAATTTTTTCGGTGCTGTGTTTCGCTCTATTTGGATTTATTTGGATTTATTTTCAAGATGTCTTCAACTTCTGCTTCTAAGTTAAGTACTGTTTGGGTTACTGATCTCATTTTATGATGATCTTCGTGTTTTATACATATTCGGAGCCTTATCGGCCGGTTTAATGGGGGGGGTCCCCTCGACCGCATGGCGGTACGGGTTATCTCTTTCGGTCTTCCATTACTGTTAGAGATTTCCCTTTTTCTCAGTACTTTAGATATGGTTACTTATACATAGTCTCTATATCTTTATGCAGTTAGTTTTTTAGTTAGGCCTCCACGGGGCACGCTCCGACCGCACGTTTCGGACCTTAGTCTAGCTACGCCTTACATTGTTAGGAGTTTTATCAGTCACGATTGAGAGTCATATCATCTTAATTATTCTGATGTTCTCTCTTTCCTTCTCTAGTTCCTGATTACCTTTAATAAATATTTATAGGTACTAGGTTGGCTAACATACACCATGCTTCGGTATGGCGATTAGCTTCCTGTTATCATTTATTTTACCGTTAAGTTAGGCTTTCATACCCCAATTGTCGATTGGTGATTAGCCTGCCCCCCGTTTTCTTGAACTAGAGGTTAATTAGGCTAACATACCCCTTTCTTCGGATCGGCGATTAACCTAATTTTCTGTTTGCTTAGCTTCGTGTTCCCCGTGTTAGTCTAGCTTTAAGATATCGCTTTAATTTTATTTGATTGATTATTATAAATAATCCTATTTATAGCAGTGATACTGATGTTGTTCCGACGGTTCTTTCCCCACCTCGTATCTTTCACCTGGCTGGGAAGACCACCGGTTATCACGGTGAGCCACCCCGGACGGTTTTAACGGTTTCCCCCCTCCCGTCCCCCCATTCCCCCCCTCCATACATTGCCATCCATGTCGATGGGTGATACTCGTTTCTCACAGCTAGCGTCCGAGTCTGCATGAGAGGGGGTGACTCACGGGACTGGTGGGGATCTCCCCTCCCCTATGGTACTCTCACTCGTCACGTGCCTCGGGGGCTCGGGACCTCCTCCCCCCTTCTTCTCCGTCCTTAACTGGCCGCTCAGGGGGAGGGCTCTCCCCTACCCCACATTCTTCCCTACTCTTTCCCCCTCAGTTCAGTCCGGCAGGTGGTCTATCCACCGCTACCGAACATAGAGAGGGGGGGAGGGAACCACTGGGTTTCCTATCCACTTAGGATAGTTCACACAAGCACTTACTGATATAAGGGGTTTTTATTTTGTTTTATTTTGTGTTATTTAATGTTTTAGAATCTTTTGCGTTACTCCGGGGTTTTTTTTTATTTCCGCCTCTCGTACTATCCCTTGCTTCGTTACGAAAGTTTGACATTGCTCACTCAATATTAATTAACTCCGGGCCATACGGAGAACTCCGGGCCATACGGAGAACTCCGGGCCCTACGGAGTCTATTTTTAGTCATATGACAAGTGAGCTTAGGCGGAGGCAGAGACTTTCTTCCCCCCTCGTAACTTTTCTACGTAATATTCATACGTAGATCTCTATTCCGTCGGTCCTACTCCGGCACCCACGGATAGTTTGCATATTATTCCACCGGAGGTTGTCATTGGTACTCATGTATCCTTTGACTTACAGATGTTGTGCCAGGAGATTGGGTGCAGTGCCATCCTCCAAGACCGTGGCGGCCATATAGTTATGACCGTTTTCTTCATGCAGGATGTGCAGTGTGAAAGTGGAGGATTTTATCGTTTGGCATCATGAAGCTTGCCAAACCTGCTACCTGCTAGTAGGAGATGCCTTCACTAGTAGTAAGTTTCTTAGCACTTTCTTCATTCATTTCAGTCACCCGTGGAATACTTGTTGTTATATTATACCTTTCACATATGAGACACATATTCATATAATCTCAACACAACAGACATTCCTCCCCTATCCTCTCCCTAACTCTAGACCCTTTTTTACAGGGTTCTGATGAAGAAAAGAAGAAAGCTTTGTCGACTCTCAAAAAAGCTTGGGTAGGGGGTTTTGGCCGGAATTCTAAGGGCCGCCCCTACATTCTTACCCAGGATATGGCGGACCTAATATTCCCAGGAGCCAAGAAAGGATCAGTGGTGGACCCGATAGCGGCCGCCCCTTTGCTGGCCGACCTTCAAGTCATGATCTCCCTACAGGAGGGGGATTTCCCAGAGGACGTTGCAAGAAGACGTTGCGGCAATGAACCTCGACGTTGAACCCATGGCTATTGGACTCCATGGGTACAGGTAAGGGGTTGTAGTAGGGGCAGCTCCTGTGGGGTTTATCAGGGCCCTTTCCTGAATTCCCTTTCTCCATCACCTTCTACTGATCCTTCTACTTCCACTTCTTTTCCGGGGCTTCACTGAAGAGCAGCGGTCTGTTCCGTCCTAAGGCTACTTCAGTGATCCCCAAGGCTAAGATGACCGAGGAGGAACTTAAAAAGTCTCTCCCCAAGAAATCGGTCATCCTGACAGACACATAACTCCGGCTCACCACCCCGGATCAGTTAGGTCAAGGGAGGCCTCTTCCTCTGCGTCGAGGTCCCCCAAACATAGATCACGTAAGGATCGGGTGCTCAAGTCCCTCTTTTTGATCCCCGAAATCCTTTTTCGGCTAACATTCTGGAGCAGGTGGGTAGTGATCGTAGGGGCCTTGTTTGACAACAAGGTCGGCTCGGTGCTCTCCCAGCTCTCCAGTTCTGTTACGTCTTCCGGCCAGTCGATCCAATCGCTGGCGGAACGGCTGGCCGCTCAGGAGAATGCCATCGCCGGGATCCAAACCTCGATTGCGGCAGGTTCCCCTCTATCTGTGCCACCTTCTCCTCTTCCAATGCCAGATTCCAGCCCCAACTGCCGGAATTCAAGGCGGCCAACCCTTGGAGGATCGCTTCGTATGCCCCGTTTGTCAACGGAATGTTGACAATCGAAGGCATAGGAACTCGAAGGCTGTGAGGACTTCGAGTTCCACCCCAGAGACCTTCAACCACCATTCATTGGCTACGTCCGACTAACGGAAGCAGCGATGATGAGAGAGGAACAGGTTCCCAAGGGAAAAACCAAGTTGATCCTTTAGAGGGGAAAACAGCACAGCAGGGGAACTTCTAATGAGAAGTCTGGAAGAATGGGGGTGTGAAAACACCCGCATCACAGCCTTTAGGAGTCCTTTCACCATTTTTACTCCGGTGGAAGGGACTCCGCTACCACTGACCCTTAAGGTAAGTGGAAGCAACCTTTCAGGCCGCCCTGAAAGACGAGCCCCTGCCTCAACTACGAGAGACGGAACCCACCTCTCTCTTAGTCCCAGGCTCCGAGACGTTACTTCGATTAAGGGGCAGTGTTCCTACTTCTTTTCCCAGTAAGGAAAACTAAAGGCGGGGACTGTGCCACCTCTCTCCTTTAGTGAGAGACTCCCCAGGTTGTCGGACTCTCTCATCCAGATGGAGTACGACGCCCGGACTAAGGGCTCGCGAGATCCCTTTCCTCCATGACTATGGCGGAGATGACGGCTCTTGTATACCAACAAGAGCCGTTATTTAAAGTTTTTGGCTAAAGGTCTGCTGCACACCATGCAGTGTGACCTTTACGACTTCCTCATAGCCAGGAGAAATTGTAGGAAGCACGTTCTGGCGGAAGCTACATATCCGCCATGAACCGAATAAACTAAAACTGATTGCTTCCTCAATTAAGGGGAACGGACCTCTTTCCAGCACCAGTAGTAGCAGAAGTCCTTCATGAGGCTTCTAAGGTCAACCAGTGCCTCAAAGTCAGGTGGGGGACTGGTAGCAAAGCGGAGGCAGGAATCTTCTGGTCCTAACCCAAGGAACAAGAAGAAACCAAGGAAGTTCTCTCCCTTCCAGCCTTCTCAACAAACGTTGGTTCAGGCAGTCCCACAGCATCACAAGGGCAACCATCGTCGAAGGTCAACAAAACAATACCTTGTTCTGACCCCTCAGTCCCAGCAATCTCAAACCCTCCACTTCCTTTGCTGTCTCGCCAGCCTACAATTCCAACTATGAAAGCCAGAACTTTCAGGCTTTCAATAGGTTTGCGAGAGGCAGCAGAGCAAGAGGTGCCTCTCGATTCAGAGGATCGGCAGGGCTGCTAACAGGGGAAGAGGTTTTCCGAGGAGCAAGAGGTGGCCGCCCTGCGGCAAACCAGCAGTTAGAATCCCAAGGTAGGAGGGAGGCTGTATTCCTCTTCCGCCAGCGGTGGGGGTTCAGCCCTTGGGCTCAAAGTATAGTAACAAAGGGACTAGGTTTGGAGTTGGCTAGAGGGCCCTCCTCCAACCAACAGATTCTATCAAGCACCAACAACGGAATTGGTAGAGTATACTGAAGACCTCCTTCTCAAAGGAGTAGTCTCAAGAGTCAAACAATTTAAAATTTCAAGGACGCTTGTTCAGCGTGCAAAGAAAGACTCGGTAAACCGAAGAATCATCTTAGACTTGTCCCATCTGAACTTATTCATTCATTGCGACAAGTTCAGGATGCTGACCGTTTCGCAGGTACGGACCTTACTTCCCCGTGTGGGGCCCGTCACAAGCTCTATAGATCTTACAGATGCCTACTATCATGTTCCCCATAGCCAGACACTTCCGTCCATTCCTAGGCTTCAAAAACTAGGCAACAGATCCTACTCCTTCAAGGTAATGCCCATTCGGGCTCAACATAGCCCCCAGATCTTCACCAAATTGGCGGAAAGCAGTAGTGCAAGAGCTAAGGAAACAGGGAATAATGTTAGTGGCTTATCTGGACGATTGGCTTATTTGGGCAAAGAAACCCCAAAGAATGCAAAGAAGCAACGGTCAGAGTGATCAAATTCTGGAACATTTAGGTTTTCAAATAAACAAAACCAAGTCCGACTAACACCGGAATCTCGATTCCAGTGGTTTAGGCCTCAGTGGGACTTACAATCGCACACTCTATCAATTCCGTCGTTGAAAAGGAAAGAAATTGCAAAGAGCTACAAAACAATTTCTCAAACGACAACAATCATCCAGGAGGTGCCAGGAGAGGATCCTGGGCTCACTCCAGTTTGCATCAGTCACAGACGTTCTGCTCAGAGCCAAACTCAAAGATATAAACAGAGTATGGCGCTCAAGAGCGAATTGCAGATCACGGGACAAACTAGCCTCTATCCCAGCAATCTTACGGAAACGTCTCCGCCCCTGGACGGAGACAAAGAACCTTTCAAAAGCAATTCCTCTACAGTTTCCCCTCCATCATTAGTGATCCACACAGACGCCTCACTAACAGGGTGGGGAGGATACTCCCAGTACGAAAAAGTTCAAGGAACTTGGTCGTTTAACATTCCGCCAGCTACATATCAATGTACTGGAGGCCATGGCAGTATTCCTCACACTGAAACGACTCCGTCCACCCAAGAACTCTCATTTCAAATTAGTTCTGGACAGTGCAGTAGTAGTACACTGCATCAACAGGGGCGATCCAAGTCAAGCCACTTGAACCATGTCATGATAGCCCATCTTTTCTCTGGCATGCAAAAACAAATGGCACCTGTCAGCCACTCACCTGGCAGGAGTCAAGAACGTAGTAGCAGACGCTCTATCACGCTCCGCTCCGTTGGAATCGGAGTGGACACTGGGACAGGAGTTCATTCAATTGGATCAGTCTACAAGTCCCGGACTCCAAGTAGACCTCTTCGCCACGGAGTCAAACCACAAACTCCCTTGTTACGTGGCAACCCAACCTCGATCCTCTTAGCATACGCTACGGATGCAATGATCCTCGATTGGAACGAATGGAAGAATATTTACCTCTTCCCTCCGGTGAACCTTCTCATGAAAGTTTTAGACAAACTCAGGACATTCAAAGGCCAAGTAGCTCTAGTAGCTCCCAACTGGCCCAAGAGCAATTGGTTCCCTCTACTCCTAGAGTTGAGACTCCGACCACTACTGATTCCCAACCCCAAACTAACCCAGTTAGTGCAAAACTCAGATGTGTCCGCTTCCTCAAGAATTCAGAAAACCCTAAACTTTATGGATTTTCTGAAATTCGCAGCCATGAGGAATGCAGAAATTGATCCCCAGAATATCTCATTCTTGGAATCAGATAAAAGAGAATCTACTCTCCGACAATATGATTCATCTGTCCAAGAAACTAGCAGAGTTCCTTAAGTGTCAAATTCTCAAGTCATGACAACGAACCTAGCCATAACTTTCTTCAGATCATTGTTTGAGAAAGGCTTAGCAGCAAGCACTATCACTACGACCAAATCAGCTCTTAAAAAGAGTCTTCCAATTTGGTTTTAGCATAGACCTTACGGATTCGTACTTTACGTCCATACCAAAAGCTTGTGCTAGATTAAGACCATCAACGAGACCTAAATCAGTCTCTTGGTTCTTAAATGATGTCCTCAAACTGGCCTCGGACATTAACAATGACTCTTGCAATTATATATCCCTCCTGAGGAAAACCCTATTCTTATTAAGTTTAGCCTCCGGAGCTAGAATATCAGAACTGTCAGCTTTATCAAGGAACCAGGCCCACATTGAGTTCCTCCCCTCAGGGGAAGTCCTCTTATCCCCAGATCGCCATTTTCTAGCCAAAAATGAAGACCCACAGGGACAGATGTCCTCGTGGAAAATCCTACCACTACCTCAAGACATTTCCCTTTGTCCTGTCAACTCATTAAGAGCCTACCTAAGCAGAACAACTCTGAAATCTTCAGGCCCATTGTTCATTAGGAAGGGAGGTGGTACATTATCCTAAAAGGGATCAGACAACAAATTTTATACTTCATTAAACAGCACCAAATGGCCCCAACCAGAAGTCCTTTCCTCGGGCCCACGATGTTAGGGCTGGTGGCCACATCATAATTAATTATTTCCAACACATGAATTTTGACGATCTTAGAAGATACAGGCTGGAAATCTCCGACAGTTTTTCAAACGGCACTACCTAAAACCCTTAGAAGCCTCAAATTTCCAGCAGTGGCAGCTGGAAACACAGTTTCTCACCTGATTCTTAATTTTACTATAACTTCTTGTAGCCTTCCCTTCTACCTGCCCCATTGCACCCTTACTTAGTTTAGTCGCCTCCATGTATTGGGTTACCTTGAGTTTTGCTTTTGTTCATCATTCTAATTGGATTCAGTTCCATTCTTTTGTATATATCAACTTATATCTTGTCTTTGCCTAACCTGTATTGTTATTGTTTGTTGTTGGCTAACTAATTTTAAGTGATAACCCGGCCCGTGTTTTAAGGGCTTATCTTCCCTTAGGGTAAGACTGTAATTTTAGTGATTATTATACTATTAACCTTACAAGTGTTTAACTTTACCTTCTTAATTTATCTGTACTGTTCCTCAAGCTTGGTGTTTGGCATTCTCTGGTACTATTTCAAAGGCAGACACAGGTCGCCCAGAAAAGGGATTTTGACGAAGGCAAAAATCTATTTCTGGGCAACGACCTGTTGTCGCCCTGTGAAAACCCCACCCTGTAGTTAGATTATCCTCACCCAGCTTACCCCAAGCTTGGAGGCTATCTTCAGGAATGACGTCTCAGGCGTCGGAGGCGCTCACGTAGTAGTAGGACCGGGAGCCTGTAGCACGGCTCCTCCGTAGTTCGGGGTTTTGTCGAAGGAAGAAGCTAAATGGCAAGGGACCTCTGGTAGTGATTCCACTCGCTCCTTACTATCCGACACTTCTATAAGAGTGAGCGAGCCATTTATCTTGGCATTATATTGTTTCTTTTTTCTCTAGGATGAATAGCAATATTTATTCTTCAGAAATAGTATCAAAGGAACCATTTCACAGGGCGACACAGGTCGTTGCCCAGAAATAGATTTTTCCTTCGTCAAAATCCCTTTTATAACTGACATACTATTATAAAAGATAAGAACTAAAACCAAAAGCAACCTCTTGGTATATTTATGAGCAAATTTACAAAAAGACGTCATGTGGAGCAGAGATGGCAGTACTAGTACATCCTCCTCCTTTGAAGTCAAGACCAAAAATAACCACTGAGCCGCCCAGTCTCTCATCTTATCCAGTCTAAAGTTGCCATTCTTGAATTTATGGGCTTTAGAAGTAGTGGCACCTCTTTCCACCCCCGACTCCCTTCAAATCAAAGTTGCGTAAAATATTGCTCTCCCCAGGATCAATCCGTCAATCACCCACAACCTGTTATTACTACTCCTGAGAGCCTATCCGTCCATTGAGGGTTATCAAACTTCACACCCATTAGACCTAGATCTATCTATCTGGCTGATGGCATTAAATTTTGTCAACATCTAAAAAGGATTGAATTTTTATGTTTTTCAGTTATTGTGGAAGTGAAACTTTACAATGAAAAAACTTTATACCTATACAAACAAATTTTAATTTTATCTTTATAGGTTTGAAGATTATTACAACAGCTTTGTACAATATCAATTCCTTCATATTGAGCAAATAGTATATATCGGAGGATTAATTGTTGTAAAACAAGCCACTGGATGGGTAAGCCCTCCAGATTCAGCACAGGTCCCAAAGCCCTGATAAATGAGGGTCAGTGTCAAGGAAAGCATCCGTCAACAAAAATTTTCCAAAACCAATTATTAAATGGGACTCAGCCATTCAAAGACAGAAGCAGCTGGAGGAAGATCCTTTAAAAATTGCTACTCTGACTAGGGATCAAATTGTTTACCACGATACTTATTCCTGGTGTGGTATAAGGGGACTACAGCCATAGTCAATTATATGAAAATGCTGCGCCTAGATAACTCCTTAAATGGGGGCTGTATGAAAAAAAAAAAACTCCCCTTTGTACAACAGGAACATTTTTGTCTTTTCATAAAGAGTAAATTCCCTCCTCCCACACTTTCCTGCAATATGGCTCTGGATCTTTTGGAAGGAAGAAAAGTGAGATTGGGATGGGGGTCTTGTGCTGCAGGGCCCTTTTCAACCTTGACTGCTACAGGCTGGTGTGACTAAGAATTTCACACTTATGGAACTAAGGCAATACGTATGTCATTAGGGAGTTTGTATGACCAACACACTGTCTTATAAGGATAAGGTTATTGTTAGAATTTAGTCATTTGGTTACATTACCACCAATCACAGAAACTATTTCAAGAATTATTCATGCTTGCTTTGCAAATGGTTTGAAAAGCTATTGAGAATAGAATATTCATTTTGGCCAAAGGCTAAGTGCTGGGACCTATAAGGTCATCCAGTGCAAGCTATTGCAAACCCGTGAATGGTGCAAGAGAAAATTTCATCAAATGTTTTATTTTAAAAGACCAGTTGAAAAACTTCATCTATCTTGGACTGTCCCTTATCTAATCATAGTTTTTGATCAGGAGCAAACTTTCAGTATAGTAGTACTTGCACAGCAGTTTTGAAAACAAATTCTGAGCTTTTTGTTTTTAGTAGTTTTCATTACAGCCAATTCAAAGATCACTGCAATAGTCTGGATAAAGGGTCTCATTTTTAGAAGCTAAATGCTGTTATAATTTTTTCATTTTTATTTAATAATAAAACACACCAGTCAAGGTAACATTTTACTTACCACACAAAAAGTGATTCATAAGATCCCTAGCTAAGATATTTGCAATTAAACATGCCATTGACTGATGACGTGTTCTTGCTTGTGAACTTATCATTTAGCTTCAACTGATACAATAAGAATGTTTTTAGGTAAAACGTTAAAGGCAAAATAAGTGGTATAAATCACCTGTTCCCAGGTTTATTTCATGTTTATTTTATTTCTGTACATTTTAAAGCACAGATACAGCTTTCATCTGTCGGATGGGCATCATTATTGTACATCTACTGAATCATGTCACACCTGATACTTCAGAAGAGTATATGTGCCTTATTTCACACATCCCTAACTACACATATCTTGCTCTCCTAATAATGATGTATGCGTAACCTTCATTCTAACAAATCTTTCCACCTTGTTAAACATGATACATATTGACTTTATTTCAAAATAAGAACTTTAGTCTTTATCTCAAGGCTTCTCTCCCTACATGACTTTTTAATGGAAAATAAATAGGAAATTAAAAATAAATACTATGCTGAATTTTGTTTGACAACTTGTCATATTTTGGATTTGGTCTTAGTATTTTGCGAGTCAACATTTTGACTTTTAGTACTTTATAAAGACACGAACTACATACATATAGCAAAAATTAGCATATTTATATTCCTTCTAGATTATTAAAAATTCACAAACTCACACATCATGAGACCATGAAGAAAAATTCCAAATCAAACAATTTTCATACAGGATGAACAAAGATTAAAAATATTAGATAGTATTAATATTTGTTTTTTTTTTACATTTTTCTTTTAAAATCACAGTCTAGGACTGGCACCTGGAAGCTCTTACATTGCTGAAGCACTCCCTGCAACCTGTAATGATGGTTGTGATGCCTAATCAGCATGGCATGGCCTAACCTGACCTTCATTCCTCTGGATCCCAAAGTATGAACTTCCCTTACACATATCTTAGCTGATGAAATGCTAATGCTAAGAGATACATGTGGAATTTAAGGTCAAGCAAGGTAGCAAGGATTAAGAATAAAACTGTAAAGTGCTCTGTTGGTGTAGAATTTGGGATGGGATGTTAAGAATATGCAGAGCATGCTGGGCTCCCAGCTAAACATTCCAATGCCATCATTTTGGACAGGTCAAGACTGACATCCAGACAACTTGTGTGATGTAGTTATATTGATTTTTCAGAGGAAGCTGGAAGACTGAATAGAACATGCTCCTTACAATAAAAATTCAAATACTGTGAAATAATTTTCAGAAAGTTTCCAGGAAAAAATAGATAAGGACAAAAAATTGAGTTACTGTGACATTATGCATTTCTTTAAAACACATAAACATCATCTTCCTGTTATACCAATGTTAAGGTTAAGTATATCTTAGTTTAACCAGACCACTGAGCTGATAAACAGCTCTCCTAGGGCTGGACCGAAGGATTAAATCTTTTAATTTAC
Organism: Macrobrachium nipponense; assembly: GCF_015104395.2. Lineage (NCBI taxonomy): Eukaryota > Metazoa > Arthropoda > Malacostraca > Decapoda > Palaemonidae > Macrobrachium > Macrobrachium nipponense. The sequence continues at coordinate 15,117,594 of NC_061100.1, forward strand.
ATGGCTAGGAACAATTGCTAACTTGGCGACAGGACCTACAGCATATTGTGGACTCGATCCATATTATACCAAGAAATGAATTTCTAATCACCAGAAATAAACTCCTCTGGTTCCTCACTGGCAGCAGCGGGAAGCGAACTTGGGCTACCAGATTGATAGGCAAGTACACACCCACTCATCCACTGAGGAACTGTTATACCATTGCGACTGTCCAACTAAATCGCTAAATAGATGAAGGGCAACATGGCTTGTGGTAGTTTATATGGAATTAAATATACACTACAATGTCTTTTTCTAAGCGCAAATGAGAACCATTATTCCATTTTTCAGAAAAACTCAATATACCATAAACAAACAGTAGACATAAGTTTTCAGTCCTCTAAATCACTTGTTGATTTAAATATTAACTGTTATTATAAAAGATGACCTCCATACCTAAACACTGAATGCTAAAAAAGTAGAAAATAAGAAAGTATAACAGTGTTAATGTTGAAAAAATTTACAAACACAGATGATGATGTTCATCAATTTAGCATGAACAAGAAATTCACATGGGCATTAAGTAATGTACAAGATATTATATATAAAAAATGCACAGTCCAATGGTGGGTTACTTGTCATGCTGTGAAAGTGTTACTGAAGATATGTAGATTCTGGATAGAGATGTGAATGAGAACAGGATAATGTTCAGGGCCATACAAATAGGGAGAAACCCTAAAGTCTTATGAAGCTTTTAGTATATTAAAAATTTTAACACATGGGACGGAAGCAAAAGATTCCCAGGTAGGTCAGACTTTCATGAAGAACCTTCGGCTTAGTAAATCAACCTGCAGACAAGGACACAAAGGCTTTCTAGTACACATAAAAAAGTACAAATGTACTAGAAATTTTATGGACAAAATATACTTTCTCAAAAAATTTAAGGGCTCTGTATTACATTATTTCTGAGGATCATATCACTTAGAAGTAATGCTTTGCAAAATGCAAATGGAGATACATATAGTAAATACAATGATTTTTTATGTTTATTTACACAAACAATATCTGCTGGCCAAAATAAGATCAATCATCAATTTGCAAGCCCTCTTGCAGTCCAGTTAGTAAGTATTTGTCACATTTTACATGAAATGCAATAAGAAACTTTGCTATAGCATGTGCAAATTTAGTGCTTTTGTTAAATACAATCCACTCACAATAATGAGAGCTCAATACAAATGAAATAATGTGAGGTACAATAAACTAGTACTATGAATACTGTATGGTATTTTTGTAGTATGCAAACATACTACAAATAGCAAACCCCTCCCCTACTATCACAAAAAAAATCGTAACATCCTAGTCTGTTTATAATGTGGCCCGTAGCTACACATTACCCCTTCTAGGAAAATCCAGTGTTGCATTCACACTGGTAATTTTTAGAACTACAATTGTGAGGAAATTGAGCATTTTGTCCTGAAAATTGCTTACCCTCTTGATGTTTACAGCAGAACAAGTGAAAATTGAAACGGCCAGGGCTGAAAATTACCTCATACTGAAGTAAGTTCTCTTAGTGTTTCAATGTTTGTTTCAAATTCCCTTTTATTTACTTGTGTGTGGATGAGAGTACGAATGTCTTTCCTCTGTGTGTTATATCATATCTTGAGAGGTAAAAAGGAAGATCTGGCAATATGTTGAGCATTTATGTTTATTCCTTATGAAGTGCTTTTTGTAATAAATTTTTTAGCAAATTAGGCAAGAAGATGGTATGAATATATATATGTGCTTATAAATACACTAATGTTTTTTTAAAGCATCCCACCCACCTTCAAGCAACTTTCTTCTGTTTTTTTAAGTGTTTATTTTTTCATCTATTCCCATTTAACCTGTTCCTTTGTAGCTGTTCAACATTTTTTAGGATAATCTTCCTCCAATTTTCTCATTTAAGAATACATAGTAATGTATGTATCTGGGTAAGCCCTATGTGGATCTAAAATTTAGTGACTCAGTGATCATTATTAAACTGCCTAATAATAATAATGATGTTACTGAAATTAATGTCATCTTAATATTTGTTTTTCTTCTTAGTGTGAGAACACAAACATTACACACAAAAGTTGCAACATATAATTCTAATGAAAAGTTGTTCCCTTATATCAACTTGTTTATTCAAAAACATGAATGTTTCTACTGATTTTCAATGTCTGGTGTTAAAGTACAGTAATCCTTAAAGATATATTTATGTCCAATAAACTTTCAAAGTATATTCTTGCCTTTGACCTCTGTGCCATGAGATATCGTTTGACAAAATTAAAATAATTTATGATCTTTGGATTGTGGAGCAATCTAACGACTCACTATCAAAGTAATCTATCCTCTCATTTAACAGAATCAAGAAAGTGACCTTTCTCTTCATTCATCATAATTCGCAAAGTAGGAGTGGATACTACATAAAACCAATCACCTCATCCAACAGTATGATGCCTATAAAAAAGATAAAAAAAACAAACATTGCTTAGTAACCAATCTAAGCACAAACTAGTTCACCAGCGACAGACTAACCAAGGTACGTAAAGTAAACTACTCTCTCAAATTCACTGTTTAGAAATATAACCTCCACCCATGGCCCAGTCAATAAAAAGAACCTGCTCTATCCCCAATACGGTCATCAGCCAAACTGTGGTGCATGAATTAACAATAAGACATTAAATATGGCTTTGAAAAAAACTCTTACAACCTTTTCTATCTGTAAATTTATTACTTGTAGTTATGTAGTTTTTTCAAAATAATAATTTTTTTATATTGCATGGTTCTCTTCTTGCTCTGCAAACCTGTCCCCTGTCCTAATGACTTTTATAATTTTGCTTTGATTTGTTATATCATATATAATTTACTTTACAATGTCACACACCTTATATAACTGTCACACAACAAAGTATTGAATGAAATTTGTTGACAAATATTCTGAATAGTTGATTGCTACAGTATTCAGTTTATGGTAGGGAACTAAACTCTTGGCTGACTCCCATATTTTAAGAGAAATGAGTTTGTCTTCAAATTTTTCTTTTTTTAAAAATAGCCAAAATTATGTGTAAATCCTAAAAACCTTGAATTATAACTACAAACAAACTTTTGCATTTAGTCAGACAAAATAGTATTTAACAAATATAACCCCTAATCCTTCACAATCATAACTTATGACTAATAAATACCTTGGAAAACATCAGAAATAGAGGGGAAAACTTTCAAAATGTGTCATGAGGGAAATTACATAAACATATTTGTAATGAAAAGCCACTTATAATATTGATAAACACAGTTGCCTCTTGAAAGGCAACTACTGGAACTATTTTTCAAGCAATGAGGACCCATGGAACTATGAGGACTCAATTCCCAACACCGGTAACCTACAAAAACTTTCCATATACTGTATTGCAGAACTTAGCAAGTTTTTAAAACCAAAGTAGTTTCTGTTATCTTTGTTTCTGGTACTCAGAGTCAAACTGTAAAATACCTTAAAACAAATTGTGCAACCCCTCTGGCTATTTTGCAGGTCACTGACTTCTAATAATATTATATTAGTCAAGTAATAAAGCAATATGTATGGTTGTCTCCAACAAATGTTTCATCACCATGTTACTGGATATCATGGCACATCAAATACTGATCTTTCTATGACTTAAATTGATTCTAGATTGAGGATCTGTTTCAGCAGTCTGTTTTGGTAATAATGCATTACATGGCACAACTATTCTGACTAGTACACCGTAGTATATGGCCAGTAGCATATACTAAAATAATATCCTTTCATCTTCACTGAATGAATTCTTGATATTTATAAGATCTAGGGTACTCCAACCTGTCTCTCTTAAATAATGCAGCTTCTTAAAGAGCAAAGATATCCCCTCAAACTGAAAATCATAATTTCCAGTCACAAATAGTGTCTGACCTTCAAAAACAAGAATGCCTCGTTTCCAGAATTATTCGACATTCTTTACCCATAACCAAGTTACGTATTAGTTAACATAGTTATTTTCATTTATGAACAAGAAATTATTTAAGATGTAAGATTTTTATATTTCTGAGGATCAGGTTATCCTCCTTACTTGAATAACAAGAGTCTTACCATGAAAACATTCCAGTTTCTCTTGGCTTGGGAGCTGGGATTGAGAACATTGAGTGATGGAAAGGTTTCTCTAAAGAAGATGAGCTACAAGAAAAAAAACAATGACCAATTGATGAATGACTAAATCAAGACATATTAAAATAAATAGACAAACACACATTAATAGATTTAAAGAGAAACAAACAATGACACCAAGACACCAAGATTTGCTGTAACTGTAAATACAAACAGAAGGAAAAACAGGTGTGATACATACGATGTTTAACATACACACAGAGGTCAAAGAATGGATGGGTTAAAGTGACATCAAGACATCAAGAATTGCTGCAACGGATGAAGTAGATAAATAGCAGAGAATGTAACTAGATGAATGGACACACTCACAGATGGCTGGTCAGTCAACCAGCTAGACATTGCATTTGGTTATACTGTACAGATAATTGGTGATGCATTGTATACATGAGTGAAGAGAGATTCATTGAAGGAAATGGTAAAATAATATCAAGACATCAAGAACTGCTGCAGTGAATACTGATATGTATGTAAACATACATACATACATATCTATATATATATATATATATATATACCATATATAATTATGTATGTATATATATATATATATATGTATGTATATATATATGTAATAATATATAATATATATATATATATATATATATAAATAATATGCTATCAAAATACATATACATACATAAGTCACACACCATGTTATTTATGTATATAAGTGTACAGCAGTATATACGTACTATATATATATATATATATATATATATATATATATATATATATATATAATATTATATATATATATGATATATATATTATATTATATCTATATCTATATCTATATATATATATATATATATATATATATAGATATATATATATATATATATATATATATATATATAATAAATTTAATAGCCAAAATACCCTCTTAACTTCTCAAATTCTTAGGGCTTTTTTGGATATGCCTGCCACTGCAAAGCCTTGAGATCTTCATATTTCTTGCATTTGAATTTCAAGGCTTTAGAGTGACAAGTGAGTCCAAAAAAAACCTGAAGAATTCAAGAAGTTACGAGGACATTGTGGCTATTACATTTTACATATGTATCTGGTAAAAAGTGACGAGTAGATTCTTATATATAATATTATATATATATATTATATATATGATATATATATAATTATAATATATATATATATCAATAAAAGGAGCCTATAAAAATGCCAAAATATAGAAACTAAGTACTATACTATTTTCAGAGACTGCTGTCTCTCTCTTCGGGTAGATAATGAATGAAGAAGGTTACAAAAAAAGGCAGTATTTATACCAAGAGATCCATTCACAGGTAGCTGTTTTACTAAGTCCCTCCCGTTGGTAATTTCTCTTTAATCTTCTTAAGCGTTGGTTGAAGGAAGATTTTATCTATGATATCTGAATCCCAGGTGCCCTTTTAAGATATTCATTACGAGTCTTTTTTTAATCAAGGCTGACTCTTATCATCTGGCTTTTGTACTGACATTTGCTGCTATATTAGACGTGACAAATTCCAGTTTATTGTGTGGTTACAGTTATGGTTATTTATATGGCTAAACCACAGAATAAACTGAATTTTTCACATATAATTTATAGCAACCAAGAGAGGTAATGAACATCTCAAAGGGTCCCTGGGATTCAGATATCATACATAAAATCTTCCTTCAACCAGCGCTTAAGAAGATAAAAGAGAAATTATCAGTGGGGGTGACCTAGTAAAATGGCTACCTGAGGATGGATCTCCTTACCACCTTTTCTGTAACCTTGCTCATTCATTACCTACCTGAAGAAGGAGAGTCAGCAGTCTCTGAAATATAGTAGTACTTACTTTCTATATTTGGCATTTTTATGGGCTCCTTTTATTATATTGGAATTCTGTTGTAACAACATTTTTACAGTCTATATAATATAAATATAATTAGTATATATATATATATTATATAGATATATATATCAATATAATTATATAATTATATATATAATTATATATATAATGTACATACACACAGGTAAATAAGAAAAACATAAACAGCATTGAAAATGAATTCACTTGCTTTGTAGTGGTGAGGGGGGTTCTCGGGCCCCTAAGAGCTCCCCCTAAATCCGCCCTGACAATGCTATAAAAGAAAGGAAATTATCAACCACTTAATATCTAAGAAATAAAGAAATCATCATCAAAACAAAATGACACTTCATAATAAAACCTTGGAAGGTATTGTACTCAAACCCATTTTAGTATGCTGTACTATTCTAAACCAAAACATTTCCTTAAAAATTTATACCAAACGACGTGTGGGTTAGTGTATCGTATATCTAAAATATATAAATTAGGGCATAATGCACTGAAGAAAAAGCAAGTCATGGGTGCATTTTTTTTCCGTTTTTTTTACCACTATGGGACCATTCCCTTACAATTGGTATCCTATTCATTGTACCAGATATTTCATTGCGGTAGAACTGAGGGAAATCTTCCAAAGAGGTAATATGAATGGTTTAGATATGGTGCCGTTGGTATCTAAAAGAATAAACAAAGGATGGAAGAATCAGGTATCAGACAGACTGTGAACAACTGAATAAGTGAATGAATACGTAGCACATGTAAATGATATAGTATAAGTGAGTAATGTTGCACATGTGAATGAAAAGTACGTATAGTAATAAATATGAAGGTTTGTGAAAATACAGTAGAAACCTTTGCAAGACTAAAAAAGGATATAAGCTTACAATGGTTATGTATAAATGTATGATTAATGCATATAATAATACATAAATCAGTATCTTTTATGTCGACCATACTACTTACGTTAACTAGATTTGTACTGTAGACGGGTCTTGTATACCTAAACCTGTCCTTGGAAATGACTTACAACTCACAAACCAAAACCAACCACATTTAAGTGATAATTATATTTGCTGGGTAATTTTTTTCTTTTTTTCTTTTTGGCAAAAGTGCATATTTGAACTAAAACACACTCCTTTTCCTTGACCCAAATAGTCTTCAAAACTACCGAAATTTCAACTATGGTAGTTTTTTATTAAATAAAAATTATCTTGGGTATAAATGCACTGTAATCATTATTTTCACACAAGACTAAAACATATTTCTCAATGTGCAGTGCACAACAATTTTGTTACCACTACTATAAATACTAAACAAAATTCACAAATACACAAAATGGCTCAAATTTCAATGGAAACGGTCACTAAAGTACCAAAATCATAGTATAAGATTTTTTCCTCCCACCCCAAGATTCATTCTGTTTATTCTGACTATAATTCAGTATTGACCCTTACATGTACACCATTACAAAAGATTGTGGTGTGTCATGCTCTGTTTTTCTCACCAAAATTTACTGTCAGAAGACCCCTTCTGTGTTTTCTGTATCTAAGAAAGATGCCTAACCCAAGAATCATATAAAAAATTATCAAAGTTCATCTACAAGAAGCAATAAGGGAGGCATTTTCAATAGGTACCTTCACCTCCAAAGCATCTAATAAGGTTATAAAGTTGGGTATAGATACCAAAGTAACACAAACTGCATTGGTTAAGCTAATATACAAAAGTTCATGCTCATAAGCAACTTAATCATTCTCTTCATTTTTTAACTCTCATTTATGTCTCATTTCATCATTCATGAGCTTTTTCCTTAGAAAAATTCAAGGTAATGTTCTATACTGAAGTCATGTTCAGAGGCTTTATAGAATAATGGCACTTTTCTATTCTATTTCAACAACTGACTTAACATTTGAAATATAGAGAAATATGTTAAGCATTTGTTTTGGTCTGACAGACTTTTTTCACATATGCAAATGGGAATCTGGACACATCAAACAAATTACAGTGAACTAGAAATATGAAGCCATAAATTTATACTTTCACCTTAAAAAAAAGACTGGAAATTCCTCGGGAATATCATTCAATTTAGAAGTAAACATTACAATGACTAACACTAATTGAACAATGAAAAGTTCTTTGGTTACACAAAAGAAATGATATTGTTATTTTACAATAAAGTTTGTACATACTTACCTGGCAGATATATACTTAGCTTACGTCTCTGACGTCACGACAGAATTCAAAACTCGCGGCAAATGCGACAGGTAGGTCAGGTGATCTACCCCACCCGCCGCTGGGTGGCAGGTGTATGAACCAATCCCCCTTTCCAGTCATAATTTTTCTTCCACCTGTCTCCTGAGGGGAGGCTGGGAGGGCCATCAATCGTATATATCTGCCAGGTAAGTATGTACAAAACTTTATTGTAAAATAACAACTATCATTTTTGTACATGACTTTCCTGCCAGATATATACTTAGCTGATTGACACCCTTGGTGGAGGGAAAAAGACAGAGGTAACAAGGAAAAAGGGGAAACAACATCTGTTGTAGGATACTAACAAAAACCTTGGTTCTTACCTGATAAGGCTGAAGACTTCATAGTTACTGTCTATTAGTCTGCAAAGCCTGAAGAGCTACAGCGAGGGCGTGACCTACAGCTGAAAAGACTCTTTGGGTCTACCGAAGGGATTTGATATCCACTTACTCAGTAGAATCCAAGTCGGATCATGTCAATGGGGATTCGCCCTCTTAAATGACAGAGCCTGACCACTACCAATGCAGGAGCTCTAGCACAAACAGATCACCTAACCATTCTAAATGTTAGCAATACGAATAGAAAGAGATGCCTACCCGCATCCTCTTTCAAACAACCATAAAAACACAACACAAACAATAGGGGAAAAAATTTACAAAGGATATGCTTCAGCTCCCTGCCCAGCACCGAATCCGCCGATACATACGGGCCTAACGCGAAGCACTTCTCGTAAGTAATCTTGACGTCTCTAAGGTAGTGGTTCGTGAATACTGAATTGCATCTCCAGAATGTTGCTTTTCATCAGACATTTTCTTTGGAGTGACATATTCTTGTTGAAAGCAAGGACGTCCCGCATGGCTCTTACCTCGTGAGCCTTGACTTTCAAAAGCTTGAAGTGATCCTCACCCAGCAAGCCAAATGTGCTTCCTTCACGAGGCTTCTAATAAGAAGGACAAAGCATTTTAGACAATGGTCTACTGGGATCCTTAACAGAGCACCAAAGTCTGTCCTTAATGCCCTTAAGAGACTTCTTCCGCTGGAGGTAGTATCTTAAAGTCCTCACAGGGCAAAGAGTTCTTTCTGGCTCTTCCCCTACCAGGGGAGCTAAGCCTGGAACCTCAAAACTCCTTGGCCAAGGATTTGAGGGGTTCTCGTTCTTAGCTAGAAAAGAAGGAAGGAAGGAACAAATCACGGAATCTCCTTTGAAACCTACCCTTCCTTCTAGAGCATGAAGCTCACTAACTCTTTTGGCAGAGGCTGCTAAAGCCAAAAGAAACAGAGCCTTCTTCGTAAGATCCTTGAAAGAAGATGACTGGGGAGGTTCGAAACTTCGAGGACCTCAGGAAACGAAGAACCACGTCCAGGTTCCAGCTCGGAATTTGAGACGAGGGTTTCTTGCAAGTTTCAAAGATCTTAGCAGATCATGTAGATCTTTGTTGTTGGAGATATCTAAATTCCTGTGCCTAAACACAGCTGCTAACATGCTCCGATATCCTTTGATGGTCGAAACTGCAAGACCACATTTTCCCTGAGAAAAACCAGGAAATCTGCGATTTGGGTCACAGAGGTACTGGAAGAGGAAGCTTCTGGTTTCTGCACCAACTGCGAAAGACGTCCCACTTCGACTGGTAGACACTAAGGGTAGAGGGCCTTCTAGCTGATGCGATAGCCTTCGCTGCCTTAGCTGAAAACCCCTTCGCTCTGACAAGACTTTTGACAGTCGAAAGCCAGTCAGATTGAGAGCGGGGAGGTTTCTGTGATACCTGTCGAAGTGGGGTTGTCTGAGCAGATCTACTCTTTGTGGAAGAACTCTTGGAAAGTCCACTAGCCATTCCAGTACCTCTGTGAACCAATCTTGGGCCGGCCAGAATGGAGCTACCAGCGTCATCCTTGTCGCTTCCGAGGCCGCAAACTTTCTGAGTGTTTGACTCAGAATCTTGAATGGAGGAAAAGCATAGACGTCCAGACCTCGCCAGTCTAGGAGGAAAGCATCGACTGACACTGCTCCTGGGTCCGAGGATCGAGCAGTAGAGGTCTATTCTCTTGTTCTTTGCTGTCGCAAAAAGGTCGATATGAGGTCTGCCCCATAACCTCCACAGGTCCTGGCAAACTTCTGAGTGCAGAGTCCACTCCGAGGGGAGCACTTGATTCCTCCCTGCTCAGGAGATCGGCTCTGACATTCCTTTCTCCCTGTACGAACCTGGTGAGGAGAACGATCTTCCTTGCCTGAGACCACAACAGCAAGTCCTTCGCTGTTTCGTACAGGGAGAAAGAGTTGTTGTCCCCCCCTGCTTCCTTATGTAAGCCAAGGCTGTGGTGTTGTCCGAGTTGACCTGAACTATAGCATTTCGGACGTGGGGCTCGAAGGCTTTTAAGCCACGCCAACCACACTGCCATCAACTCTTTGTTGTTGATGTGCCAGGACACCTGTTCCCCCTCCCAGGTGCCTGACACTTCTCTTGACCCTAGGGTCGCACCCCAACCCGTCTCCGACGCGTCGGAAAACAATACTTGGTTCGGGTTTGGCATGTACAGAGACAGACCTTCTGCAAATCGGAGAGGATCTGTCCACCACAGAAGGTCCTTCTTGATTCCTTTTGATATCCTGAAGGAGAATTCCAGGTCTAGAGAGAGACACCTCCAGTTCCGGTAAAGGAAGAATTGGAGAGGTCTGAGATGCAACCTCCCTAGAGAAACGAATTGCTCCAGCGAGGAAAGTGTCCCCAACAGACTCATCCACTCCCTCGCTGTGCATGCATCTTTCTCTAGGAAGGTCGTTAGTTTCTCTTGGCAACGAGCAATCCTCTCTGGTGACGGATATGCCCGAAAATCCGGAGAAACCATCCGAATCCCCAGATATATCAGCTCTTGACTGGGGATTAATTGTGACTTCTGGAAGTTCACCAGAAGCCCCAACGAACTTGCTAAAGTCAGTGTCTTTTGTAGGTCCTCCAGACATCTTTCTTGTGAGCTTGCTCTGATCAGCCAATCGTCTAGATAGAGAGACAGCCTCATTCCCTCCCAAATGTAGCCACTGCGCTACATTCTTCATTAAACCCGTGAAAACTGAGGGGCTGTCAAAAGGCCGAAGCACAAGGCCCTGAATTGGAAGATCTTCCCTCCCATCATGAATCTTAGAAACTTCCGTGAAGAAGGATGGATAGGCACATGGAAGTAAGCGTCCTGAAGATCTAGGGACACCCATCCAGTCCCCTGGACGAAAAGCCGCCAACACTGAAGAAGTTGTCTCCATGGCGAACTTCCTTTTTTCTACGAAGACATTCAGGGCGCTTACATCCAGAACCGGTCTCCATCCTCCTGAGCTCTTGGGAACTAGGAACAGTCTGTTGTAAAAACCCGCAGAATGAGGATCTTTCACTAGTTCTATCGCCTCCTTCTCCAGCATAAGATCTACTGCTAGAGAGAGGGCTTGATTCATGATGGGGTCCTTGTACTTGGCTACCAACTCCCTCGGAGTCGTCGTCAACGGAGGTCTTGATAAGAAGGGAATGAGGTAGCCTTTTGCGGACAATCGAGAGTGACCAGTTTGTCCGCCCCTTTCTGGGCCCAGACGTCGGCAAACTTCAGAAGTCTGGCACCCACTGATGTCTGGAGGACTTGAATCCTACTTCTTCCCTCTGATGGATCTAGAGAAGGTCTTCCCTCGTTTAGTGGGTCTAGATCCTCTAGAGGAAGAAGCTCTGGCAGGAGGGACTCCTCGAAAGGGCTCCTGCCTAACTGGAGTCTCTCTCTTGGTTTTAGCTTGGAAAGAAGAGTGAGGCTCCTGGTAGACTGGGCTAGCATGTCCTGTGTAGCCTTAGCTGAAAGGGCACAAGAAACATCCTGAACGATCTTCTTAGGGAAGAGTTGAGGAGAGAGCTGAGAATACAGGAGAGAGGCTCTCTGAGCATGCGATACTGATTTCGTCAGGAACGAAACAGTACACAGATCTCTTCTTGATCACTCCCGCTCCGAAAAGTGAAGCTATTTCACTCGATCCATCCCTCACTGCCTTGTCCATACACGTGAGAACACTGATAAGATCCTCAGGAGAAATGGAATCCGGGGTCTGGGCGTTCTCTTTTGCCAAAAAACGCCAAAGACCAGTCTATGGAAGTTAAACACCTCCAGGACTCGGAACATTCCCTTCAACAGGTGGTCAAGCTCATTCATCCCCCATGTCGTCTTAGCAGACATGAGGCAGAGCGTCGAGAGGAATCCACCAGTGAAGAGAAGTCCGAGTCTGCCGAGGATGGAAGAACGAGGCCCAAGGTCTCCCGATTCATACCAGAATCCTAGTTTCCCAGTAAGCTTAGAAGGAGGGAAAGAGAACACCGTCTTCCCTTTCTCTTCCTTCGAAAGAAGCCACTCACCCAAAACCTCTAAGCGCCTTCTTCATAGAGATTGCAGGCTTCATCCTGAACACAGGATGAAACCTTCGAAGTTTTCGAAGTCGAAAACGAAAGAGGCGAGGGCGGGGGGCGGCAGGGGAAAGGGCGTCTCCAAATTCCTGAAGCAACAGGTCCGTCAACCGCTTGTATGAAGAAACGGAGGAATCTTTAGGAATTTCTTCTTCCGAGGGATCCTGTTCTTCTTCCGCCGAAGATCCTTCACGATCCTTACGATGAAAGGCTGTCTTGTCCTCAGCCGAGAGTCCATCCTTGGAAGAATGTCTGGAAGAACTCTGACATCTAACCGGGAAGTTATAACTTCCGTTGAGCTTCTGCCTGAAAACTCCTTCTTGTCAGGATGAGGCGCATTCTAGGCTCTTGGCGCCTAACGAACGCAGGGCGAAAATCTGGCGAAGAGCGCCTATCAGGCAAGAGCGCCTATTAGGCAAGAGCCCTATTAGGCAGAAGAGGCGCCTATTAGGCGAAAAGCGTCTATCAGGCTCCTGGCGCCTGTCTAAAGGAGAGCGGCTGCCTGGCGAAGAGCGCCTGTCATGCGGGAAGCGATTATCAGGCTCTTGGCGCCTGCTGCGAGGAGAGCGAATCTCTGGCGACGAGCGCCTACCAGGCGAGAGCGTCTGACAGATTCCCGGCGCCTAACTCGAGGAGAGCGAAAATCTGGGAGAAGAGCGCCTTGAAGGAGAAGAGGCGCCTACCAGGCTCTTGGTGCCTGCTAAGCGAAGGGCGGGCTGGGACAGGAGAAGAGCGCCTGTCTACCAAAGGGCGTCTGGTCACAGGAGAGCGAAAGCCTGAAGGAGAGCGGCTACCATGAGAAAAACGGCCTACCAGGCTCCTGGCGTCTGCCAGCGGGAGAGATCCTGTCTCGAGCGAGCGCCTGTCAGGAGAGGCTCGTCTACGGGAAGCATGCCCCTTGTCCGACGAGAAACGATGTCCGCAGGAGAGCGCCTCGTACTACGATCCACTCCTGGAGAGAGGGGCGGTTTACTGACGAATTAGCGTAAGCCTGGAGGAAGAGCGCCTGGACCTTCTTCTACCGGGAGCGAGACGTCCTTCCTACGACCAGCATTCACAATCAAGGAGTCAGCCAGAGCGTAATCTGCGCCTGCAGACTAGCCACACACGTGTAGGAGACTTAACAAAGTCCTTCACGGGAGACGCAGCTCGATCCTTACTAGCGAGAGCGAAACTCCAAAGAAAACCTTGGTTTCTTGACATCCAATCCAGGATTTTCCGAAAAAAACTTCAGGGCTGGAGGGGAGAGCGGAAGAAGCCTGCCAGGCTCTCTTCGACGGCCGAGAAGCTTCCGAGGAGCTCCAACCACGTTTGGGCGAAGGAGAAGGCGAAGACGAGAAGCATTGCCGTAAGACTTCTCTCTTGGCGCGATCCAAGGTAGCCTGGGATCGAACATCAGGCGCTACCGAGGGGACGCCTGACCGGTGGGGGTTCTCCCTAACCCTCCTGCGGCTTTCGACTTTCCTCCTCCACTGGGTCTGGGAGTCTGGAAGAGGTCTAGGCCTAGAAGCATTAGGGAGCCGATCAGACGCACCCTCCACTGCACTGGGATCACTGCACAAATTGCTATCACTCTTACCTTCTAGCACTTTAATTTTCAGCTCCATGCTGCGAATAGTGGCTCTCATAGTGTCCACCTCCGAAGGCGCATCTTCGGGTTCGGTGCAGGAAGCAGGGGCTGAAACTGGAAAAGGCGCTACGTCTACAACAGGGTTATCAACTTCAAACTCGCTAGCGCGAGACCAACTAGAACTCCTAGATGAAGCTTTCCTAACCTTGACCTTCTCAAGCTTTCTTACATAAGAAGAAAGCGCCTTCCATTCTTCTTCATTCAAATTACCACATTCATTACAAGGGTTAATAAATGAGCAGTCATTACCCTACACCTCATGCATACTGTGTGAGGGTCTACCGAGCTTTCGGTAGCCTCACCTTACAATCGGTAACAGAACAAACTCTGAACATAGTTGATTTCTTAATTTCCAAATCAGACATAATGAAATTCCAAGAATAATCAAAAGAATAATCCAAAACCAGTCCACAAATCGCAAATGCCAAGCCAAGGAGCAGGTACTTCACCAAAAGTCGTTGAAACAATCCAGGGCGAAAACGAGTAATAATTCAAAATCGAGAGGTATCGACAACAGATGTAGTCGACACCGGCGACAGAAAAATTATGACTGGAAAGGGGGATTGGTCATACACCTGCCACCCAGCGGCGGGTGGGGTAGATCACCTGACCTACCTGTCGCATTTGCCGCGAGTTTTGAATTCTGTCGTGACGTCAGAGACGTAAGCTAAGTATATATCTGGCAGGAAAGTTCATGTACAAAATTTCATTATTATGATTGCGATTAAAATATTGTGAATACATATAAAAATGGAAGGTGATGATGGGTACCGAATACAGTAATACTCCATGTCCAGGAAACAGAATTTTTGCCTTTAAACATAATCATGACAAAGTGAATAAAAATCATGGATAAAAAAAATTGAATACCCAAACCTTCATTATCAAAACACTTGCAATATAATCAATGCTCAGTTTTGTTTACTTTTAGCATCATGATACTGCACTAACAACAAGAACTATCCATTGTGGAGTGCAATTGAAATCAACCACATTCCACATTCTGTTTGGATGACAAAATAACAACCCAGGCCTAGGAGAATACCCACACTTAGAGAGAAGTAAATCTTATTAGTTACACTACGTGTAAAATCCCACAGTGAAATCATATGACACGCACGTGGCACTAACATAGCTGAACCGTAACATTAGATTCACAGAAATTTAGTGAAAGAAGAAAGGTCCTTGAATATATAAAACCTTTTTTCTACCATAAGGTGCACTACTACCACGTTCATATTTCCCTACTTCAAATGCTACTTGTTCAACCCCTGAAAAGTGTATAAACTATGCTAATAAGAAATAAACAATAAAGAGGGATAAAAACTTACATTCCCTTGGTCGAGATTTTTTTAACAAGTTTCGAATACGACTTTTGCAACTGAGATCTTCTCTTTTCATGCTGTTGAACAAGGTTTTGCTGCTCCTGTATAAATGAAAATATGCCTTTAATGAAATTAAATTTGCTGATGTTTATGATGATTTGAAACAAAATAAAGCTTTTTCATACAATCTATGATAACCAGAATCCTAACTTGATACTATTGGGCTGATATCTCCTGATTGTTATACCTACATACACATTTATTTAACATATTCAAATTAAACACAAGAATTTTGAATATTATCATGTTCAAGTTATATAAATTCTTGCTTTCTGATTAGACATAGGCAGTTTATTTTAATGTCTTACTGGCCGGCTCCATCAGTTACTTGGTTAAACTGGCTGAAAATAACACGAGAATAAGATGGTTAAGGACTATCTAATCTTTATTATTACTATTAACCCTTTCGCGTAAGACTCTTATGACAATTACGTCTGTAGGCAGTGGCAATGACTCAAATGATAAGTGTAGAAATGTTTATATACATATACCCTTATTTGTTCAAAGACGCATATCTCTGACAGTTTTCAAGGTAGACTGCTCAATTTTTTTAAATTTTGCAGCTGATCACTTATTCTTTAAGTAATCTTTTTTTCAACATTTGGATATGTCATCAGAAAGAGAAGGTCTTAAATTTGGATGATGTTGATATACATCATTGGTAAGCAAAGGACTTTGGATGATGTTCATATACATCATCAGTAAGCGAAAGAGTTGAGAAGTTTAACTGCATCACTGAGCCAAACACTTGACTATCTTATGGCTAGTCTGAAGGGGTGTTTTTTAATGCTAAAATGTAAGTTTTAATTATTCATTACTATTCCTTAAAATAATAATTGTCCAAGTAAAATTGCCCAGGAATCTGCAAAATTAGATTAATTTGTTTTCAAACTTGACATTCACATACAATGCATTTAATTGCTTATGTTGACCTGCATTCCCCTTCCCACATGGATTTGATTTATGTGGATTATTCATTAGTCATGGATCAAAATGCCAGGTGTGACTTATCTTACCAGATTCATTACCTCATATACAGTAATCTGCATTTTTTACTCCATAAAACCTTATAAACTTTTAGTACATAAAGTATATCTTTTCTATTTATAAGCAACAATGCATTCAGTAAGTGCCTTGAAGAGACCTTTATCTATGGATTACTACTGTACAGCTCATATATATTCTGCCAAATCCATAAAGTTACAGTTCCAATAGGCAAAACAAGTGAAAACTATCTCATGAGAGGAAGGACAGTAGAATATAGTGAAAGAAAGCTAAGAAATTTGAGTAGCACAGATATAATACTAATTGATAGCCTTGAGAATGTGTAGGATTCTTCTTTTGCCTTAATGTCTGTATGGCACAAAAAAGTTTCACTTTTAAGAACCACGGTCATCAATACACTGAGAAGCTTATGAAAAATGAGAATGTCCCTCAGCCAAGTGAAGAAACAGGTCTCATAGCCTTTGGGGCTTCATAAAAGAAACATGGATTTGGTGGATTGATGGAAGTGTTAGTTATGCCAAGGACCCACTTTTGCTAGTGGGTGATAACAGAGAATTCCTTAAGGAAATGCTCTAAAGTCTTGTTCCAGAAAGGTACAGGTCAACTGGGAGAAGGAAAGGACAGCCCAACAACTCCCATAGTCAGACCTTCAATCCCTGAGGGTGGGTGTCATGGCTGACTAGAACATCTGGACAGATGATACCAACATAGCCTCCAGTCCACCAACAGAGACAGGTAGGATGCACAATTTGTTCATAGCAGCCATTACTACAATGTTTCCCTGTTCTAGTTTTTTAGAGTTAGTGACTGTCTTAGCCTTGGCATTGGCAACAAGAAGGTTAAAGAGAAAAAGTCCTTGGACTTGGAAAGGTCTGTATTGGATTCCATGGCTCAGGCCACCTCTCTTGGCTTCAGCTGCTTGTCTAAGTTGATAATCTTACAGTCCCAGTGAAGGATCCTGCTAAAGATGGTCTCATCCTGCTCTACTATAGGTGCTTTCAATACATCTTCCTTCTCTGCTAGGACACAAATCCTTTCAAGCTCTTCATCAAACCTGGATCCCTTTACAGGTGTGTCTGTTCTTATCTTCTTGGCTGCCAGAAACATAGAGGGCTTATTGTTCAATATTATAGGCCTATGAGAAGGTCACTAAGATCATAAAAAAGTTGGAACTCAAGTATTTACACAGTACTTCTTTGCACCAATCAGTTTTGCCTAATTTCCCGACCAACTAGTGACTAACAGAGTGCAGAAATTTATCTCTATATTTTGTACAGTATTGCACATGTCAGTTTTCAAATTCATTCAGATTTAACAATGAACTTAGTCACTTGGCACATACAATGCATTCAACATGCAAAGTGACCTGGTTTGAGTCACCATCTCCCCTGATAGGTCCTGGATTCAATTCTTAAGTGAAGTATGAATTTATATCTCTATTTTATATGTTATTATGTATGTTCACTTCCAATAAATTTAATTAGTATAGCTTTTTGCAGTCAGTACATACAGCACATTTTCAATGATACAGAGGGAAGATTAAAGGTTCCTAATATTTCTTATTTGTTGAACAACAGGTGCAACTTGAGAAAAACTCGTAAGAAATATTAAAATTGATGACAAATTGGATTTTCCCACAAATCTTAGATGCTGGTGTTGTCCAACAGACACCCAGCTGACTATGTCAGGGGTTATGTTCAGTCTCTCATGATAATTATTAGTTTGTTCCTTAAGTTGTAACAAAGGGATTTCTTACCTAGAGCATGTTAATGGATGTAACAAAATATAAATTGAACAAGAACAATATATGAGCAGCAGACAGTAAAAAACAGAATAACATACCTTCTCAAACTTTTTTCTTAGCTTCTCTAAGTTCTTTTCTAATTCGACTTTTTTCTCTTTAACGGTCTTGTAATTCCATAGTTTTTCTAAACTTTCTGCTTCTATAACGTGTTTACTATTTTCTGAAATGGCAAAAATATTAGCGCATAAGTTTTTTGTAAAGATTTTTTTTTAACAATATATTGGGAAAATGAACATTTTCATTCCAATACACTATACACCAAACTATAAATACTACATAAAAGACAGAGATACAATAGCAAGGAATCTACAGTCTTTAAGGTAAACAAAATTCTGCTTGAAAATAACCACTTATTACCATCGTATAACACTTATAAATCACTATTAAGGGTATTCAGCTGAGATGGAAATTCCATTTTACTTCTACTGCAATTTGTAGTTATCATATCATTTAATCTACATACGAATACATACTACTACAATGAATAACCTACAAATAAAATAATAAGACAAAAAGGAATCTACAAACTTTCAACGTTTTTGTAACATAAAGTTTTCAAAGTAGTGCCACAAGAACCATCAAGTATGGAGCAAATAGGAATTCATGAAGCTCTACATATAAGATTAAATGATACATGATATGAGAAAATACTCAAAAATAATCCAATACCTGCTGACTTCATGAGATATGCTGTACAGATTGACTGATTGGTTTGTGTCAGAGAATTTCTAAGGATAAAGCTGAGTATACTGGAGTGGCTGTGTGTACATGCATAAATATTTTATTTCACCTCTGAGTATCACAAGGTTTCCCATGATACCCTAATAAATCAAAGTAGAACTGTATTTTTCCATCCACTTTACCAATCACTTGCACCTGTTAAACAATAGTAAGCCTCTGTTCTCACCGTATTTTTCTCTTCTTTCTGATACTTAAGTTGTCTAATGATTCTTCAGAAAACCTTTCCAAAAGCTTCTTTACATCTGACGACATAGCTATCTCTGGATTTTTATTCTCCCAACCATACTTTCTGCCTGACTTTCCTGTGAATGTTTACGCACCAAGTTCCAACGAGTTTTTTTTGTTACCTTCTTCAGCCATTAGTTGGGTGAGAAATAGGATGTTCTCTTCCTCTCTCTCTCGTCTCTCTCTCTCTCTCTCCTCTCTCGTCTCTCTTCTCCTCTCTCTCATCTCTCTCGCCAGTTTCTGTGTGAGCTGACTTTTGTTACTTTTTCAAGATATTAATGTTTTGGCTCTTGAAGGCTTTCATTGGCTATGGGAGGGGCAATTCTTTTTTCACCTAAAAGTATACTGTTTAGGCTGTTTTACTGTAGAACATCTTGGGTATCAGCCACCTCGTATATTGGTGGATTATCCAGCACTGACTTGCTGACACAATTATACATATACCTTCAATTGTAACTTGAACATTCCGAGGCTCACCAGTTATTTGCCATCAGACAGCCTAAGAACATAACAGTCTCACTATTTAGGCTCTCTCTGGATCCTCATTATATCTCAACTTTACTTTTCATGTACATTGCATGAGAGGCAGTGAGATTTGAGATGGAAGAGGAAGAACTAATTTTAGGTTAATGGCTCTGTAAGAAAATACTAAAGCTACGAAAACAGCTTATTTCATCACAACCCCAGTAATTACATATATCTAGGAGATATTATTAGGCAGAAGGGCAACATGTTGAATGCCCACAAGTGCTTGTGTATGCCTGTAGGAGACAAAAAAAAAAGTGCTTGAGTACTATAAGGAGTCAGGAACTAAGTATAATACATTGGTATAGGTTTGAAAAGAAAAGGTATAGTTACAAACCTATGGAATGTACAACAAGACATTTGTTTCTGGTAAGTCTTTCAAAACTGGAAGAGCAGAATACTTACCATCATCATCCAAAATAGCAGCTAATAGTAGCCACAGAAGACTACGTCTCATAGCAGATTTATGAGACCAGTCTCATAAATCGGCAACCTTTTCTCCAACAGGTGGCAAATACAAGTTTGACCATTTGAATTAAAAGGAAACAAGAGTACAGTACTTCAAAATGGTGACATATA
>NC_061100.1:15148161-15153978 GCF_015104395.2 Macrobrachium nipponense
AGAGGAACTGACCGTTGACAGAGCGTCTGCTATCACATTCTTACTCCTGCCAGGTGAGTGGCAGACAGATGCCATTTGTGTTTGTTTGCTAATGCAAAGATGGCTATCATGACATGGTTCACATGTTTGGATTTGGACCCTCCTCTGTTGATGCAATGAACTACCACTGCACTGTCCAAAACTAGCCTTAGATGAGACTTCTTCGGGGGAAGCAGTCTCTTCAGAGTAGAAATACTGCCATTGCTTCCAACACGTTTATGTGGAGCTGGCGAAATTGAACTGACCAAGTCCCCTGAAACCTGTTTGAACTGAGAGTATCCCCCCCACCCGGACAGGATGCATCCGTGTGAATGGTTAGCACTGTGGGAGGGGATATTGAAGGGGTACTTTCTTGGCTAAGTTCTTTACTTTGACCAAGGCCGTAGTTGGTTGCGAAGGATCTGTGGAATTACTGTGACAACTTGTCTCGATATTTGGAGTTTGCTTTTGACCGCCAAATTCGATTTATATCTTTCAGCCTTGCTTTCAGAAGGATATCTGTTACCGAGGCAAACTGAAGAGACCCCTAGGATTCTCTCCTGGTTTCTTCTTGACGTTTGTTTGCATTTTTGAGGATTGCCTGACGGATTTTGTTCTATTTCCTTTGCGTTTGGCCACTGGAATTGAATAGATTGTGGGAAGACAAATCCATTGGATTCCTAGCCACTGAAAACGAGATTCCGGAGTAAGTCTGGATTTCGTTTGTTTATCTGGAACCCAGATGTTCCAGAAAGTGAACTACCTTTTGGTAGCTTCGAGAATTCTCGACTGTTGGTGCCCAGATCAACCAATCGTCGAGGTATGCCGCTACCATGATTCCCTGAGCTCTCAATTGTTGTACAACCACTTCTGCTATCTTTGTGAATACCCTGGGGGCTACATTCAGACCGAAGGGCATCACTTTGAATGAGAATGTCTGATTTCCTAGCCTGAATCCTAGGAATGGGCGGAAGTGCCTGGCTATAGGGATATGATAGTATGCGTCTGTAAGATCGATGGAGCATGTGACGGCTCCACGCGGAAGTAAGGTCCTTACTTGCGAGAGGGTAAGCATTTGAACTTGTCGCAGCGAATGAAAGAGTTTAGCTTTGACAAGTCTAAGATTACCCTTCTTTTTAGTTGAGCCTTTCTTTGGCACGCTGAATAAGCGCCCTTGAAATTTTAGATGTGTTTGACTCTCGCAATAGCTCCTTTCTGAAGGAGTTCTTCCGCGTAATCTATCAATTCCTTTGACGGTACCTGATGAAATGATTTGATTGGAGGGGGATCTTTGATCCAACTCCAGCCTAATCCTTTGGACACTATGCTCTGTGCCCAATTGCTGAACCCCCACCTGTGGCGGAAGAGGGACAGCCTCCCTCCTACCTGGGGAGCCTCATTGCTGATGGGCGGGTTGGCCACCCACACCCCTCCTCTGAACTGCCTACTCCTCGTGCCCCTTCCTGCGCCACGCTGACGAAATAAAGTAACCTCTCTCGCCCTACCTCTCGGTTGAGAGTAGCCTTGAGCTCATAAGCAGGGTTGAAGGCCGGCGAGATAGCGTAGGAAGTGGATGGTTGAGATTGCTGGGGCACCAGGAGAAAAGGTTGGTTCTGTTTAGAGGTGGAAGGTTGTCCCTGTTGGGTAACTGGGACTGCCTGCACAAATTGCTGCTGTTGTTGGAGTTTTTTATAAGGCTGGAACCTCTTACCAGCCTTCTTTGGTTTCTTGCCAGCAGTGGGAACGGATTCCTGTTTCCTCTTTGAGGAAATACCCCACCTAGCTCTAAGGCTCTGGTTGAGTCTAGCAGCTTCGTGGTGGACCTCGTTCACTGCGGACTCAGGGAAGAGATCCGCTCCCCACATGCTTGCAGCCAAGAGTCTATTAGGCTCATGCCTGATTGTGCACTCTTGAGGACATGCTTCCGGCAGTTCCTCCTAGCCTGGAAGAAGTCAAAGCGTCCGTCAGAACCGTCTGAAACTGAGATTTCGCCAGAATCTTGAACAGCGGTTCCGTAGCGTAGGAAAGAGCAGCCATTTCTGTAATGATGAGGGAATTGAGGGACCTGCCAAACCTAGTTCGCGCATCGAACTCTGCCTGGATTAGGGAATCCGGCAGCCTAGGTAACTTCTCACCGAACTGGTCCATGGCGCAGTCCGGCTTGAGTTTACCCAGCGTGAATGTAGCTGGCAGGTTTTCCCACAATTCTCCGAAGGCAGGGAAGAGAGGAGAAGTAGACTCCGCCTCCCTCAACTGTGGAATGGGCTCATCCTTGAGGACTGCCTGAAGAGACTTCTCTACCAATTTCGTGGCGAACGGAAGAGAGACCTCCTCTTCCGTCGCGAAAATAGTGAAGGGACTCTTGTAGGCCTGGAGTTTAGTGTTAGTACACTCCCAGTCCTCAAGGCAGTGAACCCATT
The DNA here is from genome assembly GCF_015104395.2 of Macrobrachium nipponense. Classification (NCBI taxonomy): domain Eukaryota; kingdom Metazoa; phylum Arthropoda; class Malacostraca; order Decapoda; family Palaemonidae; genus Macrobrachium; species Macrobrachium nipponense. The sequence continues at coordinate 15,150,600 of NC_061100.1, forward strand.
CCCAGCTGGGCGTGGTCTTCTACTGTAAAGAACTGACTCCTTAGAGATTTTGTCTTCTCTCGTGAGAGCCGTTGGCGTCAGCCTAGCATACCCGATGAAAGGCTGCGTCAGACCCGGAGGGTAGAACTCGAAGTCCTCAATCCTTCGAGTTCCACACTCCGAGATAGAAATCATTCCGTCCTTGAATGGAGCGTAGGCAGCTACTCTCCATGGGTTCTCCATAGAGAAAGCTGGCAAGGAGTCATAAGGCGGAAGTTGAAGAATCCCCGTGCTAGATGCAGGGGAGACTGGGGGAGGAGCCTGAGCTAGCCAGCTACTCGGTCCTCATTCTCTCTCATTCTATTAGAGAGATCCTGGATTGACTGTCCAGTTTTGAGACAGACTGTTTGACAATTGGGCAAACATCTACTCGAACCGCGTTCCCAGTGCGGAGATTTGGGAGCCTACTAGCGCGCCCACCTGTTCCATCACCCCTGCTGAGACAGTAGAGGGTATTCGCAGGTGCTGGTCGCCTTGCTTACCCCCATTCCGGCATAAGCCGGTATGGGAAGCAGCTGGAGGAGGGAAGAAGGCAGTTGACTCGGTGGGGAGTGCGAGCCTTCTCCTTCGAAGCCTTGCTTCTGGAGCTCTTCGATTGGGAAGAGCCCGGCTTTGCCTTCACCGCATCGGCATAGGAAGTCGACGACTTCCTAGCCGAAGAAGACGAAGACGTACTTCCTAAGAAGTCGACTTAGATAAGGTCTTCGGTTCTCTCTTTCCCTTCTCCTTAGGAGGTACAGATGAGAGGCGGGGAGAGCGAATAGAGATTCTCGGGATCACCCGCAAAGCCTTGGAAAGAAGCGGAAGAAGAGGGGACAGGAGAAGATCCAGGAGCTCGCAAGGGAAGGACCTTGGGCGCCCGACATACACCTACCTCAACCAACAAATCCTCCCCGCCTACCGCCCATGGGCTCTAGGTTAAGGTCCAGGGCAGCGACGTCCGGAACCGACTCCTGGGAGGCTACGACCCAAACGATTGCTGGAGGTCTTGCTGGATGGAGGCTATCAGTGGGGCAGCGGACAAGGGGTCGACGTAACCCGTCGACTTGCCCGCGGGGAAGGGAAGATCTGGATGGCCAGCTTCCTATCCAAAATGTAGGGCTGGCCCTTGGCGGCGTTTTTCCCAAAGCCGCTCACACCCACGCTTTCAGGGTGGCGAGGGCGACTTCCCTCACACCGCTAGCCTGAAAGAAAGGTGAGATTAGCTGCCAATTGTGGAACGGGGTTAACAAACTTACGACTAGAAGTTGTTAGTAAAATCATAAGTAAGTCTATAATGGACTTTACCCCATCATCCCAGCTGACCGACTAGGTCGTAGCATATGGCCGCAGGCTTCAGGGTGCCAGACGATCAACTCGTTGAACGACGTGGCACAAGGGGCGCTGGAGACCTGCACTCGTCATGTCCACAGGGGTCGTAATAAGCGTCGCATCTACAGGCTGGGACCTGGCAGTTGGTAGCCTGTAAGTGAAAAAGTACATGAGTAACAAGTAAACACTTACAGCCTAACATATGCTCCGCTGGTGCCGGAGCGATATTAGGCTATGCTCCCGCTGGTGCCGGAGCGATAAAGTTAGATAAAACCAGAGCCCCGCCAAAATACGTGTGGTAACCAGGTTGGGAGATAGGCTATGGCTCCGCCGATGGCGGAAGCACAAAAATCAACCAACTAGGAGTGGTGGTAATGGAAACCACGACGGAATATGGCGGGGATGGTTGATAAAATAATAATAACACACAATTCATGTAAAATACCTATAATTATCTTATAATTAGGGTATATATCCTTAAATAACAGACTAAAACACTTCTCTCCGCCCGTCTACTAGCAGAGTGCGTAGGTAAGGGTAAGCTCCCTTCCGGTAGCGGGGGAGAGATATAAGGATATAGTAGGCAAGCAACCGACCACATCGTAGTGCCCACCCTGCCCGCTAGCGGAGCCAGTAACCTATAACCAAAGGTGCCCCGGCTGCGACGGAAGGCTCCTTTCGTATCGTAAGGGAGGTGGCTGAGCAACTGGGGAGGGGGAGAGAAAGGTCCCGGCGAAACACGGCGGGAGCGAGAAAGGAGGGAGGGATGGGACCGGTACTCCTCCCCACCTCAACACCAACTACCGCCATGGAAGGCCCGGTACCTCATAGTGGTCGCCCTATACCCCCCGCTGGGAGGACCCCTGGACACCTCCGAAAGAGTGAGAGAAGGCGATGAGGTTGTCATAACAACACCAGGGGTCCCCCAGCCCCTCCCTATATCAGAGAGGGAGGGCAGGGTAAGGTGCTATGGAACACGTGACCGCAAGTGGCCTAGGCCGCGAGTAACACAACCGTGGTAGGGCCACGTGAACCAAGCTGTACCAATACATGGAACAAGCACCTAGCTAGCCTAACCCGCCCTAAATAAGTAAATAAAAATTACATCGAAGGTGGGAAGACACTTTTAGAAAAAGAAAGAAGCCCAGGAGGAGGCAGACTGTTCCAAGAGAAACAGGAGGCCATACTCGGAGCCAGCGATAGCCGATGTAGAGCAAGAGCCGGGATGCTGGGCCGAAAAATAATAATAAGAGCCCTAAATACCAAGCTAAGAGAATGGTAGGAGGGCTGAACTAGCTAAAACTCGATGTAAACAATGAATGTGATAACGTAAGCTCATAAGTATAAGAAGTCCCAGTATGGAGGACCGGGAATTCTTACGAGGCGGCATGGCCGCCACGAAACAAACCGGGGAACCGTATATGACCTATTAAGAGGAAAATACTGGTACCCGGAAGATAAAAAAGTGGTAAAATATTACTTATGAGTTACTTAACTTAGCCGTGGCAATTGCAGAGCGTTCCATCTTAGAAGATAAGGATAAATCCTGATAAAGCACAACACAAGGAAAAATGCGTCTTGTACGAAGCGCTAAAATTTAAGGATGTCCGCTAGGGGCGCTGCAGTCCGTGGCGTCCTCTAGTAGTAGTAGTAGAGGCTGCATCGCCCGTTGGTATCAGCTCTCTCTTGGGGGGATTTTGATAGGAAGTTCTAATTGGGTGTTTGGCTCGTGGTAGTGTTCCACACTCGCCCCTTTATCATACCGACACTTCTTTTTAAGAGTGAGCGAGTCAGTTTTACTGACATTTTCTTAATTTTGTTTTCTCATGGTAATTTTAGGCTAATTTTACCTAGAAAGAATGATATTAAGGATACTTTCATAGGGCGACACGAGCTGAGCCCTAGAAATAATATATATATATATATTATATATATGATATATAATATATATACTATATGTATATATATCATATATATGATATATACATAATTATTATAATATATAATATATTATATATATATATATAGA
>NC_061100.1:15159478-15166978 GCF_015104395.2 Macrobrachium nipponense
CATATTTGTAATAACCACATTTATGTCTAAACTCCTCATTTCTCACCCTTTCTGGGTATACAGTACTTATCATAATAAGGCTTAGTGCAGGGAATGAGTGAAAAACTTTCGCCTTCCATGGCAAGATTCATCCTCATGCACGAGAGCTTCAGCAGATTATACTAAGGCACTTTTCTATAAAGACAAATACATATAATTTCAGTTCGGCGCGTACGTACATATATTTGTCAAATTCAAAAACATTTTATCAGAGCTGATGAGACCCATTTGCATACATGTGTACATGAGCAGAATAAAGCTATTTTTGTCTTTGTAAGGAAAGTGTGTTAGCTTGTTCTTATTGGGATCTGTCATGCAAGGTAGTTGAATCCTGCCTTGGAAAATGAGAGTTTCCTCATTTATTCCCAACCTCGCTAAAGGCTTACAGTGATAATTTTATCCAAACAAGTGAGGAAGTTGAAGCTTTGACATTATTGTGGCCATTACAGATACATATATATTGTAACTGGTAAAAAGGCAGCCCAAGTATTCACAGGGGATGTTTACCACAACCCCTTACAAATAGCTAAAAATCCACGAATAGTACTTGAAACCCATCTAAAATGTTTAGTATTTTGATAGTTCAAAAACCAAAAAAAAACTGAAAATGCTTATATCCGAGTACATATTTTAATAATTTTATCACAAAAAAATGCCTTTAGTCACAAAAATAATATGAAAATACAGTAATTAGTAAATATTTATCAATGAAAAGTACAGTGAATAAGCAAATTTTCCGCGAATAATTGCTATATATGTTTTATAGAAAAGTATATGTATGTATGTATGTATATGTGTGTACTTAGCAACTTCCAAAACAAAATGGAATGAACAGAAATGAGCAGCAATACCAGTCTTTTCTGTCATTGATTTAGATAACTTCCTGTCTGATAACTAGAATTTCATGTTTAGTAGATAACTAACTATACAAACCTTTGTTCAGAGTACCAAACTTTTACAACCCATTATATGAACTTCAAATAGCAATGTAAGATACCTGAAATACCAAAATAATTAGTACGGTAAGTGCTTTGTTACTGTACACCAAACAAATAGTGTTCTTGGGTGCTGTATACAGTAATGTTTGTTTCATACAGCCCAGTTATACACATTTATATTCGTTTATACATTTCCAAAATGCTTCAGAATCACCTGTCTTTCATCCTCTGGATCCTCTGTTTTATCTCAACCAGTAACCTCTCAGTGTGTAATCTTGTGGTGCTCTTATCAGACCTAGGGTAGCTTAGAACAAGTTGTGTTCTCATTGTATTTGAGTGCCTTACTAGGTCTCAAAAGAGTCACTTCAGGAAACCCTCCTGCTGATGCTTATTATGATGATGGTCTTCTACTGGCAGTTGTTATTCAGTGAGAATATCACTAGTTTCCAAATTCATACAAAAGGCAAGATGTTTTCCCCAAGACTCTTCTCCATACCTTCCTTGTCCTTTGTCAGTAAGGGACAGGAACTACTCTGTCTAGTGAGAGTATCAGGATATACTCACAGAGAACCAAGGGTAACACTTCAATACTTCAATACCGTTCCTCACTACAGGGTGAAGGAAGAAGCAGATGATATGAACTTGGTCTTTGAGTGGCTAAGGCAAGTGATTTAAGTACATTCAGCTGGTGAGGCACAACAGATAAAAATGTATGTCACCATTTTGAAGTACTGTACTCTTGTTTTCTTTTAATTCAAATGGTCAAACTTGTATTTGCCACCTGTTGGAGAAGAGGTTGCCGATTTATCATTCTCTTCTTTATCTATCATTCATGGCACTGCTATGAGACGTGGTCTTCTGTGGCTACTATTAGCTGCTATTTTGGATGATGATGGTAAGTATTCTGCTCTTCCAGTTTTGAAAGACTTACCAGAAACAAATGTCTTGTTGTACATTCCATAGGTTTGTAACTATACCTTTTTTTTTTTCAAACTTATACCAATATAATACCTTTTTTTTCAAACCTATACCAATGTATTATACTTAGTTCCTGACGCCTTATAGTACTCAATCACTTTTTTTTTTTTTGTCTCTTACAGGCATACACAAGCACTTGTGGGCATTCAACATGTTGCCCTTCTGCCTAATAATATCTCATAGATATATGTAATTAGTGGGGTTGTGATGAAATAAGCTGTTTTTGTAGCTTTAGTATTTTCTTACAGAGCCATTAAACTTAAAATTAGTTCTTCCTCTTCCATCTCAAATCTCAATGCCTCTTATGCAATGTACATGAAAAGTAAATTTGAGATATAATGAGGATCCAGAGAGAGCCTAAATAGTGAGACTGTTATGTTCTTAGGCTGTCTGATGGCAAATAACTGGTGAGCCTCGGAATGTTCAAGTTACAATTGAAGGTATATGTATAATTGTGTCAGCAAGTCAGTGCTGGATAATCCACCAATATACGAGGTGGCTGATACCCAAGATGTTCTACAGTAAAACAGCCTAAACAGTATACTTTTAGGTTAAAAAAGAATTGCCACTATAGCCAATGAAAGCCTTCAAGAGCCAAAACATTAATTTCTTGAAAAAGTAACAAAAGTCAGCTCACACAGAAACTGGAGAGAGAGAGAGAGAGAGAGCATCCTTTATTTCTCACCCAACTAATGGCTGAAGAAGGTAACAAACTCGTTGGAACTTGGTGCGTAACATTCACAGGAAAGTCAGGCAGAAAGTATGGTTGGGAGAATAAAAATCCACAGAGATAGCTATGTCATCAGATGTAAAGAAGCTTTTGGAAAGGTTTTCTGAAGCATCATTAGACAATTTAAGTATCAGAAAGAAGAGAAATACTGGTGAGAACAGAGGCTTACTATTGTTTAACAGGTGCAAGTGATTGGTAAAGTGGATGAAAAAATACAGTTCTACTTTGATTTATTAGGTATCATGGGAAACCTGTGATACTCAGAGTGAAATAAAATATTTATGCATGTACACACAGCCACTTCCAGTATATTCAGCTTTATCCTTAGAAATTCTCTGACACAAACCAATCAGTCAATCTGTACAGCATATCTCATGAAGTCAGCAGGTATTGGATGATTTTTGAGTATTTTCTCATATCATGTATCATTTAATCTTATATGTAGAGCTTCATGAATTCCTATTTGCTCCATACTTGATGGTTCTTGTGGCACTACTTTGAAAACTTTATGTTACAAAAACGTTGAAAGTTTGTAGATTCCTGTTTGTCTTATTATTTTATTTGTAGGTTATTCATTGTAGTAGTATGTATTCGTATGTAGATTAAATGATATGATAACTACAAATTGCAGTAGAAGTAAAATGGAATTTCCATCTCAGCTGAATACCCTTAATGGTGATTTATAAGTGTTATACGATGGTAATAAGTGGTTATTTTCAAACAGAATTTTGTTTACCTTAAAGACTGTAGATTCCTTGCTATTGTATCTCTGTCTTTTATGTAGTATTTATAGTTTGGTGTATAGTGTATTGGAATGAAAATGTTCATTTTCACAATATATTGTTAAAAAAAAATCTTTACAAAAAACTTATGCGCTAATATTTTTGCCATTTCAGAAACTAGTAAACACGTTATAGAAGCAGAAAGTTTAGAAAAACTATGGAATTACAAGACCGTTAAAGAGAAAAAAGTCGAATTAGAAAAGAACTTAGAGAAGCTAAGAAAAAAGTTTGAGAAGGTATGTTATTCTGTTTTTTACTGTCTGCTGCTCATATATTGTTCTTGTTCAATTTATATTTTGTTACATCCATTAACATGCTCTAGGTAAGAAATCCCTTTGTTACAACTTAAGGAACAAACTAATAATTATCATGAGAGACTGAACATAACCCCTGACATAGTCAGCTGGGTGTCTGTTGGACAACACCAGCATCTAAGATTTGTGGGAAAATCCAATTTGTCATCAATTTTAATATTTCTTACGAGTTTTTCTCAAGTTGCACCTGTTGTTCAACAAATAAGAAATATTAGGAACCTCTAATCTTCCCTCTGTATCATTGAAAATGTGCTGTATGTACTGACTGCAAAAAGCTATACTAATTAAATTTATTGGAAGTGAACATACATAATAACCTATAAAATAGAGATATAAATTCATACTTCACTTAAGAATTGAATCCAAGACCTATCAGGGGAGATGGTGACTCAAACCAGGTCACTTTGCATGTTGAATGCATTGTATGTGCCAGGTGACTAAGTTCATTGTTAAATCTGAATGAATTTGAAAACTGACATGTGCAATACTGTACAAAATATAGAGATAAATTTCTGCCCTCTGTTGGTCACTAGTTGGTCGGGAAATTAGGCAAAACTGATTGGTGCAAAGAAGTACTGTGTAAATACTTGGGTTCCAACTTTTTTATGATCTTAGTGACCTTCTCATAGGCCTATAATATTGAACAATAAGCCCTTTATATTTCTGGCAGACAAGAAGATAAGAATAGACACACCTGTAAAGGGACCCAGGTTTGATGAAGAGCTTAAAAGGATTTATGTCCTAGCAGAGAAGGAAGATGTATTGAAAGCACCTATAGTAGAGCAGGATGAGATCATCTTTAGCATGATCCTTCACTGGGACTGTAAGATTATCAGCTTAGACAAGCAGCTGAAGCCAAGAGAGGTGACCTGAGCCATGGAATCCAATACAGACCTTTCCAAGTCCAAGGACTTTTTCTCTTTAACCTTCTTGTTGCCAATGCCAAGGCTAAGACAGTCACTAACACTAAAAAACTTGAACAGGGAAACATTGTAGTAATGGCTGCTATGAACAAATTGTGCATCCTACCTGTCTCTGTTGGTGGACTGAAGGCTATGTTGGTATCATCTGTCCAGATGTTCTAGTCAGCCATGACACCCACCCTCAGGGATTGAAGGTCTAACTATGGGAGTTGTTGGGCTGTCCTTTCCTTCTCCCAGTTGACCTGTACCTTTCTGGAACAAGACTTTAGAGCATTTCCTTAAGGAATTCTCTGTTATCACCCACTAGCAAAAGTGGGTCCTTGGCATAACTAACACTTCCATCAATCCACCAAATCCATGTTTCTTTTATGAAGCCCCAAAGGCTATGAGACCTGTTTCTTCACTTGGCTGAGGGACATTCTCATTTTTCATAAGCTTCTCAGTGTATTGATGACCGTGGTTCTTAAAATTGAAACCTTTTTGTGCCATACAGACATTAAGGCAAAAGAAGAATCCTACACATTCTCAAGGCTATCAATTAGTATTATATCTGTGCTACTCAAATTTCTTAGCTTTCTTTCACTATATTCTACTGTCCTTCCTCTCATGAGATAGTTTTCACTTGTTTTGCCTATTGGAACTGTAACTTTATGGATTTGGCAGAATATATATGAGCTGTACAGTAGTAATCCATAGATAAAGGTCTCTTCAAGGCACTTACTGAATGCATTGTCGCTTATAAATAGAAAAGATATACTTTATGTACTAAAAGTTTATAAGGTTTTATGGAGTAAAAAATGCAGATTACTGTATATGAGGTAATGAATCTGGTAAGATAAGTCACACCTGGCATTTTATTGTGGAAATTCCATTTGTTTGATCCATGACTAATGAATAATCCACATAATCAAATCCATGTGGGAAGGGAATGCAGGTCAACATAAGCAATTAAATGCATTGTTTGTGAATGTCAAGTTTTGAAAACAAATTAATCTAATTTTGCAGATTCCTGGGCAATTTTACTTGGACAATTATTATTTCAAGGAATAGTAATGAATAATTAAAACTTACATTTTACCATTAAAAATCACCCCTTCAGACTAGCCATAAGATAGTCAAGTGTTTGGCTCAGTGATGCAGTTAAACTTCTCAACTCTTTCGCTTACTGATGATGTATATGAACATCATCCAAAGTCCTTTGCTTACCGATGATGTATATCAACATCATCCAAATTTAAGACCTTCTCTTTCTGATGACATATCCAAATGTTGAAAAAAGATTACTTAAAGAATAAATGATCAGCTGCAAAATTAAAAAAAATTGAGCAGTCTACCTTGAAAACTGTCAGAGATATGCGTCTTTGAACAAATAAGGGTATATGTATATAAACATTTCTACACTTATCATTTGAGTCATTGCCACTGCCTACAGACGTAATTGTCATAAGAGTCTTACGCGAAAGGGTTAATAGTAATAATAAAGATTAGATAGTCCTTAACCATCTTATTCTCATGTTATTTTCAGCCAGTTTAACCAAGTAACTGATGGAGCCGGCCAGTAAGACATTAAAATAAACTGCCTATGTCTAATCAGAAAGCAAGAATTTATATAACTTGAACATGATAATATTCAAAATTCTTGTGTTTAATTTGAATATGTTAAATAAATATGTACGTATGTAGGTATAACAATCAGGAGATATCAGCCCAATAATATCAAGTTAGGATTCTGGTTATCATAGATTGTATGAAAAAGCTTTATTTTATTTCAAATCATCATAAACATCAGCAAATTTAATTTCATTAAAGGCATATTTTCATTTATACAGGAGCAGCAAAACCTTGTTCAACAGCATGAAAAGAGAAGATCTCAGTTGCAAAAGTCGTATTCGAAACTTGTTAAAAAAATCTCGACCAAGGGAATGTAAGTTTTTATCCCTCTTTATTGTTTATTTCTTATTAGCATAGTTTATACACTTTTCAGGGGTTGAACAAGTAGCATTTGAAGTAGGGAAATATGAACGTGGTAGTAGTGCACCTTATGGTAGAAAAAAGGTTTTATATATTCAAGGACCTTTCTTCTTTCACTAAATTTCTGTGAATCTAATGTTACGGTTCAGCTATGTTAGTGCCATGTGCGTGTCATATGATTTCACTGTGGGATTTTACACGTAGTGTAACTAATAAGATTTACTTCTCTCTAAGTGTGGGTATTCTCCTAGGCCTGGGTTGTTATTTTGTCATCCAAACATGTGAATGTGGTTGTGGATTTCAATTGCACTCCACAATGGATAGTTCTTGTTGTTAGTGCAGTATCATGATGCTAAAAGTAAACAAAACTGAGCATTGATTATATTGCAAGTGTTTTGATAATGAAGGTTTTGGGTATTCAATTTTTTTGATCCATGATTTTTACTCACTTTGTCATGATATGTTTAAAGGCAAAAATTCTATTTCCTGGACATGGAGTATTACTGTATTCGGTACCCATCATCACCTTCCATTTTATATGTATTCACAATATTTTAATCGCAATCATAAGAATGAAATTCTTTTGTGTAACCAAAGAACTTTTCAATGTTCAATTAGTGTTAGTCATTGTAATGTTTACTTCTAAATTGAATGATATTCCCGAGGAATTTCCAGTCTTTTTTTTTAAGGTGAAAGTATAAATTTATGGCTTCATATTTCTAGTTCACTGTAATTTGTTTGGTGTGTCCAGATTCCCATTTGCATATGTGAAAAAGTCTGTCAGACCAAAACAAATGCTTAACATATTTTCTCTATATTTCAAAT
>NC_061100.1:15171978-15178665 GCF_015104395.2 Macrobrachium nipponense
GAGTTTAGTTCCCTACCATAAACTGAATACTGTAGCAATCAACTATTCAGAATATTTGTCAACAAATTTCATTCAATACTTTGTTGTGTGACAGTTATATAAGGTGTGTGACATTGTAAAGTAAATTATATATGATATAACAAATCAAAGCAAAATTATAAAAGTCATTAGGACAGGGGACAGGTTTGCAGAGCAAGAAGAGAACCATGCAATAAAAAAAAATTATTTGAAAAAACTACATAACTACAAGTAATACATTTACAGATAGAAAAGGTTGTAAGAGTTTTTTTTCAAAAGCCATATTTAATGTCTTATTGTTAATTCATGCACCACAGTTTGGCTGATGACCGTATTGGGGATAGAGCAGGTTCTTTTTATTGACTGGGCCATGGGTGGAGGTTATATTTCTAAACAGTGAATTTGAGAGAGTAGTTTACTTTTACGTACTTGGTTAGTCTGTCGCTTGGTGAACTAGTTTGTGCTTAGATTGGTTAACTAAGCAATGTTTGTTTTTATCTTTTTTATAGGCATCATACTGTTGGATGAGGTGATTGGTTTTATGTAGTATCCATCCTATTTGCGAATTATGATGAATGAAGAGAAAGGTCACTTTTGATTCTGTTAAATGAGAGGATAGATTACTTTGATAGTGAGTCGTTAGATTGCTCCACAATCCAAAGATCATAAATTATTTTAATTTTGTCAAACGATATCTCATGGCACAGAGGTCAAAGGCAAGAATATACTTTGAAAGTTTATTGGACATAAATATATCTTTAAGGATTACTGTACTTTAACACCAGACATTGAAAATCAGTAGAAACATTCATGTTTTTGAATAAACAAGTTGATATAAGGGAACAACTTTTCATTAGAATTATATGTTGCAACTTTTGTGTGTAATGTATATTGTTTATGTTCTCACACTAAGAAGAAAAACAAATATTAAGATGACATTAATTTCAGTAACATCATTATTATTATTAGGCAGTTTAATAATGATCACTGAGTCACTATTTTAGATCCACATAGGGCTTACCCAGATACATACATTACTATGTATTCTTAAATGAGAAAATTGGAGGAAGATTATCCTAAAAAATGTTGAACAGCTACAAAGGAACAGGTTAAAGGGAATAGATGAAAAGTAAACACTTAAAAAACAGAAGAAAGTTGCTCGAAGGTGGGTGGGATGCTTTAAAAAACATTAGTAGTGTGTATTTATAACTACATATATATATTCATACCATCTTCTTGCCTAATTTGCTAAAAATTTATTACAAAAAGCACTTCATAAGGAATAAACATAAATGCTCAACATATTGCCAGATCTTCCTTTTTACCTCTCAAGATATGATATAACACACAGAGGAAAGACATTCGTACTCTCACTTCCCCAAACACAAGTAAATAAAAGGGAATTTGAAACAAACATTGAACACTAAGAGAACTTACTTCAGTATGAGGTAATTTTTCAGCCCTGGCCGTTTCATTTTCACTTGTTCTGTAAATCAAGAGGGAAGCATTTCAGACAAAATGCTCAATTCTCACAATTGTAGTTCTAAAAATTACCAGTGTGAATGCAACACTGGATTTTCCTAGAAGGGGTAATGTGTAGCTACAGGCCACATTATAAACAAGACTAGGATGTTACGATTTTTTTTTGTGATAGTAGGGGAGGGGTTGCTATTTTGTAGTATGTTTGCATACTACAAAATACCATACAGTATTCATAGTACTAGTTTATTGTACCTCACATTATTTCATTTGTATTGAAGCTCTCATATTATGTGAGTGGATTGTATTTAACAAAAGCACTAAAATTAGCACATGCTATAGCAAAGTTTCTTATTGCATTTCATGTAAAATGTGACAAATACTTACTAACTGGACTGCAAGAGGGCTTGCAAATTGATGATGATCTTATTTTGGCCAGCAGATATTGTTGTAAATACATAAAAATCATTATAATACTATATGTATCTCCATTTGCATTTTGCAAAGCATTACTTCTAAGTGATATGATCCTCAGAAATAATGTATATACAGAGCCCTTAAATTTTTTAGAAAGTATATTTTGTCCATAAAATTCTAGTACATTGTACTTTTTTATGTGTACTAGAAAGCCTTTGTGTCCTTGTCTGCAGGTTGATTTACTAAGCCGAAGGTTCTCATGACAAGTCTGACCTACCTGGGAATCTTTTGCTTCCGTCCCATGTGTTAAAATTTTTAATATCCTAAAAGCTTCATAAGACTTTAGGGTTTCTCCCTATTTGTATGGCCCTGAACATTAATCCTGTTCTCATTCACATCTCTTATCCAGAATCTACATATCTTCAGTAACACTTTCACAGCATGACAAGTAACCCACCATTGGACTGTGCATTTTTTATATATAATATCTTGTACATTACTTAATGCCCATGTGAATTTCTTGTTCATGCTAAATTGATGAACATCATCATCTGTGTTTGTAAATTTTTTCAACATTAACACTGTTATACTTTCTTATTTTCTACTTTTTTAGCATTCAGTGTTTAGGTATGGAGGTCATCTTTTAAAATAACAGTTAATATTTAAATCAACAAGTGATTTAGAGGACTGAAAACTTATGTCTACTGTTTGTTTATGGTATATTGAGTTTTTCTGAAAAATGGAATAATGGTTCTCATTTGCGCTTAGAAAAAGACATTGTAGTGTATATTTAATTCCATATAAACTACCACAAGCCATGTTGCCCTTCATCTATTTAGCGATTTAGTTGGACAGTCGCAATGGTATAACAGTTCCTCAGTGGATGAGTGGGTTGTGTACTTGCCTATCAATCTGGTAGCCCGAGTTCGCTTCCCGCTGCTGCCAGTGAGGAACCAGAGGAGTTTATTTCTGGTGATTAGAAATTCATTTCTTGGTATAATATGGATCGAGTCCACAATATGCTGTAGGTCCTGTCGCCAAGTTAGCAATTGTTCCTAGCCATGTAAATTAAAAGATTTAATCCTTCGGTCCAGCCCTAGGAGAGCTGTTTATCAGCTCAGTGGTCTGGTTAAACTAAGATATACTTAACCTTAACATTGGTATAACAGGAAGATGATGTTTATGTGTTTTAAAGAAATGCATAATGTCACAGTAACTCAATTTTTTGTCCTTATCTATTTTTTCCTGGAAACTTTCTGAAAATTATTTCACAGTATTTGAATTTTTATTGTAGGAGCATATTTTCTATTCAGTCTTCCAGCTTCCTCTGAAAATCATATATACTACATCACACAAGTTGTCTGGATGCTAGTCTTGACCTGTCCAAAATGATGGCCTTGGAATGTTAGCTGAGAGCCCAGCATGCTCTGCATATTCATCCCATCCATTCTACACAACAGAGCACTTGACAGTTTTATTCTTAATCCTTGCTACCTTGCTTGACCTTAAAATTCCACATGTATCTCTTAGCATTAGCATTTCATCAGCTAAGATATGTGTAAGGGAAGTTCATACTTTGGGATCCAGAGGAATGAAGGTCAGGTTAGGCCATGCCATGCTGATTAGGCATCACAACCATCATTACAGGTTGCAGGGAGTGCTTCAGCAATGTAAGAGCTTCCAGGTGCCAGTCCTAGACTGTGATTTTAAAAGAAAAATGTAAAAAAAAAACAAATATTAATACTATCTAATATTTTTAATCTTTGTTCATCCTGTATGAAAATTGTTTGATTTGGAATTTTTCTTCATGGTCTCATGATGTGTGAGTTTGTGAATTTTTAATAATCTAGAAGGAATATAAATATGCTAATTTTTTGCTATATGTATGTAGTTCGTGTCTTTATAAAGTACTAAAAGTCAAAATGTTGACTCGCAAAATACTAAGACCAAATTCCAAAATATGACAAGTTGTCAAAGAAAATTCAGCATAGTATTTATTTTTTATTTCCTATTTATTTTCCATTAAAAAGTCATGTAGGGAGAGAAGCCTTGAGATAAAGACTAAAGTTCTTATTTTGAAATAAAGTCAATATGTATCATGTTTAACAAGGTGGAAAGATTTGTTAGAATGAAGGTTACGCATACATCATTATTAGGAGGAGCAAGATATGTGTAGTTAGGGATGTGTGAAATAAGGCACATATACTCTTCTGAAGTTATCAGGTGTGACATGATTCAGTAGATGTACAATAATGATGCCCATCCGACAGATGAAAGCTGTATCTGTGCTTTAAAATGTACAGAAATAGAATACATGAAATAAAAAATGGAACAGGTGATTTATACCACTTATTTTGCCTTTAACTGTTACCTAAAAACATTTCTTATTGTATCAGTTGAAGCTAAATGATAAGTTCACAAGCAAGAACACGTCATCAGTCAATGGCATGTTTAATTGCAAATATCTTAGCTATGGATCTTATGAATCACTTTTTTGTGTGGTAAGTAAAATGTTACCTTGACTGGTGTGTTTTATTATTATAAATAAAAATGAAAAAATTATAACAGCATTTAGCTTCTAAAAATGAGACCCTTTATCCAGACTATATTGCAGTGATCTTTGAATTGGCTGTAATGAAAACTACTAAAAAGCTCAGAAATTTTGTTTTCAAAAACTGATGTGCAAGTACTACTATACTGAAAGTTTGCTCCTGATCAAAAACTATGATTAAATAAGGGACAGTCAAGATAGATGAAGTCAACTGGTCTTTTAAAATAAAACATTTGGTGAAATTTTCTCTTTTACCATTCACGGGTTTGCAATAGCTTGCACTGGATGACCTTATAGGTCCCAGCACTCAGCCTTTGGCCAAAATTGAATATTCTATTCTAATAGCTTTCCAAACCATTGCAAAGCAAGCATGAATAATTCTTGAATAGTTCTGTGATGGTGTATGTAACCAAATGATAAAGTATACAATAACCTTATCCTTATAAGACAGTGTGTTGGTCATACAAACTCCCTAATGACATACGTATTGCCTTAGTTCCATAAGTGTGAAATTCTTAGTCACACCAGCCTGTAGCAGTCAAGGTTGAAAAGGGCCCTGCAGCACAAGACCCACATCCCAGTCTCACTTTTCTGCCTTCCAAAAGATCCAGAGCCATATTGCAGGAACGTGAGGAGGGAATTTACTCTTTATGAAAGACAAAAATGTTCTGTGTACAAAGGGAGTTTTTTTTTTTTTTTCATACAGCCCCATTTAAGAAGTTAGCTAGGAGAGCATTTTCATATAATTGAATATGGCTGTAGTCCTTATACCACACCAGGAATAAGTATCGTGTAAACAAATTTGATCCCTAGTCAGAATAGCAATTTTTAAGGAGCTTCCTCCAGCTGCTTCGGTCTTGAAGGCTGAGTCATTTAATAATTGGTTTTGGAAAATGTTTTGTTGACGGATGCTTTTCTTGACACTGACCCTCATTTATCAGGGCTTTGGACCTGTGCTGAATCTGGAGGGCTTACCCATCCAGTGGCTTGTTTTACAACAATTAATCCTCCGATACATACTATTTGCTCAATATGAATGGAATTGATATTGTACAAAGCTGTTGTAATAATCTTCAAACCTATAAAGATAAAATTAAATTTGTTTGTGTAAGGTATAAGTTTTTTCATTGTAAAGTTTCACTTCCACAATAACTGAAAAACATAAAATTCAATCCTTTTTAGATGTTGACAAAATTTAATGCCATCAGCCAGATAGATAGATCTAGGTCTAATGGGTGTGAAGTTTTGATTAACCCTCAATGGACGGATAGGCTCTCAGGAGTAGTAGTAACAGGTTGTGGGTGATTGACGGATTGATCCTGGGGAGAAGCATTATTACGCAACTTTGAAGGGAGTCGGGTGGGAAAGAGGTGCCACTACTTTTAAAGCCCATAAATTCAAGAATGGCAACTTTTAGACTGGATAAGATGAGAGACTGGGCGGCTCAGGGCTTATTTTTGGTCTTGACTTCAAAGGAGGATGTACTACTGCCATCTCTGTCTCACATGACGTCTTTTTGTAAATTTGCTCATAAATATACCAAGAGGTTGCTTTTGGTTTTAGTTCTTATCTTTTATAATAGTATGTCAGTTATAAATGTAATTTTGCAATGAAAAGTACAAGGAAATATTAGAAAAAACATATTTAAACCCATAAAAGCTACTTCATCTTCATAAATATTATATGCTAAGAATTTGTTAATTTTGTTTCTTATCTGTTTTGATATTGTGTGATCTGTAATTATAACTTTACAAGATATAATAAATTCATTTATTAGAAAAATCATGTATACCTTAGTAAAATTTATGACTTGTATAGTAAAAGAGGCCCACAATGGGTTTTCAATAGTCATTTTCTAGTTGTTATGGAGGGTAGGTGAATTTTGAATTTTTTTCTTACACCATGTGCATTTGCATATCTTCCTCTTTCCATTGATGGGATTTTTTTTTTTCGTATTTTGCCCACCTCAAAGTTTACCGGGTCTGGGGTGCTGCACACTAATAAATTACCCCATCCACTAAGGGTTAAACTGCTTGTGCAATGATGGAGGAATAACATGTCAAGTTACATAAGCTAGGTTTTGGAATACAGACTTAAAAAGTTGGAAAAGTATAACCGTGTGCCCATGCATTGCAGTTTCCAAGGCACTAGCTAAACTTTGGTGTTGATGTCTAGTATTGTGGACATAATGAGAATAGGGATTACCTTTAGTCAACTTTTTC
>NC_061100.1:15179165-15306665 GCF_015104395.2 Macrobrachium nipponense
CCTTTAGTCAACTTTTTCAGTTGTATTTCATTAAACTTTATTTAAGAGAGAGAACAAAAGAATTGCTAACTTCTAGGTAAAAATTTAAATCTCTGGATTGGTAGCAGATGAAGACAAAATATGATTAGATTCAGTACTCTCTGTACCCCTCCATGAGGATGAAGGTATATGCTTGCTCCCTTAAAGCACTAACAAAAATTAACATGCTGTAAGCAAGCTACCAATGAAATGACATTAATAGAAACCAACATGAATTTGATGCAAAAATGAACGGAAAGGATGAAAGCACATCCAGAAAACTGACTAAGACAGTTGTGATTAGGGCAGTGTTGTTGACAACCACACAGAAAATGTGAGTGCAGTTTGCACCTTAGGAAGACTGAACATCTGCTAAGGGGTCCTTTTCAGTCTTGACTGGTATGAATTGGCATGAATGGTATTACCAAATCCATGGAAATAAGGCAGGAATGATAATGGGATTGTATGAAATAAATCCTAGGCTAATTGAGATCATTAAAAGGTAAATTCTGTTTTTGTAGTAAAACTTACCATGAAACATTTACATACTCATAGTTTGTAGCCCTAGAATTTTTCCTTAAGTTTTCTTTATCTGAAGTCTGATATTTTACGTATAATTATAGCTTTCATAATGTATTTGTCTGTTTAAATCTCACTAATATGAATTATGTGCTAGGATTTTGATATGGGAATTTGTTTGTAGCATTCTGACTTTCAGTACTCAATAAGGACACAGTCAAAATTATAAGCCTCCAGGTTCTTGGCTTAGATTTGATAGTTTTCCTATAATGTTAACCAGTATTTCATGCTAAGAAACAACAGTTTTTTTGGGGGGCCATTTAGATTCCATTACTGTGTTGGATATTATTTATTATATTACATTTACATGATACTACATATATAAATTTACATATAACAATATTTTGTTTTACTTTAACTATCTTGGCATGTTATATTGAAAACTTGTTGTTCAACTTCTGAATAATTTACAGAGGAAACTAAACATACTGAATAAAGAAAGGATCAAATTACTTCTAGAACTATGTTACTTTGATGTGACAGAGTAATATTTACAGTTATTTTAAATGACAATACTTTTTTAATAGAAAGTGGAAGTAGCATATGGTTTGTAACAAGTGAAAAAGTTTTGCTGTACAAGAAATGTTTTATTAAAGGCAAAGTTAGTGTGATAATAGTTGGTAAGTACTTCCACAATCTTTACAACCTGAGAGAGAAATCACAAATTTTTTTTTCTTTTGTTACTGCATTGGAAGTTGAAATGTTTAAAGTAAGAGTTTGATGCAAACTATGTTAAAGACACTATAGGAGACAGATGATGGGGTTCTGTATCTTTGACTGGTGTCTTCGCAGGTTAAAAACACCCCAACAATTTGTAACATCTTTCTAATAGATTATCTCAATTTCATTAACCATTTAGTAAGGCCAATTTGGTCAGGAGATAATAGACAGTGCTTTCTTATTAGCATAAGGTAGTTCTTTTGAAGGGCAAGATCGAAAGGCTTTCTTCTCTGTGTATGTATTGATTACTCTCACTTTTATATACTACAGTATTGCATTATTTTGGCACTGGGAAGCATTACTTAATTCTTGTGCATTTTTGCATGTGAATGTGTGTATCATTGTTTTTATATGGGCTAAAATGTTTCTTTACTTCACGGCAAACATAGCCGTTACATCTCTTGTATTAAAGTCATCTTAAAAGGTTGGATTTTGTAATTGCTTGATTCTTAAAGACTTGAAGATATTTTTTGGAACATTGAATGAAATTTTCCATTGGTGTTGTTTGTAGTGTTTGTGTTTTATTTTAGTGCATGCAGTTTTTAAGGGGTTGATGTTAATGTTTGCCATGCATCGTGCCTTTAAGCATGTTATTGGGTACTTAATTTTGGTCATGAATGCTTTAAAAACACTTGATGTTAGCTTTATATTATTTAATGCTATTTTTGTTTGAAAAACTAAAGTTTATGGCATGTATTTATTAATTGTATTTTGTTAATATGATTTTGCCAACCCTGTTTGCAGATTATGGCATTTGGTATGTCTTTCATCGAAATTTATATTTGTCGGAAGTGGATATTAATAATAAAAAATTATCTTACTAGATTTGAGCAACCACATGGTGTAATAGTTCACTTTCTTTCCAAGGTAAAAAGAACAGTATACTACAGTGTATGAAGTAATGTCCATTATTGTTATTTTCTTATTTAAATGGAAGGGAATATGGCGTGTCAGACATCTTTTTTATGGAGGCCAGATTTTTTGGATGTTAATTTATTTTAAATATGACAACAACACAATAATATGCCCTTTACTAATTGATCTATGGCTTGACTTGATTATGGAATGCAGTGTGGCCAACACAAAACTGTGAACTAAAAGATTCTGATAACAATCAACTTGACTTGGATGAGAGTGAAAGTTCCATCCAGCGCTCCAGGGCAGTCAGTGGCATGAATTTGTTCAGCTCCAGCATACTGACCCAGATAATGTGGCATGGCTGCATAATATTCTTTACATTTGCTAGATGATTGTATATTATCTATAATTAACTTTTTACAGTACTTCTGCTGTTTACTACATGAGCTGGTGTCTTCATGTAAGGTGCTGTTTTGACTTTTGTTAGTACAGTACTGTAATTCATTTGTCTATTATGTTCAGCTTTGGTGAACAGGTATCAAGTTTTTACATAATGTATTCCATTCAGTCTACTGAACCATGGACTATGCAAAATTTTGTATGCTTAGGAAAGCTGCTTTTGTCTAAGCTCAGATAACTAGCTCTTTTGAAAGACATCCAAGATTTTACCATCATGTATTGTGGTGGATATTTTATTCTAGGCTGCCATGCATTTTTTGCACTTCTCTTCATCTCTACAGCTTACAAGTCCAGAAAGAGTTTTTTCACACACACTTTTCAGAGGCTCCTCAACCCCCTACTCTTCTCATCCCCAAATGGAAGTAGGGCTCATGATTTCTATGCCCTTTTGCTTCTGATATTGCGTGACTCACTATTATTTAACTTCATTTTGCTACTTACAGTGCTCTTTGGTATACTGCTCTTCTAACCTATTACATGGATTTTCTGTGTATGTTTCGTAATAGCATCTCATAACTTTTTAGACAGCCTCCAATAGTCAAATGGGGCCAGTCCAGCACCTTATTACTGTAGTGCTTTATTGATACAAAGATAGTCTCTTATGATTTATTTTGTTCTTGCTCATGATAATAAAGCATCAGAGACTCCAGTAATAAGCAAAATCAGAGAAGATTTAAGGTAAAAATGGAATCCTATGGATTAATTTTTTGTTGCTTCTTTAAGACTACAAGTTCAAGTTTAGGTTTTGTGTTGGCCAGAGCCACCCTCTTGTTGTAGAGCGGACTACATTGAAAATGATTTTTGATAATATATCATTCCAGAAGTTGTTCTCAGCATCCCCAAATGTTGATTTCAGGGCCCCCCGTAGTGCTAGTACTACCACAGATTGAGAGCTGCTGGTTTATTAACAGAGCTCAAATAGAATAGCAATCTCTTGCTTATGTAAACATATCAGATCAAATTCGTTCTCATCCATTGTTGCCAGCCTAAAGTCTGCCATTCATATGGTTAAATATTCTTGGTATGTTTAGTGGGTCACCATCTGTTGTCAGAACTACCTGTACTCAATAACTACACAAATTGATCATTGTTTTGATGGCCCTAGTACTCTTAAGTCATTCCATATTTCAATTCAACTCTATTTTCTTAAGTATGATAAAGAGCAGAGGATGTTGGTTGCACATGATTTATTTACTAATTATCTGTAACATTCACTGGAAAATGAGTGCCCATCTTTTAAGCCTACCATTGAATTAATAATTATTGTTATTTTTTATTTTGAAGGATTTTTAAATGTCCTTCTTGCCTAATCCTTGGAAAGGAAAGTGAAATACTGTATTGTTACACATGATGTTTGTTTGAGTCATTATAAAAAAGGAAAAGTGTTGAGTAATATTCAAATGAGCT
This sequence comes from Macrobrachium nipponense, assembly GCF_015104395.2. Classification (NCBI taxonomy): domain Eukaryota; kingdom Metazoa; phylum Arthropoda; class Malacostraca; order Decapoda; family Palaemonidae; genus Macrobrachium; species Macrobrachium nipponense. The sequence goes on from NC_061100.1 coordinate 15,183,207, forward strand.
TGCATTCACTGTGTGCTGGATGTGTATATGTCAATAAAGATATATTGTATGTGTATGTGCAAATGTATAGGTTAAAGGTACTAAACCATTTAGTTTCATTCCAACATGAAATTATATACCTGCAATGTTGTGGGTTCAGTTCCCACCAAAAGATATATAATTTTATTGTGGGTTAATATTTAAATGGGGTATAGTTTCTTTAATACGTATATGTATGTATGAATGCTATACATATATTATTATGCATATACAGTATGCAGGGTAAATATAATACGTAGATTATCAAGTACATATCTGGTTTTGTCTTAATAGGTAATCATTACTTGTAGTTTATATTTCTCTTGAATGAAATTAATCAGAATTTACTGCTACTCACTCATCAGCAAATTTGCTCTTATTTATTTAGCTTATATCTTGCATTTGAGACATAGTTATTAGTGCTAAGCAGTCTTGTAAAGTAGTTTTCAGCAAAGTATTGGCAGAAAATAGTAAGACAGTATTGTTTTTGTTGCTGAAATGGCAAATTAGTAGCATGATCATAGTTACAATGCCAATATCACTGCTATCATCAAATTTTATATTTGTGTGTTTTTGGGTTCTTATTATACTTCCATTTTTTCTTTTTATTTTTTTTTCTTTTTTTATTTTACCTCTGGTATAACGAACTGAGAGAATTGATGTAGCGCTTTTTCCATAAAGTCTGCTAAGAAATTGGACACTTCGTGGAAGGTGAGTCTCAAAATAAATTCTTCTTCCGTTTGATTCAAAATAAATGTCATTTTCCTTAAGTATAGGTTGATACAAAAAAGAAGTAACATGGATTAACCATCATTTTAGTAAAGATCTTATTTTAATTGCTTAACTTGTGAGTTACTTCATAAAAAGGCCTAATATTCACAAATAATATTGTAATTTTACTATATATAATATGCATTTTATGTAGATTTTATGCAGATCAGTACATTTTCAGTTCACTTGTTTAGTAATAATCAAGATACTGTATGATATCACCATTATTCTTTTTATTGCTATTCCATTTAATTATTAGATAACATATTCCAAATTGCATTATCTTTTAAGGTTAATTTATGAAAGAAATTAAATTAAACTAATGTTTGCAGCAATTAAGTTATATGAGTGAGCACATTCTGTATATGCTTTATGGATATGCTTTTACCATCAGCACCATCATCGTAAATATTTATGGTGTGCGTTAGCTTTCCCCTTTATGGGGATAGTTTTTTTATATGCAAATATACACAAGATAACATCTTTGTATATGTAGGTGACATTTATAATGTTAGATATATTTAAAGAATAGGTAAGTGTTTGGATGAGACAATATTGTCATTGCTTGTGAGTTGTAAAGATAAGCCAGAAAAAGTTGAAAGATGGTACATATTTTATATTTGTTGTCCTGGTGAACTCCAGAAAAATTTTGTGATGTAATTGAAATTAAAATTCAAATTAAACTTCTAAAATTATTACGTATCACAATCACAGTACGTATTGTCTGTTGAATTACATTTTTTCTAGTAAAAATAAAGTAAGACTTGATGCCAACTAATTTTCAAAGTAGTCACAAGACATAACTCAGCATATTAAGAATTAATAAGAGATGCATCATAGCTGTGGTTGCAGTCTTGCTCTTCATAAATTATCACTGAATATTTTGACTATTCGGAGACCTTCTGCCTTTGTGGAATAAGAATATGGCTATCCAGCTGCTGTAGATGTTGATAACAGATACAGTTGTGACAAATATATACATATGAGATAAATGATGAGTAATACATGCCAAGACATCCATGAGATGATAGCTACCAGAATTTTAAAAGAACTTTCAGATGAAAACAGTGAGACTTTCTGTGTTAGGGGTGTGGTTAAATTATTTTCACTAGTGTAATTGGTAATAATAATTTTTGGTGAAAGGTTTTATTTTCAAATTATTATCAGGGATCTAACTATTATGCTACTTATTGCCTTCAGCTTGGATCTCCCTGAGTCCTGGGTGGAATGATGCTTTAGCAAACAAGAATTGACTTAATCCTCTCATGCTTATATTCATTATTTATCAGTTGCCTCGCTGCTATATACCAAGCCTCAAAAGTGTTTTCTTCTCTTCTGATGTTTCATTCGGTTATTGAAAATCTACTGTTTGTTGGTTACCCCAGAAATTATTGTGTAATTGTTGCCTTTGCCTATTAAAACTGGTAGGTATCAGATGTTTTTATTATAATGTAACTGAATGTATTTCACTGCTGGTTTTTAAAAAATCCAGTTTTAGTGACTGAAAATGCTGAGATACTGTCACTGCTTGTAACTCATGCAAAAGACACTGAACCCTGTCGCTTATACACTCCTGCAGCTCTGCTGTTGGTCAGCTGATTGCTTGCTTGGTTGTTTGATTTTTATTTTAACCTGTTATGACTCCAATGACATCAAATGATGTCTTGCATATTTCATCCCAACCATGTCATCCGTATAACATAAAAAAGTTGACTGATTTTTTTTTATCAGATATTATTGCGTTGACATCTGGAAGATGGTTTATCTCTACCTCCCAATAAGTAGGGGCTGTTTAATTTTCCTTGTTTTATATGTAATATAGGACATAAAAATCAGTAGTATATACATATCCACATTATTGTTAAGGAGTTTTACCATATTTTTTCATGGTGCAGCAAGAATGTATAAATACATAATATTTTCATGTACAATTACATATTTTAAAAAAATTAAGAACTCTTTGTTCTCAGCTAACTCCAACACATGATTTTAACTATATACATACTGTGTAATTATGTTGTTTTACATTTTCAGAGATAGCAGAATATGTAAAGCACAATTATTTGGTTGCAGAATTATACCAAATCAAGCATTCTATGATGAAAAACATATTTGCAATAAGCAATAAAATAAAATTATATCCGTAAGCTTGTGAGTGGCAAGTCAGAACATAATGTGTTTTACCACAGATGTATTGACCCCCCCCCCCCCGACACCCACACACAACAAGTGGTTAATATTGGTGAGGAAAACACTAGTTTCAAGTGAAAAATTGTGTGATTCATAATTTTGGTTCTGAAACAAAAAATAGATTATAATACGTACCATTGTATTATCAGAAGGTGAATTTGAAGATATCTTGTTGACATAGATACGCACTTAATTGCTAGTAAGAAAAATAGCAGAAATATATTTTAAAAGAAAGCTTAGTAAGTTCAAGAATGTATTTTTGTAGGCCTCTTTAAGCTCATTATTGTTTGTAAGCCTATACTGAATGCAAAAATTGATTCAGAGTGAAACCTAGCTAGTTAATAATAGTTTTCTTTTGTATGTTGCCTATTTTAATTTATGCATTGTGACATAATTCATTAGGCTGAGAAGAAACAGGAGGTTAAGAAAAATAGCATTACAGTATACACACACACACACACACACACACACACACACACACACACACACACACACACAGCCCCGTGTTATCGGCAATCCGGTTTTACAGGTCTTGTCTAGTGATGAAAATCAGCATTTTTTGGAACCGATTTCTGCTTATCGGCGCTGATAATTGTTTATTGGCGCCAATATATACCTATTAGAGGCTCTGATAACCTTGAAAAGTTTGCGACCTGAATGAATTTTTCCCATTTAAAATAATGTAAATACAAATAATTCTTTCAGACCTCAGAAACTTTGACTCTTAAACATTTTTTATGTTTTTAAGTATATAGACTTAAATTAGAATAACCTTAATTATATACAAATAATGCGAAGTAAAATTAGGTTCACAAACACAACACTCAAACACACTTTATGCTACACAGATAACATTTGTTGGGTGGTCGCTTTAAAATGGTATGTGATATAAGGAAGAGCATCCCCTCAAAATATGTTTTAATCTGTGTTCAGTTATATACCCTTGAACACAGAATTAACTTTCATGAATACAGAACTCAAGCATATTTGATGTTTATGTTAGGTGCAGCGCAAAAAATGTGTACGTAATTACACTAGAGTAAAAAAGGGAAAGAGTGAACTTTTTATGGAAGGAGGACCAATACACAAGTGAGCATATGTGTTCACTGTGATGATGCTATACGCAAGAGAAATTTCCAGAATACGTAGATTCTGATGTAATCTTGAGCCAAAGTTATGCTATCTCATGTTGAACATGTTATAAAAAGAAGCTTCTAGAACTTTTCTGATGTAATCCTGGTCAAATATTGCGTATTCACAAAAAAGCAGGATTTGTCATAGAGCAGTATTTGCTAACAACAGGAGCTCACGAACATTGATATCTGGATTTTCTTTCAGTGTAGTCACTCTGGGGAAATAGATATTTCTTTTTAATATATTTCTTCAATAAAAAAGTAAATATAGTAATTAACATTAAAAGGCTGAGTAACAGTCAAAAACAATCATTTTGAAAAACATTCTCTCTCTCTCTCTTTTTCCCGATATTCGACCTCTGAAGAGTTTATAGTAAAGACATACATCTAAAACAAGTTTTTTTTTATACATTCCACAACCATTCTGGGACATAAGACACACTTCTTGGTTTGGGTGGTTCTTCAGGGCGCTATCAATGGACACTTTTTGTGGGATGTGTGTGTGTTTTTGGCCTGAAGCACATTTCCCAAACCAGAATAACAAATTTTTATACATCTGGTTCATAACCTGATTTGTTCATGAACAGGACTGTTCATTAATCGAGGCACTATTGTGCGTGTGTGTGTGTGATATATATATATATATATATATATATATATATATATATATATATATATATATATATATATATATATATATATATATATATATATATATATATATATATATATATATATATATATATTTATCTATTTATTATTTGTGTATTCAACAATAAGATTCAACAAAACTTAATACTTAGTTTGTATGTGCCTCAGAATGTCTTTGGCAATACGTACTTTGCAATAGTAGTTCAGCATGAACTGTAGACTGAAATTACTAAAGAAATCTAATAGTGTGAGATGTGGTCTCGGTATTGCATTCATTATCGTACATACCAGAATTGATGAAGAGGACAGATCATCGACAAGGGTTTTGCTTGGCATTATACAAGAAATTAGACTTAGAAAGAATCAGGATGCTGAAACAGGGTAGTACTCCATTTGCATCCTTTGTGGTTGGCAAGTTTTTTGTATGTTGGTTTTTTCAGCATGAGAATTCATTTAATTTTTTTTTTATTAAAAATGATTGTATGAGTTTCATTAAGCATATTCCTTGATAGGAGGTTATGATAGAAATCTTGTGACATTAAGAACCAATCTTGGTAACAATCTGTTTACATGGTTTCAGAAAAGTTTTCTACTTTTCACATACGTATAAATAAGTGGTATTTTATATCAAATTTTAGAACTATTTAGCATTAAGTATGTATGTATTGAACCCAATTATAATGATTTGAAAAAGAGTTTTTTAATCATTTTTTTAAGTGTTAATACTGTGTATACTGTATATCTAAGTTTTATGCTGCGTGATGAGTATATACTCACATTGTGTGTGGTTATGAAATGTTTGGTATTTATAACCATAACATCTTCAAGCTATCTACATCTGTATAACCTTGGTGAAGTACATAGGTGCATAGTTTCATTAACACTTATATTGTCAAGATAAAATCTCCTCCGTTTTTCACATTCACCTATTTTTACATTTTTTTTCAGATATGATAATAGTACACCAAATTCATGACAGTAAACCCTCTAATAGGCTTTGGAAACATTTGGATAATTATAAACATGTTTTTTGTGCGTAGCACTCTGCTTCATTGATTGGAATGTTGGAGCATGAATTAAGTATGCTATATTTATTAATTTAGAATTTGGGTAGGACAATGGCCTAAAATCATGAAATCTTAGGTAACACTGTCTTCTCATTACACTGCAACTTCAGAGAATAAAACTGTTGTGTTTTGAGAAAAATTACCTCTGAAACCACAAAATGCAATTTAATATCTTCACAGGCACAAAAATATATCATTTCAATATAGTTCCTCTGAATTGTTTCTTCCTGTAATTGGTGTAATTTTATTCCTTGATGTTCTTTCATTTATCAGCATTGCAGCTAGAGACTATTAATTGCCTTAATGGAATGCACATTACATTCAAAACGGCAGAATCAGATCTTCAGCCAGATGTTCTTAGCTAATCAGTTTGCACCCTTAGAGTGTAACTGAAGCACAATCTGGTGAAATACTGTCTTTGTCTACATATAATATTCTTTATATGTATATCATACATTGCCCCCTTTCTTGCTCACCCTCATTGTTTGTAGTAACCTTTTATGCATTATTTTTCATTCTCTTACTAAAACTTTGCTGAGTGTGCACTTCATTAGTTGCAAGTTTTCCAAAGTAAACTGCTGCCTTCCAACTTTCCATGTGCTTCATAATTTTATATCTGTTAAATTTTGGATCTTGAGGTGCATTTGTTTATATTAAATTTGTACCATGAGTTGTGAGTTTAACACAGTATACTTTGATTATGTACAGGCAGTCCCTGGTTATCAATGGAGTCGGTTACAGCCAATGCTGTTTTATGGGCATTTGTCTAGCTCCAAAAATCAGCGATGTTTGGCGCCATATTATGCTGATTTCCGGTTATCAGCGCTGATAATAGAGTTATCCCACTGATACATACTTAACAGAAGCACCATTAAACCAGTTATCTGTGCCATAAGCGCCATAGATCACAGATTTTCGGTTATCTGCGATTTTTGCTTATCATCAAGCTGTCAGAATGGGGCCCCCAGTGACGCATGTACCTGAGATTTTACTGTTTATCTTGAGACTTTTTCTTGAGCCATCTTCTCCTCTCAGACCAGCTTTGCATTTCTTTTTTCTCACTTGTTTTGAGGACACACTTTCTAAGTCTTCATGTACCTCATCAGTGAGAAAGGCACATTTGTAAGGGTCTACTTACCGTTTCAGGTCATCATGTGATCCTGTATTTTATTGTTAGTCAAAGCAGCTCTTCATTGAGATTGTCCACTTATTTCAGTAGACCCAGCCAGAGCAGCATATACTTTTTTAATGCGCTGATTATGTCGTGTTATAGTTGGGCTCAGCATTGGATAAATGTTGTCCTTGTTGCTGTCTACAGAAGTACAACCATTCTTGGTGTGTATTATCAGGTTGCTGTTCATTGTAATTCATATTAATCCAACACATCAGCCACACTTTTTATAACTAGGTAAATTTGTTTTACTTTTTCCATTTCCTCACATTGTTTTAATGTTATATCTGCTTTCAATTAGAAGGCTATGGACTGAGCACTGGAAGTGGAGCTTTCAGGCCCAGTTAACAGCAGGATAGTAAAAAGTTTTAGTCATTTACTAGGGAAAACGGCTTATCCTTTCTCCTTTTTACAGTCGACTTTGTTTTCTTACGTATTCTTACTGAAGTAATGTACATACAGCAACATGCTGTGAGGTCTTGTGTCTTCAGCTGTGAAGACCTTTATGAACCCTACATTTGATGAGCTGTAAGAGAATAAGGGTAGCAAGTTAAAGGCAAGTTTGGTTAGTTCACAGGAGTTAAACCCCAAACACAATCCTGACGTACATGAAAGTCTAATTTGTTTTAGGAGATTTTGCTTTTTTGTGCTTCCCTTTCAGCTACATGCAGTAATTCTTTCATTTTTATTTCACAGTGTTTGGAGTACTTCAGTCAACACCTGAGCTCTATAGCTCTTATAATCTAATTACGTATGTGTTACCTTTCAGATGCCAAATACAGTACTATAGTTGTCTGGTAGAGAGCTTAGCAAAGCTATATTTGAAAAGCTTCCGAACACTTGCTTTGGTTTGGAGAAGTAATTATTAGATACAGACTTTAATTGTATACCTTGCTATGCTTTATCATATGGTTGAGGCAGTTCTATGCATAAAAAAACTTGGTTTAATTTTCAGAGAACCATCAGGGCCCGTTAAAAAGGAGGGCTCACAGGAATTAAGTACAATGCAAGAAGAGCTTGAAGAAAAGTTACAAGAACTAGACAAAGCTCATCAGGCAAGTCTCAATGAACTGATGCAGTCACAGTTAATTGGAGAAAAAAAACTTCAGGAAAAATATCATGAACCTGTAAGTATTTAGATACTTTTCATATAGATTACTTAAGATTTTTTAGGGGAGAAGGCATCGTACAGAACTCCTGACTTCCAGTTGCTGATAAAAATAGTTGTTCATATACGGAACAAACCTTCGGTCTTAACATTTGGATTTACTAGCGCCAAGCTGGAAACCGGTAGAATTAAAATTACACTTGTGAGATCCAGGGACTATTGGCATCTATACCAGGTCACGGGGGATGTATACCCCGAATGCCCACGGCTACCTGTGACCCACCAGTTATTTTCCTACCGCCTTTAAGATAAGACGTGTTACTGTCTATCTGATTTAAAGCCGGTTTTTCAGTTTGCCCGTTTTTTATCCTTTTCATTTTAATTTTTGATTACCTTTTCTTTCTCCGAGTGTGCTCAGTGTGAGTGAAGAGTGTATAAGTGGTATGATGGAGATTTTTGCCTCAACATCGGGATCGTCTGCCGTTTCGAAAAGGAGACAAAGGAAATGCCCAGGAGTCAGTGGCTTTCCATGTTCTAGATTTCTAACTTTGGTGTCGAGGGATCCTCATCCAACGTGTAGTAGGTCGAGGGAAAACATATGTACGGTTACTAATCCATGTTCTGTTTGTCGCGGTTGGTCGGTGGAACAGTGGAAAAAGTTCTATGAGAAAGGCCAATACAAAAGGAAGGTGGTGACGCCATCTTTGGATGACCAAACCTTACCGGCTTCTTTTGTATCAGCAATAAACCAGGCTACTCCATATGTTTCTCCCCCTGCTTTTGATTTGTCCCATACCCCTTTGGTTTTTCCTAGCGATTCAGTATCGGAAACGTCAGGAGGGGCCTTGGGTAATTTTATGAATAATATGCACTCTCCTATGTTCCCAGCAAGTAGAGGGGGAGCACCGACATCTTTGTTCCAGGCTCCTGCTCCCGAAGCGCATAGGTTGGACGGTACGTGGTCAGCGCTAGGCCTACCAGGCGTACCAACCTTGGATGGTTTGCTTGCGCATTATATGGCGTCACGGTTCCAGCAGGGTCCGGCAGCGCTGAATGTTCCTCATCCCCCTGGCTTGCAATTTATGGGAATTAATGCCGCGGCTACGCCATCAAATTCGATGTTTACAGCGGTGCAGAACGTGGGAGGTAGTTTGGCAGCAAACGTGCAGTTACCAGCAGAAACCTCACAGTCTCTCCCTACGAGAGGGGTGACGTCACAACATACGTCACACACCGATATGGCAGGCATGATGACGTCACAGACTGCTTCTCGGCCTATTTCGCTGCACCCAGACTCTAATACGCCTTCTGACTCGGCAATGCAAACTGTAATGCAGAAATTACAGGATATAGAGAAGAGAATGGATAAGAGAGACAAAAAGAAAAGGTGTGATTCGCCTTCGTCTTCTTCCTCTAGTTCGGCGTCATTACTAAGTCCGATAACGTCACGGCGAGCGCCAGTCAAGCGTTGGAGGAGGATTCGGGAGTTCGCGACTGATCTTCGGGCTAAGAGGAGAAGAATCAATTCTTCTTCATCTTCAGACCAAGACTGTCGTATCCAAGTCAGCAGGAAGGTCGGGAAGTCAGTAGCTAGTAAGCACAAGGCTAGCAGACGAAGCTGTTCGCAAGAGTCCGAACAAGTGAGAGAGGCGACGGACTAGCGGCCGATGCGGAGTTGCCAGCTCAGATTGCAAAGACTACGATACCGCTGGTAAAATCGACGTTGGCGGCGAAAGGTGCAGCAGAGGATAGAATGCAGGTCCCAGTTTCGCCCGTAAGGCCATTCAAAATATGTACGAAGGACGATAAGGCTCCTATTAAAAGTACGAAGAATAGGGAGTTGGCAACCTCGGCGGATACGTTCGTGGAAGGCAGTGTCCGTCTGGATGAAAGGTCGAGGTCGAGTTCGACGCTCGTAAACGATACCAATACTAATAGAGACGAAGTTATATCTGTCTCAAGGGAGCCTTCATCTTGGAGATCTAGACGAGATTCTCGCTCTAGATCCATGAGCAGAGAAAGAGTGAGGCGTTCTCGTTCCCCTGCTGTCTATTCGGGATCGAGCCAACGGCGGCCAGCAAAGATCAAAGAGACCGCGGCCGTAGGGGCAGGCGGCCGTGGAATTCCGGGCCGTCTGTCAGAAGATAGGGCGAGACAACATCCCTTGTGACGGAGAACAGTACATTAGAGCCGGAGGAAGGAGAAAACCAAGAGTTTCTGGCCTCGTATGCAGAGGTGATTGATTTGATTCGTCAATTCAATAACCTTTCGGAGAAGACAGAAACACCGGCCAGTATGCTTCCTCCTGGAATTGACATGGCATTTGGATTAAAAAAGGGATACCAAGGTGTCGTATGAATTGCCTTGTTCGAGTCATGCGGATTCTGTCTTACAACACATAAACGCAAAGATTGCAGGAAGGGATAATTCCTTAAGATCTAATAGATAATTTAAATTTATTCCCCCTCCGATGATGAAGCAAAGGAAATATTATACGACACCGAAGGTCCCTTTGCTGTCTAGACAAGTGAACCCTAATGTTGTAAGATTAAGGCCTGGATTAACCTTGGATCAGGTTAAAATGGAGTGCCCTTCGATGACGTACCAAGAGGCTGCTACGGTAGAAGCAACAGCTTCTTATGTCTTTCAGGCTGCTTCTTGGTTAGATCTTTGGTCAACTGCAGTGGCAAAGATTGCATCCTCGGAAGTGACAAGAAAAGTAGTGGATGAATCATTGTTCATTAGATTACTACAGTCAGGTTCCAAGGCGATTGCGTACCCGACAAACGTAAGTGCCAATGTTTGGGCAAATATCCTGCTAATGAGGAGAGATGCAGCGTTGGCTAGACTAAGCCGCACTGTGGATTTGGATTCCCTGATAGCGATGAGGAATGGGGATATCTTGGAGTCTGGGGGGTTGCCTGGCAAATCACTGGAAGGTGTGGCAGGAACTAGGGGCAGAGCAGTGGGTAGTGGATGTTCTCAGGATCGGGTATTTGATCCCGTTCGAGGTAACCCCGCCCCTGACAGATCAGCCATTACCCCACTTCGCTTATGCCCACGAATCTCAGAAGGCCATTATTCTGCAGGACGAAGTGAAGAAGATGATGGAAAAAGGAGCTGTGGAACAAGTATGCAGTCCGTCAAAAGGCCTCTACAGCAGGATTTTCCTGGTACCCAAAGCCAACGGGGAGTGGAGGACAGTAATGGGCCTGTCAACTCTGAATCTGTTTATAAGGAAAACCAGTTTCAAAATGGAAACTCCAAAAACGGTTCTACAAGCAGTCAGGATCGGGGACTTTATGCTGACAGTCGATCTAAAGGACGCATATTTTCAGATACCAGTCCATCAGTCTTCAAGGAAATTTCTCTGCTTCAGTCTTGCACGGAAAGCTTTCGAATTCAAGGTCCTGTGCTTCGGATTGACAATGTCTCCTCACGTTTTTACAAGTGTTCACTCTCGTGTCTACGTGGGCGCATGCTCAGGGGATCAGGCTAATAAGATATCTGGACGATTGGCTGGTGATAGCAAAGTCCAGGGAGAAATTACTCAGGGACAGGGCGACCCTCCTGCAGCTTTGTCACAGCCTAGGTATTGTGATAAATCAGGTGAAGTCGCAGTTGGATCCAAGTCAACGTTTGGAGTATCTGGGAATGGTTATAGACACAACAGAAGCCAAAGTATTCCCGACAGACCAAAGAATAGAGAAATGCAAACAAGTGGTGAATGCCTTTCTGGGAAAACAAACACAGCCAGCAAGACAGTGGCAGGTGGTGCTGGGAATCCTAACCTCCCTGGAGAAGCTAGTACCACAAGGAAGGCTACACCTTCGGTCCCTACAATGGAGGATGAAGGAGTTTTGGTCACCAATAGTAGATCACCCGTACGAGCAAATTCCCTTGTCGGCAGAAGTGAGGAAAGACTTGCTGGTGGGTGAACGACGACAATCCTCTCCAGACCTCTTGCTGTTCTCGGATGCGTCACTAGAAGGCTGGGGAGCCCATATGGAGGAGTTGATGGTGTCAGCAAAATGGAGTTGCAAGGACAGAGAACTCCATATAAACATGCTTGAGTTAAAAGCAGCGTTTCTAGCTCTACAGGAATTCAGGGAGAGAGTAAAGGGACACTGAGTGGTATTGATGTCAGACAACACCACAGTAGTAGCTTGGTAGTGGACAGGATGCTCATGTTGTGGGAAGGACCGATCATAGACCTATTTGCAACCAGGTACAACAAAAAGTTGGAAGTGTATTGTTCGGTAGTCCCAGACGCAGAAGCAGTAGCAGAAGATGCACTACAACACCCTTGGGACAATCTGGACGTGTATGCATTTTCTCCATTTTGTCTAATCCGTCAGGTTCTGAACAGGGTAATGCGGTCTCAGAACCTCAAGATGACCCTGGTAGCTCCGTTATGGCCGAAGGCAGAGTGGTTTCCAGACCTACTGGAACTCCTAATAGATGTGCCGAGAGAGTTACCCCCATGGAGCAACCTACTGTGTCAGCCGCACATGGAGAGGTACCACCAGTCGGTGAAGTCCCTATCGCTTCACGGGTGGAGACTGTCAAGTATCTCCTCCGAGCGAGAGGGTTTTCGCAGAAAGCAGCAACTCAGATGGCAGGAAATATCAGAAAATCATCTGCGACAGTATACCAAGGAAAGTGGTCAGCATACTGTGATTGGTGTCGTAGAGGGAACTGGTCTCCACTCGGTACCACTATTCAGCAGTTAGCAGACTTTCTGATATATCTCAGAACAGAAAAGCATACTATGTCTGTATCTGCAGTGAAGGGGTACAGGGCGGCTCTAGCCTCAGTCTTACGAATAAAAGGAGTGGACATTTCGTCTTCATGGGAGTTGGCCATGCTGATGAGGAGCTTTGAACAGTCATGTCCACCAAAGGAACTAAAAGCCCCAGATTGGGATCTGACCATGGTACTGAGTAGTCTGACAAAACCCCCCTACGAACCACTGAGGCAGTCCACGGATAGGAGCCTGACCCTGAAGACAGTCTTCTTATTGGCCCTGGCTTCAACCAAAAGGGTGGGGGAGCTACATGGCCTGTCATATCTCATAAAGCACTCGAGAGGTTGGAGGTCAATGGTATTTGAGTTTGTTCCAGAATTCGTGGCCAAGACCCAAAACCCAACAATAGTAGACGGCAGATTCGACTCCTTTACCATACCTTCCTTGGCAGACTTTGTAGACAATGACAAAGATGAGATGCTTCTGTGCACTAAGGGAGTACTTAAGAAGAACAAGGCACCTCAGGCTGGGGTGCCGGAGGTTGTTCGTAAGTACAGGATGGAACAAAAAGGAAGTGTCCAGGAATACAATATCGTTTTGGCTAAGGGAGACGATCAGAGATGCTTATTTGGAAGAAGACAGAGGGTCAGATAGCCAGGTGGGAGCTAGAGCTCATGACATCAGGGGCTTGAGTGCTTCTCTGGCATTTAAGAAGAACATGTCTGTGGATAGAATTCTGAAAGCTGGTGTGTGGAAACGCCAAACAACTTTCACCTCATTTTATTTGAAAGACGTTGCCCATAGATCCTTGGACACTTTTTCCTTGGGTCCAGTGGTGGCGGCCCAACAAGTGATATAGCTCATCCAGTACCCCTGGCGGGTCAGTTTGCGTCTAGTCTAAGATGAAGGTATGAAAGTAGAATGAATGGGATGACTGGTCTTTTTTCTTTACTACTTTCTTCCTACTCCTTTAACTACGGGCAATATGAAGGAGAGTACCGTCATGTGCTGGAACAGACTAGATGCAGGTGAGGTGGTCAGCCATACTGTGAAGCTATCTTAGGTTATGATATACTTTTCAGTAGCAACACACCCCTCTAGATAATAGGGAAGACAGGGGTGAGGGTGGATCCAGTTGCAAGGGACAAGAGTAAACCATAGAATGGTATCAACACCCAGTGAGGGAAACCAATAGATTCGCTTATATCTTTGGTTCTAGGTTCATTGTCCATTCTCTTAGAATTTCCCTATATATTCGGAAATGGATAAGGTGGCAAACTCCCAGTCAGTTGTAGAGACTTACCTCCCTCCAATAAGTAAGACTATCCTAATGTTAAGACCGAAGGTTTGTTCCGTATATGAACAAATACCAAATTTGTAACTAATTTGTATTTTTCATAACTAACAAACCTGAGGTCTTAACAGGTAAAGGCCCACCTCGAACCACCCCTCTAGCAGTCTAAACTGGGTTAGAAATATAACAGTTGGGTCACAGGTAGCCGTGGGCATTCGGGGTATACATGCCCCGTGACCTGGTATAGATGCCAATAGTCCCTGGATCTCACAAGTGTAATTTTAATTCTAACGGTTTCCAGCTTGGCGCTAGTAAATCCTAATGTTAAGACCTCAGGTTTGTTAGTTACAAAAAATACAAATTAGTTACAAATTTGGTATTTTTAGCATTAAGAGTACAGTTTTCCAAACATATGAAAGGGAGCATCTGATTAATAAACAGTGAGTGACTTGTTGAAAAACAAATGTAAATGGAATGTTTGTCATTATATAACTGGTATGGGTTAGATTGATATTGTTTTTTCTATTTATTTTCAACTTTCACCTAACATTTTTGATTGATAAGTTTTGTGAATGCCATCCAGTGATTTGGGAATGAGAATATCACCCTTATAAGGTTAGGGTAAATAAATGTAGACAGTATTACATCATCTATAGATGGTGACAATGTTATTTACATTGTTGTATTAAGCTAGTTTTTGAACAGGAATTTAAGAACTACTTTCCCAACATTATTTCTTGCAGTTAGTAAATATTAAAATTAGTTTTTCCTGTTAGCAAATTTTTCTTTCTTTTTAGTTCCTAATTATGATGTATGATGTATCATTCTTTTATGCTCGTTATTTTTACATAGAATAGCATATGTTATATACTAGAGTAGATTCACATCAACTGTGCATCTGATGTCTAGGCCACTCCCTTACGATGCTCCTGATTGGCTGTTGATAAGCCAATCACGGGGCTGGAAACTCTGCTCTCGAGAGACTTTTCACAGGCAGGATGTATGTTCCACCTCTCATGAGGGATATGTCTTTCAAAAGCATCCTTCAGGAGAGGTGGCACATACACCCAGCCTGTGTGAACTCTCGAGAGAGACTGAGAGTTTCCAGCCCTATGATTGGCTTATCAACAGCCAATCAGGAGCGTCATAAGGGACTGGGCTAGCTAGACATCAGACGCACTGCTAATGTCTTAATTAGTTCTAGATTATATTCTCCAGTGGATTAAAATGCCTATATATACTATACACCAAGGACCTTCATCAGGAGTATAATGTTTTAGTGTAGGAATTTTTAGTAAATTGATTATCATCAGCTTTATGAAAATAAAGATTATTAGTATTCAAATTTTCTTAGTATTCAAATTTTCTTAATTTTGTCTGAAAGTACTACAGAGCTGTATTATGATAATGACTCTACGTACTGTACATTCATATGATGCATACGCAAAAAAGCATTTTTTCTCCGGAGCAATTCCTCTGTTGTGTGTATTAGGCCGTTTCTAATGGAAATGAATTTTCCTTTCAATATTAATATGAGTTTAAATTAAATCGAATCGATAGAGATCCCCTCCTCTGCCAGCCATTTTTTTCAACTTGTTTGGTTGAAAGTCAGCTACATGTACATGAAAGTATGACATGTCTTTACAAAGTAATCTCTCTAATAAATTAGTAAGTCTAAAGGGAGTACAAATACTGCAAAATGTATTAAAAGTGGGTGATGAGTCTGGCACCAGAATAGGTTCTTCTTGCATTACAGAGGGAGATGACTTACAGTGTTTCTAAACCAATCCATGTTGTAAATAGGATAGTTATTAAAGTCATTGAGGATGTTGAGTTTTTCATGGAGTTACTGAACAAAGAAAATTCAACACACCTGCCTTTAGTAATTGTAGCTGGCAGAACTGTAAGACAAAGATTCACTTGAATGGATTTTATTAATACATCACTGTGCATTATTAATTTTTTAGTATGTATTTAAACATCTATATATTTGCCTTTTAGCCATTGAGAGACAGGTACTATCCCAGATCATGAAGCTAGGCGAAGAAATCACTGATAAATGTACTTTTATTGTAAATAAATTTCAAATCATTTCATTGTAAATAAATTTCAAATCATTACATTAAAATGGAATGGGGAAAAAAAGGAAATATACTTCATGTTTCCTATCAGAACCTATTCATAATTACCCCTGATGCCTTTGCTATAAGGGTGTTATTAGATATACTATAAATGGAAAAAATAGGCAAAGGAATTGGTGAGAAGGCAAATCAGTCGCTTAAAAAAACGGAAATGCAATTGAGAAGTAGAAAAGTCTTGGTTAAATATTCTAGGTGGCATCAAGGGTTAGGGGGGATATTTCATTAATAAAAGGCTAAGTGACAAGAATGTTGATGCTCAAATCCCTGGAACAAAACCAGACTTTTAAACGTTATATCAAGAATAAATATCATGACACTGAAACAATACACCTAGCTCTTCTAACTGTATGATTGTGAATTAGGAATGAGTTAGAAGGCAAGCTTAACTTGACAGTTAAGAATAGAATAGTACAGTAATTTGATGCAGGGGGGGGGGGGGGGGAATTCAAAGGGTCAATAGTAGCACAACAACAAGTAATTCACCAGAAAAGGTAAAATAGAAAAAAAAAAAAACAATCTTCTATTCTGTATTACTCTAGGAACAACTTAAGACTTGACAGTAAAATCAGTTCTTTATTTCTCTTGCAGATTTTTACTGCTTTGGATAAAGCTATGCGAATGTCCCAAGCAGCGCAACTAAAAACTTTACAAGCCTTACACGATAAACAGGTAGAAGATATAAAACGAAGAGCTGAGGAGCAGCACAGAGAAAAAAGAAAGGGCTTGGGAAAGACGACAAGTGATAAAGAAGAATTAAGTAGGTTAGTAAATCTCCAAGATGAATGAATTATACTTTGGGGTTATTATTGCTCTTTCTCAAGTAGTACTTGACTAATTAAATTCAACTAATTTTTATTCAAAACTTTCAATTGTAGAGACCTGTCATCGCCATTACGTATATCATTTAAATTCATTTAATGGTATTTTACTTTAAGGAGTTAGACTTCTAATAAGCGAAAGGGGCCCCTCCATCTTCTCTATCTTTTACACATTGTACCTTAATTCCACATTCCAGTGTCCTGACCTTGCCTACTAGTTTGCATCTTGTTATTCCCACTTCTCTGACTCAATGGCCTTATTTCTTTTTCATCATGTGCCCAAACCATCGTAATCTCTGAGATCTTTGTTGGGTAGGATAACTGATGTGTAGTGATACAAGTGGAAAAAAGGCCTTGAATACCTCATATGGGTCACTAAAAAGAAATATATCCTAGCCTCTTGGAATATCAATAGGTGGTTGTTTTTCTAGATGGTCACGTATGTACTCATATTTTTATGCAATCTGACATAGAAGCTGAATGAATTATTCATTTAAACTTATTTTGGTTTCTTTTGAATATTTACCATATAAAAAGCCCATGATGATTTCTATCACACTACAGTCAGTAAGTGTAAACTTGCTTTTAATTCACTCTCTATGACAAAGCTTTCATCCCCAGTTTATTCATTGATGATATAGCAGGACTTTCACATTTCAATACATTCTGATACAATCACAGGGAGTGAACCCCTGACATCATTTTACAGTTTTTACAGCTAATGTGAGGTTGTTGAAGCAGTCATATCATAACAAGAGCGAGGAGCCAACCAAACGCAAGGCTCCTGCTAGGAGTGAAGAGTCGTTCAGGCGCGTGGCACCTACCAGGAGTGAGGAGTCAATCAGACGGGAGTCAACTAAACGCGTGACTCCTAACAGGAGTGAGGAGTCAACCAAGCGCACGACTCCAACCAGGTGTGAGGAGCCCAACAGGCGTGTGGCGCCAGCCAGGAGTGAGGAGTCACCCAGGAGGCAGGGCCAGAGTGCAGGAGTCACCAGAGGCAGGAGTTCAGGAGGCAGGAGTCAGAGGCAGGAGTCAGGAGTCAGGAGTCAGGAGTCAGGAGTCAGGAGTCAGGAGTCAGGAGTCAGGAGTCAGGAGTCAGGAGTCAGGAGTCAGGAGTCGAAAATCAACCATGAGGCAAGATTTGACTAGACTCGTGTCCAAATTTGGTGGCTCTTCCCCAGACAGAAGCACCTCCCCTTCGGATCGAAGGAGGTCTTGGAAAGACTCATCCTCCAAACGGGAACGTTCTCCCTCTTCCGATCGAGTTTTAGAAGAGGTGTCAGAAGACGAGCTCCCTACAAATGAGGGACTGTCTAACTACAAGACTTTAGCCTCCTTATTACTTCAAGAGTATGGAGACTCTCTTAGCCCAGCCGCTCCTCCTTCGCCTCGTTCGCTTTCCTTAAGATGAAACCAGCAATTTCTATGAAGAAGGCCCTCCAGTCTCTAGATTCATGGATGGGCACGAAGAAAGAGTTGGGCAAAAGTGTTCTGCATGCCTCCTTCCAAACTCCTTGGAAGGAGAGGTATTTGGTACGGGACAGGAGAAGCTATGGGTCTTTCTCTCCCTGCATCAGCAGACGCAGACTTCTCGAATCTGGTTGATGCCTCCAGACGACACTCTTTAGGGTCGGCCAGATCGACATGGAGCATTTCGGAGTTGAACCACCTTCTTAAAGGACTATTCATCGTCTTAGAAGTGTTCAATTTCATAGACTGGTCTCTCGGGGTACTTGCTAAGAAGTCTCAGGACTCGGAATTTCTTAATAACTCAGAAGTTCTTCATAGCGTCCTGGCATGTATGGACAAGGCAGTACAAGACGGTTCAGGAGAGGTTTCTTCCCTATTTGGAGCAGGTTTGCTAAAGAAGAGATCGGTGTATGGATCCCTTTTGTCTAAGGCTGTTTCTCCTAGTCAGAGAACCGCGTTATTGTTCGCCCCTTTGTCCGATCATCTGTTTCCTTCTCAGTTGGTGAAAGATATATCTCGCTCACTAACTGAGAAGGCGACACAAGACCTCCTTGTGCAGACAACGAAGAAGAGTCGCCCTGTAGTTTCAACTATTAAGAAGGACTCTCGTCCTCCTCAGCAGCCCTTTCGTGGAGGTGCAATGGCTCGTCCCCCCTCCAGAAAGAAGAGCTCTAATAAAAGAGGAAGGTCATCCTTCAGGCCCTTCAAGAAAGGAAAATGACTTGCAGATCCTCCAAACACCAGTAGGCGCCAGACTCCTGAACTTCGCAGGAGCCTGGGCGCGGAGAGGAGCCGACTCTTGGTCGGTTTCGGTTCTAAAGAAGGGATACATCATCCCCTTCGAAGACAGTCCTCCCCTAACCTCTACTCCTCGGGAACTGTCAGCAAGATACAGAGACCCTATAATGAAAGATACGCTCCTTCAAATGGTGGATCAAATGTGGGAAAAGGAGGCCATCGAACTAGTACAGGATCCACTCTCCCCGGGATTTTACAATCGCCTTTTCCTAGTGCCAAAGGCTTCGGGGGGGTGGAGACCGGTACTGGACGTAAGCGCGCTGAACCGATTTGTACAAAAGAAGAAGTTCCGAATGGAAACGTCCTCCTCGGTGATGTCAGCCCTACGTCCAGGAGATTGGATGGTCTCGCTGGACTTACAAGACGCGTATTTCCACGTCCCCTCGTCGAAGAAATATCTTCGGTTCATGATAGTGGGCAAGATTTTTCAATTCAGGGCTCTGTGTTTCGGCCTGTCTACAGCTCCTCAGGTCTTCACCAACCTGATGGCGAATGTAGCGAAATGGCTTCATCTAGAGGGAATCAACATCTCCCTCTACTTAGACGACTGGCTGATCAGGGCCAAGTTGGAGAGCCAGTGTTTGGAGGACCTGATGATAACACGAAATCTGATACAGTCTCTGGGATTACTCGTAAACCTCGAGAAGTCGCAACTGATCCCCAGCCAGAACCTGGTTTATCTGGGGATTCAGATGGATTCTCTGGGTTTTTGGGTGTTTCCTTCGCAAGAGAGAGTCACTCGAGGCTTGTCAAAGATCTCGAACTTCTTAGAGAGAGAACACAGTTCAGCGAGGGAATATTTGAGCCTGTTAGGGACTCTGTCCTCGCTAGAGAAGTTCTTCACTCTAGGAAGGCTTCACCTTCGCCCTCTTCAGTTTTTCCTGAAAAAGGTATGGATTTGGAAGACGGGGCAGCTCTCAGACTCTTTTCCGATTCCCCAGGAGGTGAAGAATCACTTAAAGTGGTGGATCATTCCTCTAAAGAAGAACGAAGGCGTGTCCCTTGCCCTGCGGAACCCCAACCAAGTGTTATTTTCCGACGCTTCGGAGTCGGGATGGGGAGCAACGCTAGGAGCAAGGGAGGTGTCGGGCACCTGGACAAAGGAACAGGTGTCTTGGCATATCAATTGCAAGGAGCTAGTGGCCATACACCTGGCCTTAAGATTCTTCGAGGAGGTAGTCAGAGGCGGGGTGGTTCAGATAAACTCGGACAACACCACGGCTCTGGCTTACATCCGCAAACAAGGAGGGACTCATTCCCTCTATCAGCTAACAAGAGATCTGTTAACCTGGACAGAGGAAAGAGGTATAACTCTCCTCACAAGATTTGTACAAGGGATACAAAACGTGAGAGCAGACAGGCTAAGCAGGAGGAATCAGGTCCTTCCCACAGAGTGGACTCTACACGCAGAAGTGTGTCGAAGTCTGTGGTCCCTGTGGGGGAGGCCTCACATAGACCTATTTGCTACGTTCCTCTCCAAAAGGGTAGAGATATTTTGCTCGTTAGTAGAAGATCCAAGAGCCTTTGCAATCGATGCGTTTCTCCTAGATTGGTCGGGCCTAGATGCCTACGCCTTTCCCCCATTCAAGATCCTGGGGGAAGTACTCAGGAAATTCGTGGCTTCAAAGGGGACGAGGTTGACCCTCATAGCCCCATTTTGGCCAGCCCAAGAATGGTTCACGGAGGTACTGGAGTGGATAGTGGACTTCCCCAGAACAGATCTACTCAGACAACCCCACTTCGAGAGGTTTCATCACAACCTCCCCAGTCTCGCTCTGACTGCCTTTCGACTATCGAAAGACTCGTCAGAGCGAGGGGATTTTCTCGCAAAGCTGCAAGCGCTATCGAGACGAGTATACCAATCGAAGTGGGAAGTCTTTAGGAGATGGTGTAGGACAAAGAAGCTGTCCTCCTCCAGTACCTCTGTAACCAACATTGCCGATTTCCTCCTTTTTCTTAGAGAGGAATCGCAACTTTCTGTGTCTACCATCAAGGGATACAGGAGTATGCTGTCAGCAGTATTCCGGAATCGAGGGCTGGAGATTGCAGAGAATAAGGATCTCCACGATTTGATTCGGTCTTTCGAGACTTCGAAATCAAGGACTCCGAGAACACCTAGCTGGAATCTGGACGTGGTCCTGAAATTCCTTGCCTCGGACAAATTCGAACCTCTACATCTTCCCTCCTTCCAGGACATTACTAGGAAATGTTTATTCCTATTGTCCCTCGCGATGGCCAAGAGGACGAGCGAATTGCACGCTCTGGACTCTAAAGTGGGGTTTAAAGGAGATGCGGCTATCTGTTCGTTCCAGACATTATTTCTGGCGAAAAATGAGAACCCATCAAAACCTTGGCCCAGGAGCTTTGAGGTAAAAGGCCTATCTAACCTGGTAGGTAGAGAGATAGAAAGGTCTCTCTGCCCGGTTAAGGCTCTTAAATTTTATTTGGAGAAAAAGAAGCAGATGGGAGGTTGTCAACAGGGTCTTTGGTGTGCTGTGAAGAACCCCAAAAGACTCATGTCTAAAAATGCCTTAGCCTTCTTTGTGAGAAGCGTAATTACTGAGGCGCACAAGAATTGCCCGGATGAATCCTTCGGACTTCTAAGAGTTAAAACTCATGAAGTAAGGGCGGTAGCAACGTCGCTAGCGTTTCAAAAGAATATGTCTCTAAGGAATATCATAGAAACTACATATTGGAGATGCAATTCAGTTTTTGCATCTCATTACCTGAAGGATGTAAGGGTGACCTATGAGAAATGCTTCTCTCTCGGTCCGTTTGTGTCAGCAGATACAGTACTGGGACTTGGAGCAAAGACTGATCCTTAAAAATCTTTTATCTTAAATGTACATAAACTGTCTTGTCAGATATGTGCTTGGTTTCCTACTAGCAAGTGTGCTGATGTCGCACGGGCGGCTGGTGTCTTTGCTGGTAGGGGACCAGGGGTATATATGGCTAGTAGGGGGGTACAAATTTTTTTTTTTTTATAAAGTGTACGTGATTTTATGTTTCGAGTTATTGGTTGTTTGTAGGGAGTTTGGGGATAACTCCTTGCAATCTTTAGAACTAACATGGATGTTAGGATCAGGTGATCAGGATCGGTGTTGTGCTCCTTGAACAAGGTGTATTGTCATGTTAGTGGAATAGCACCCAATGACAAAGGCCTTTAGGCTCTGCCGAGTAAGTGAATAAGACCCCATTGGCAGACCCACAAGAACTCTTAGCCATAGATCAATATCTCGCTGAGGCTCTTGAGGCGAAGCAGACTCCTGGGCAGTAGCCACGAAGTCTTCCGCCTAATCAGGTAGGAACCAAGGTTTATTAATACCTACAACATATGTTGTTTACCTGTCTATTTCAGTAGTTAGCTGTCTCTTACCCACCACCAATGGGTGCTAATCAGCTAAGTATATATCTGGCAGGGAAGTTGAATGTATAAAAATGATATTGTCATGATACAATAAAGTTTTATACATACTTACCTAACAGATATATACGATTAATGGCCCACCCAGCCTCCCCGCAGGAGACAGGTGGAAGAGAGGAAATCTGATTAGAAAACGGGAATGGTTCCTAGTCCTGCCACCCAGGGCAGGGCGGTAGATCACCTGACCTACCTGTAGCGTGTGCCGCGAAATTTGAATTTCTGTCGGGGACGACGGAGTCTATAGCTAAGTATATATCTGTCAGGTAAGTATGTATGAAACTTTATTGTATCATGACAATATCATTTTCATTGGCTAACCCACATACAGTAGCTTCGATGGGTCTCTCTTTCTGCACAAATAATAATGTGTTCTGGTGATTCATGATGTAGCAAACTGTCATAAATAAGTGTTGTATCATGAGTTGTCACTTGTATTAATATCAGTTTATTACTATGAAATTTTTATTTGATTTTCAGGAAGAAGAGGGAAATTAGTAAACAAATTGTTGCAGAGGGCATTCAAGAAAGGCAAAAGTTAACAGATGTTCACGACAAGAAAAGGACAGAATTAGAGAAGCAACATGAAGAGGTTCGCAATCAATATGAAGAGGAGAAACGAAGGGTAAGTTAAATGCAGTTGTTGTTATTATTATTATTATTATTATTATTATTATTATTATTATTATTATTATTATTATTATTATTATTATTATTATTATTATTATTAAAAAATTTTCATAGTAGCACGAGTCTTCAAATGGAGAAACAAATCCACAGTTATGTAAATGTACATATATTTCAGTTTAAAAACAGCAAAGATAGCTTTCAGGAATCTGTACGGTTCCCCTTATCAATCTGACACGTTGATATAACTTTACAGCGAAGTAAACAAAGCAGGAGTAAAAAATTAAGTGACTTGTTATTAACAATGGAACCGGTCGTCCAGTATAAATCAGGCAATACCGTCGTTTTCTGATGAAAGTCCCACCAGTCATCTGGAACGTCGAATTGGTCCTTGCCCAATGCGGTCGTTCTGATGGTCCTCTTCAACAGCATAGGCGCCGGCAGCATCGGTTACTGGAGGTAGCCGAGTTACCTGAACGGGAGAAAGAGAGGCAACCGGAGCATCAGATGTGGCTAAAGAGACAACACTCTCATAATGTTCTTTATTCTTAAAGCCTTTAATATATTTCATGGAAATAAGGTTATTTGTTACCCTTCCTATTTTATTAATAATGCCTTTAAAAAAGCCAGAATATTCTACATAAATTCATCTAAAGTAAATGACAAAAAGAAGTTTACGAATTGTCTTGAACTCCCTTTTAACCCTCACCTAAACAGAATAAGGAAAACTGTTAACAAAAATCACAACGATAAAATAAATATAGTCTTTAATTATAATTACACTATTAAGAGACTTCTTATACATAACAATAGCTCAACGAATCACAAACAAGTTGGTGTTTATGAAATTCCCTGTTCAGAATGTGACTAAATATTTCGGGGAAAGTGGTAGAGGGCTGCCCACTAGAATCGGGGAACACAAAAGAGCTTACCAGTTACATGCGGAAAACAATGTATTAGTCAGTCACAGTCTTAAGCTCGATCACCGCATAAATTGGGAAGATTCTAAAGTAATTTTCAGAAGTAAAGAAGTTGGTATAAGAAGGCTAGTGGAGGGTGCGGCAATAGACAGTGGTTTTTCCATGGAAGGCAATAAATCTTTCACACAGGAAGATAAATTCACCAATAACCTTATTTCCAAGAAATATATTAAAGGCTTTAAGAATAAAGAACATTATGAGAGTGTTGTCTCTTTAGCCACATCTGATGCTGCGGTTGCCTCTTTCTCCCGTTCAGGTAACTCGGCTACCTCCAGTAACCGATGCTGCCGGCGCCTATGCTGTTGAAGAGGACCATCAGAACGACCGCATTGGGCAAGGACCAATTCGACGTTCCAGACGACTGGCGGGGCTTTCATCAGAAAATGACGGCATTGCCTGATTTATACTGGACGACCGGTTCCATTGTTAATAACAAGTCACTTAATTTTTTACTCCTTCTTTGTTTACTTCGCTGTAAAGTTATATCAATGTGTCAGATTGATAAGGGGAACCGTACAGATTCCCGAAAGCTATCTTTGCTGTTTTTAAACTGAAATATATGTACATTTACAAAACTGGATTTGTTTCTCCTTATTGATTAGTTATTATATTATTATTATTATTTTATTATTATTATTATTATTCTTATTATTATTATTATTAATTATTATTATTATTAAATTATTATTGATTATTTATTATTATTATTATTATTATATTATTATTATTATTATTATTATTATTATTATTATTTATTATTATTATTAATAATAATAACCACCCAAATGGTCTGGACAGATCACATGACCTTAAATATTTATCATAGTATATTTTTTCATGAGACACAGGGATGGATGCAATAGGTTTTCTTTATAAAAAAATATGTTTTGTCAAACAAATGATAAAACTAATTTTTTATATACTGCACAAAGCATGACTTGGCCATTTTGTTTTCCAAAACATTCCCATGGTCATACAACATATGGTCAGTTCTGTCAAAATTTTTGCATGTTATCCATAATTCATTTAAATTAACAAAAATGAATAAAGCAGTTCATTATGATAGGGGGACAGCCATATATCACAAAATATTATATAGAATAGCCACATTGATGTATGCCAGCAAAACTTTTAAGACCAGAGAGTGAGGATCATAAACAGAAGTATACTATTCAGCAAAAAAAAAAAAAAAACACCAAAGGGGCTTATTAAAAATGGGAATGTTATAAATAACAAAACTTTAATTCTCCACTTGACACCATCCTGCACACCTATGCTGATGTTAGTGAAAGATTATTTGATAGCTAAAATTCACAAGGTAGCATATTCAAATTTATCTTCCAAGGGTCACTATGTATCACAAAAGTATATAAAAATTGACCAGAGGCCTAAGTATAACAAAAATCCTGTTGGTTGTCTTAGAGGAGAACCATGTACTGTAATTGTAGTTTCCATGAAAAGTAGCTGGGCTTAAAACATGAAAAGAATGTTGTGAGCATGTGTAAACACAAAAAAAAAAAGTAAAAAATGTGCCGAAATTTCTCCAGTGTGATAGTTTTCTGTACAGTGTATAATTCTGTATGAAACTTTTAGCCACAGCTGGTGCCAGACATACAATCATGGCTAACTTTAACCTTAAATAAAATAAAAAGTAATGAGACTAGAGGGCTGCAATTTGGTATATTTGATAATTGGAGGGTGGATGATCAACATACCAATTTGCAGCCCTCTAGCCTTAGTAGTTTTTAAAATCTGAAGGCAGACAAATGAAGCCATCTCAATAGTTTTCTATCACAGAAAACTAAAAAACTGGGGAAGTGGTATTTACATTAAGATAGACAGCCTGCACCTACAGAAACTACTGAAACACACACATGCACACATACACACATAACACTTGAGTGATGCTGAAATTTCTTCTTCGGGAACAGTTTGGCTAATGACACAACTGTAAGTTATAAGTTTCCTATTTAACCCTTAAACGCCGACTGGACGTATTGTACGTCGACTAAAATTGTCTGTCGAGTGCCAAGTGGACGTACGGTACGTCGACTACAAAAAGTTTTTTAAAATATTCGCAGAAAAATAGTTATAGGACTAGTTTACGAAAGATTTTAAATCACGCGCCTTGAGGGATGCTGGGAGCTCACGGATCACGCTGTAGTTTTGTTTACAAGTGTTAACCAGCCGTGCATGCGCGAATTTCTTTCTTCTCGCACTACAAAGCATCAGCGATACATCGTCGGAGAGTGATTTCTTGACGCATTTGTGTTTTGCAGAACTTTTGCGAGTGACTGCTGAAACCCTTACATTATAGTAACATTCAATCATTTACCTTCATTTTGCAACAAACAGGAAGTCTCTAGCACAATACATATTTCGATTTATGGTGAATTTCTGAAAAAAACTTTTTCCTTCCCTCACCTTGTAATTTTTGCACCGTTTTCTATTAGGCCTTACATAAAGTGTTATACATGAAAATGTGTGCAGTTTCATATAGAATACAACAAAAAATAACTCATGGTTGTAGCTTTTATCAGTTTTGAAATATTTTCATATAAATCACGATAAATAGAAAAAATTCTAACTTCGGTCAACTTTGACTTGACCGAAATGATCGAAAAGTGCAATTGTAAGCTAAAACTCTTACATTCCAGTAACATACAATCATTTACCTTCATTTTGCAACAAATGAGAAGTCTCTAGCACAATATTTTGATTTATAGTAAAATTCCTTCCCTCCGCGCATAGTAACTCTGCTGAAAATCTCAGAATTTCTTTAGTCACCTTGTCGTAATTTTCGCACCATTTTATATTAGGCCTTACATAAAGTGTTATACATGAAAATGTGCGCAATATTATGTAGAATACAACAAAAAATAACTTATGGTTGTAGCTTCTATCAGTTTGGAAATATTTTCATATAAATCATGATAAATAGAAAAAATTCTAACTTCGGTCAACTTTAACTCAACGAAATTGTCGAAAACTGCAATTGTAAGCTAAAACACTTACAGTCTAGTAATATTAAATCAATTACCTTCATTTTGCAACAAACGGAAAGTCTCTAGCACAATATTTCGATTTATGGTGAATTTTAGAAAAAAACTTGTTTTTACGTCCACGCATTACGAATTCATGCATCATTTTGTGATAATATTTCCTCTGTGTTGCTTTGATCGTTTTACAATTTGTTATATACCAAAATCATCGCAATTTAGTGTACAATAAAACGAAAAAAAAAACTCATTAGCTTTAACCGTTTTGCTCACAGCGCGATTTGTATACAATTATATATGAAATTTTTTTTTGCGCTGTCATATATTCCAATATTTATATGTGATAATGATATTTTTTTCATTTCTGATGGTTGCATACTAAACTTCAGGCAATGACAAAAAAAAGAGCCAAAAATGAACTCTTAATCTTAAAAACTAAGCGTGCTGTGATTAAAAAAAAAAAAAACTTTTTTTCCGCTTCGGAGCTAACTCCTGAACGCCGCCGGCATATGATAGACACTTTTGTAAATAGAAGCTTGGTGTTTAAGGGTTAACAATGTAAGGTTTAGCGGCATAAGTTATAATGATTTGCTAATTTCTAATATGCAAGTACATATTACTGATTGATTTTAAGACATTTAACATTTTTTCAGGCAAGGGACAGTATAGAGTCCGATTATGAAGAGAGATTGACAAAGTTAGAAAATGTGTCCTCATAACTTGTAACGTATGGTAAGTGTACGTATACTGTCGTAAATTTTAATTCTATTCTTCACTTTATTTTTTTACATGTTCTTGCATTTTGCCATTAAGAGCTATTGCATTAGGTTTTTACTGCTCCAATATGGGTTTTATGTAATTAGGTACTTCATTGTTTAGATTTTTCAGAGTATAGTTGCTGTTTAACCATGTCATTATTTTCTTGAGATTGATTTAATGATCCCCTTCAAAATTTTTCATAAATACTCGAGTTAGTTAAATCACGGCATGAATAAGCAATTTGGCAATACAAATTTTTATATATTGCACATTGCTCATGACTGTTCTGCCCTTAAGGTCATTGTCATAACGGAAATTATTCAAATTCTTTCAAGTACTTTACCCAAATTGAATAGTTTTACTTATTTCAATGCATTGCAGTTATTATGATTTACCTACCATTTTTTTTTCTTTCCACAGATGCAAATTGATGCTACAGATACCAGTATTAATGAGAGAACACATAGTCCTACGTTCCTGAATAGCTAACCTCTTTATTTATATGGATGCTAGTGAATGTGATGTATAACTCACCGCCAGGTCATGGATACTCCCGTTTTAATAATAAGATTTGAGTGCAACTTGAGATCACCATTAACTTTGTTTTGTAATGTTTATTACAATTGGCATCTTTGTAAATAAAGAGATTAAATATGTGTGGGTCGTTCAATACTAGTCACTGTGTAGAGAAAATCACTGCAGTAGTGCTACCCAGAAGCCACAATCTGTGTTTAGGATGCATGTTTTTGTGGCTTGATTATGTACAGATTAATTTAATTAAGATTTTTATATTTGCTGTAAAATAGGAGATGACATTAGAGGCTGAAAAGAAAAATAAATTTTGTTGTTACTTGTTTATGAGTGGAATGAAAGTTATAATGAAGGCCATAATATATGGATCATGGCTTTAAACAAATAATTGAAATGCTGAAAAATGGAGGATGCCTTTGCCATATGCCATCTAAACTTAAATCAGTAACAGAAGAATAAGATTTTATGTTATTAGTAAGAATATTTTATCTGTTTTTTGTTGATCAGCAAAAGTTAGGAAAGGTTTTATTTTTTACAATGATGTACTTATCTCATTGTAGCCATATAAGGTTATTTGGATTTTCAGATAAATAGTTTTACTATATATTATATATAAACCAGCAAAATTTCATTTCATTTCATGAAATTTTAATGGCATTTATTATTGAGTCTTTTTTAATGAAGCCTTCAGAGGTATCAAGAAAATTTTTATAAACTACATTCAGTTAAAACTCATAAAATCATCCTTAGTTAAATAAATTGATAAATTATTTATTTGTAATTAGTATCATGAGGGTAGGTTGCCTTATGCTAGTCTTGAAATTGTTTCTTTAGTTGCTGGTATGATTACAAATTCATAGTAAGAACAAATACCTTTTGAAAATATTTCAAGCTACTAACATTTGTATATTATATCATAATTATTATTAATATTATTAGTTACTTTTATCAGATTATTGTTCTCATTGAAGACTATGAAAACATTTACATTCTTAAAAGATGAGGACAAAATAAAACCACTTTCTTGTGGGTTAATACATAGTAAACCGAGAGTTACCACACAAGCAAAGGGTCTTAGTCTATCCTTGTTCTTTGCATTCTCACAAATCACCAAGTCACATTTATGTTTAATTTTATCCCTTTCTTCACTCTTTCTTTTCTATAGTCAAAGTAAAAGGGCTCATCAAGGGTTTTAAAGTGGATCAGAGCTTTGAACTGGAGGGAAATTTTGTATTTATACATTTTTCAGAATGTGGGGATAATTCTTAATTATGCTTTTAAATAAAACCTTGATATTTCCTTTAATCCCAAAATCTTTTTGAAATTCCATGAGTATTAGGAATAAAACTATTCTTCAATTGTTCATGCTGCTGTAAACAGGCAATTGCACAAAATTGTCTAATTGTAAAATATTGTTTCTTCACAAATTATGGAAAATTTCTATTTATTTTCAACTTTTTACTTCATTATAGTCCTAATCTAAAATATAGAATAACATTTTAGATTTTGTTTATGATAAAAAGCTATTAGGGCTTTTCTAAACGGGTAACATAGACAGACATTAATGCCATAAATCATATTCTAAGGATTCAAGATAAAATGAATTCAGTTCCAGTACTTACTCATCTTAAAATTGCCAAAAAATTTTCTTATAAAATTCCTTCAAATGCTGTGAAAGATAATTCTGATCCGGACATACACAAACTTCCAATGTGATGGTAGAGCTATAGCAATTAATGAAATCATAGGGATTCAACATGAATTTTTGGGTGGTACCTAATCAGTTTGTTTTAATTATGTTGCTGTTGTTATTAAAACCCTTTTACTATATGTGTCTTTCTCAAAGAAAGAAAACAATAACAAATCTGGAAATATTATGTACTAAATAGTATAATTAGTCATGTCAAAAAATTGTTGCAGAACCTCCGTGATGAACAGGTATACCTGTTTCATAACTTTCAAAGAACTATTGTCTTTAAAGGATGTATTTGCTAAGCAAGCAATTTGTTCAGAATTTTTTACGAACTCCCAAAAACAGTGTAATTATTCATAATTCATACATTAATAATCTTATACTTCGAAAGATTATCATTCTCTGGGAGACTGGAGTAATATTTTAACATTTTATGGTTTTTTTAGGGTAAAGTTTTAAAATGTTTCCATGATTTAGAAGAAAAAGTACAAATCTCAGCTTCCTTTTGAAGTAAGGATCTACTTTAGGATGTATTGAATTTTGCAAGAATTTTTGGCTATGTGAAGAGCTGAATTTTTTTTTGAATAGCCTGGTTAAAGCAAGAAAAAAATATGATGTGCATTCTTTCATTTGATGATGCATAATTTTGGTCTTGGACAGCTTGATTGAGAGTACGTATGTCCAATAATAAAATTCATCAATTGATAATTTCAGAAATTTGCTGTATGCAGTATATGTTAAAGTATTCAGGATCATTATTTTAAAAGATAATTTCTTCTTAGCCTGAGTGGACATTTGCATTAAACTGAAATGAAAATGCTTTTTATTTATGATGCTTCAGTTTTGGGTGCTAATAATAGCCATTTAAGCTTATGATTGAAAGCTTTGTCTTTGTTAGGTAGAGTTACCTCATTGGTAGCATTCCCAGCTCCCACCAAGTGAACCAGAGTTTGTATCTCGTATGTGTGTCCCCAAGTGTTCTTTATTATGTTCTAAACTAAGTCATTAATGACCATAAAATTGATATATTTACCGTTACATGATAAAATGTCTTACCATTTATCTTTAATTAACTAAAATGTATGCATCAGAAGTGGGAGAATATAATAAGTAAATACAGTTATGTCTTCATATATTTTTTGGAGAATGATTAAATGATTATAGATGGCAAATGGAAGAGATATATTCCAGTTTTTATGCATCTTGCACTACAATGACCAGGTTACAAGATAAAATGGAGCTGGTAGGTGTTGCTAGTTTCAGTAGGTTTTTTTTCTCAAAATATATATTTATTATTATTAATAAAGAATGTATATTATTTGCCAGTCTACTTAGTATGACTGGAGTCTTTTTATATAAGTTATTTCACTACCCATGGGAACACGATTCATTTCATCGTTATATTTTCAGTTGACATATGCTTTAGTTACGATTGTAATACTAGTTGCTCTGACCCTTTACTTTCCAGTTTTTTAAGGTGCCAATTATTTCCTTCTCCACATATGAAATATTGTGATAAAAATGTGAAATAAGTCTTCATTCAAATGTAGGTTCATAAATCATCATTGCATCTTCATCAATCAAGGTATTCTATGTCATACTTTGATATTTTGTTAAATTATTCTTTAATGATACCTGTTTGTCATTTGTCAATACCTGGGAAAGCTTTTTTAGTGATCTTCACCCAGTAGAGTATTTTTGTATCAAGTTTTTTAAGTTGTTGTGATCAAAGTATCTTGTTTGTGTCTTTATGGTAAGCAAGAAATTTAAGCTGTAAACAATCATTAGAAGTATGCTGATGTTGATATTGTCATTGTTAAACCATGTATATAGCCAGTTCTTTGAATTTTTATTATGAAAATAACTTTAGCATCAATAATGTATGGATGCAAATATGTGGTAACAATTAAGCATTTCTAAAATGAAAATGAAAAGGCTGTGTTCGACAATTAATGTATCTTTGCTGACACCCCGGGATATTCACCAAAAAAGTAAAATTGAAGGGTATCAATTGTTCTCCCACCTTTGCTACATTCATGAATAACGTAATTCTCTCCTAAGACACCAGAATTACATTTGACCATACTCATTAGCATTCATAATGCAGATTCTATATTCTCATACACAACTTCAATATGATAAACAGAATACTAGGTTGGTAGATTGCTGAATGTACTCTACATCATGTCTCATGAAAATACCATGTCTTTCAGTTAGTGTTGGGAGAGCAGTTGTCATATTTCCCTTTATCATTTGAAAGTACTAATTACAAAACCAAACTGGGCCTGGGCCCTTAGGTGCGTGCTTGCACCCTGTCTATTGTCGAATTCAGTCGTAATATTCTATGCAGATGTAGTTACACCATAGTCCTTACTTGCCTTTCTATTCCTTCAAAAGAAGCTCTGCCTCACAGTTGTGGTGATAAAGCAAACATTCCGTAACCATATGGAACATGTCTACTGTCAACTCAACATTGCAAGGATATTTTTCTGAGATTTAATGATTACTAATTACATATGTAATATAGTGACGAGGTTTATCGGTGACTGACATAATTTTTTCTCGTAGTAATTGTCAAAGTAGTATGGCATTTTGACATAGATTATATGTTGAGAATCCTAAATGATTAGTGTTGCAAATATCTTCATTACTGGATCATTGTAACAAAAAAGTGTATATGTCCTTCGATTCTGTTGCTCAGTGTACAAGAAAAATAACTTGAATATCCTCTACTCTGTTCTTGGGTATTTTTATTGCATTACATGAACACCTTCGATTAAAATGTGCATCATAAGATTTTGGTCATTTTTATTTCATAGCACATTAGAAAGCTGCAAAATGTTTTAGTACATGTCTGAGGATTCTAAGCCTCATCTGTGCATCTCTGTGATTTTGTAAAGTGTTAGGCATAACTTGCAACTGTTGTTTTTGTTACATTTGTATTACTTTGGTTACCTGCAGTTTAGCCCTCAGAAAGTTAACACAGTTTCCAAAATATGGTGGTACAGTATGTGGATTTGCCACACAAAAGGATTGAAATAATACCACAGAAGCTTAAAGTTGACTTTAGCACATGTTTAGTTTTATGGAAGATGTAGACATGAACTCATTTATAAACCTTTGAAGGGGCTAATGTTTGTATCATTAACTTTATTAGCTCTCATGTTTGAGATCTCCAACAAATGTTTCCTTAGTTCCCCTTCCTCTCTGAGACTGAGATTGATGAATTGATTTGTATCAGTTTTTGTAATTACATTACTTTTAACTTATATATTTTGGTTTTATGACCTCGACAAAAACAATTTGCTGTCACTTTATTTCATTTTTTATTGGTGTGTATCTGAAATGATGGGTAGGTTGCAATGAGGAAGGGGTTGTCCTGGTAAAACTTTCTTTGAATCATGTTGAATAACCACAAATTTTTATTTGGCTGTACTGTATCAAGTATCCAGAGTTTTAGTTTTATATTAATTAGCCCAGACCACAAGTAATAGTGCTCCATTTCGTTTTCAGTAGCAATCATTGCTGTTGTTAAGGATAGACTTTTGTTTCACTGAAAGGTTACGCCATTATGTAAAGCCAGCTGTGTATAATAAATGTTGATACATCTCCTTCCCCATACATATGATCAGCTGTTTATGATGAAATATTTAGTGTTATTATCCAGTCCTGACCTGAATATCTTGAAAATATAAATACAGTACATTATATGTGTCTACACTATAAGAAATCAGGTTAATACCTTGAAAAAGTTACACATTACATGGTTGCCCTGAATTCATCCTATCCCAGTTCCACTTACGTGTTGATCAAGAGAGTTTTTACTCATTGTCATTAGCTGAGAGAAAGCAATTTTCTTAATCATTTTGAATTACATGTTATTATCAGTGATTCATATTAAAATATGTATATACATATATGTAGATCATGCAGAAAGATGTTTGAAATGATGATGATGGGGAATGTTCCTTCTTAATTTGCTTTCTCTCTGTCATTTGACTTCAGATGATCGTTATCGAAGTGTGAAAAGTGTAGAGAGCAATAAGAGAGTCAGTTTCAGTGGTTTTTTGGCTCATCACCATTCGGAATAGGACTCAAGCCTTTAGCCTGACTTGGGACCATTCATTCAATAATTAAGTTCAACATGACTGACATCTCTTAATTCTATCTAAATCTGGTCTAGGTTAGGCTTTTGGCTTAAATTCCTATTACATATTGTTTAGCCTTCTAATACCAGTTATGCTAAGAGATAATAATAATGCCTGTTCAATTGGAGACCACTTGGTTGTGTATTCTCAATTGTTATTTGTTGTCAGTGTGTAGATTCCGGCAACATACCACATACTTCCCCTTAGTAGTGTTTTTGAGTTGATGAACCAATGAAAAGGCATCAACAGCCACTTACACGTGTTCACACCCTTGGAAACAGTGGACTTTAAAAAGGGTTTCCAAGTTTCTGATAAGTCAGTTTAATGCCACAACCTGCAGCCATGTTTATATTATTCTTGTTCCTTTGTATGGTAGCAAAAGACTTAAGTTTTTTGAATGCTGATAACATTGTGGAACTCTTAGAGCTGTAGCAGTCTTTTTAAAGATTTTTGGAATGTTTAAATTTTGGTGTAGGGCATTACTCCACTTACATTTAGATATAGGAAAAGAAAAGCCTTGTTCAAGATCAAGGAAGTGACTTTGACTTCAGGTACTATAACTTCACCAAATAAGAAAACAGTAGGGAGGAATCAAGATCTCGCTGGAAAAATCAGTCTTGCAGAGAGATGTAATTGAGCGTCAAAAGTTTAAGCTGAGGTTGTGATGGAAGTTTACGGTTTTGCCAACATGACTGTTTGAAAGTACAGCCACCAAATACAAGTGCTGCATTCATATAGTAGTCTTTTATTTATATTCCCTTGACATAACATTATTGAAATGATATTAACCAAAATACTATAGACATTTTCTCAAGTTGCACTAAAATAGTTTCTTGAACATGCAAGCTATTGTTTTACTACACCATTAACTTCATTACATGAAGGGATAACAGATTAGGAAATCGCAAAGTGATCTTTTATTTTTATGGAGTGAAAGGTGCCCCTTGAGTTAAATTAGACTTCTCAGTCTCATACTGTTCCCTCTCAGTTTGAAGCTATACTCTTTGACCCCCGGGGGTTTGTTGGTTAGAGCTGTCAGTGCACCTCATGTGGTGCACTGTAGGCATTACTTTAGGTTCTTTGCAGTGTGCCTTTGGCCCCTAGCTACAACCACTTGTATTCCTTTTACTGTGCTTCCTTTCATATTCTCTTTCTTCAATCTTACTTTCCACCTTCTCCTAACAATTGATTCATAGTGCAACTGAAAGTTTTTCCTCCTGTTACACCTTTCTATCTTTTTACTGTCAATTTCTCTTTCAGCGCTGACTGACCTTATGGGTCCCATGCTTGGCACTTAGCCTAAACTCTATATTCAATTCAATTCTATGCCCTTTGAGCAATGTGTTGTGTCCATTCATAGGGTTTTAATATTAGATTTGTTTGACCATATATCTACTAATGTTTACCTTGTAAAAACTGTTATTTTAGTAGAGCTGATCATATATTTGATTTGGTAGGGAATTTTTCTGGGCTCAGCTCGTGTCGCTGCGCGAAATATCCTTTAATCTATTATTTCTAGGGTAAATGTACTAACACATACCAGAGAATAAATAAAATAAAGAAAAAGGTCAGTACAACTGACTCGCTCACCCTCCAAGAGGGTGTCGGTATGAACACTAGGCGAGTGAGACCACTACCACGAGCCAAAAACCAATAGAAATCTCCCACAACAAAAACCCTCCATGAGGAGAGCCGACCCACAGAGTGAGCAGCTCGTACTACTACTACTCCATCCCATGCTGCCGACTGCTGCGCCTCTGGTGGCCATCCTTTTCAGTTAGCATCGCACGAGCAGACGTGATATTTTTCTTTCTGTGTTTTTTGTGCCCTTTCGTTGGATTTATCTATAATGGAGCGTGCAGCTATTGCAGCAGCTAAGTTAAGTACTCAGTATTTATGGTTAGTTGGTTTTTTCCGGCCCTCGGTCAGTATTTGCCGTTTTTTAGGTATAAATACGAACTCGGGGTCGGAAGCATGGCAGCATGGTTCTGCCGCGTGGTGGGTTCGTTCTCGGTCTCCCATACCTAGAACATCCCATTCTCTATGTACGCTCTATATTTATTATCAGTTTTACTTAGGGTACTGTCTTACTCAGGTTTGTCATGCATGCATGTCTTTTACCTTATGTAGGCTTCTTCTTTCCAGACCCTAGTCCAGG
This sequence comes from Macrobrachium nipponense, assembly GCF_015104395.2. NCBI lineage: Eukaryota > Metazoa > Arthropoda > Malacostraca > Decapoda > Palaemonidae > Macrobrachium > Macrobrachium nipponense. The sequence continues at coordinate 15,219,903 of NC_061100.1, forward strand.
CTCTTAGTATCGGCCTCTGACTAGCTTTGAGTGGTAGACTTTCCTTCGGGTTAGTCGTACACTCCTGGATTTTTTCTCCTACTTTATTGTTTTCTTTCTTTTATTTTATTTTATTATACCATGTATTTTGTTATGGTTAGGTTAGTTAGGCGTCTGGCTTAGCCTAGGTCCTGGCTCCTTGAGCCTATGCTACCGCTCATCAGTTCGGTTGCTTCCCTATAGCATCTCTCTGATCAGTCGGTTTTGGCCCAATGGGTCTCTGTGCTACCGCTTTTCAGTTCAGTTGCTTCCCGATAGCATCTCTCTGATCAGTTGGTTGGTCCTAGGTTTAGTTGTCTTATTTTAGCCTTACCGTCTCGTGGTCACTACGCGATCGCGAGACAGCCAGACGCCTGCCCAGCCCATCCCTCCCCCTCCTCCCGCTCTTCCATAGAGTCGGGGGAGGGTGGGGCGGTCTGCCCACGCTCGCTCCACATACCCGAGCATGCCTCCCTCTCTCCCCCCAGGCGGAGGGGCCAGGGAGACGGGACAGACCCAGACTGGACGCGACCTCTCCGGTTTTTCGGTCCGGCCCGGTGGTGATGTGATGGGGGGTACTGGCCTTTCCCCCCATCCGTTGCTTCCTTGTCGCTCCGGTTCGCTCGAGCCTGTATGTCTCCTCGCTCTTCCCGACCTTGCTAGGTCTCCTTTCATGATCGGAGTCCTGGCATCCAGCGGGAAGTTGTTAGTCCACCCAGTAGGGTGGACCGGAACATACAGTGGGTCCCTGCTAACCTTACCGTATTGCTGAGTTACTACACTCCGCTACGCACTGGACTTGCTCCGGTTCGTTTGAGTTTTAGGTTTAAGCGTTATTAGATTAACTATAAGTTTATCTTAAGTACCTTAAACCTTTTCCCCCCTCCCTTACATGTTTTACCGGATATCTCCGGGATCATAGCCTATTCAGGCGGGGCAGGGGGGGGTTATGCCCAAATTTTTTCCGAGCTCCGGCATGCAACGGAGTTCTTCTGTCCTTTAGCCTGTAAGTGTTATCTTTAAGATACTCATGTGTCTTCCCACTTACAGGCCACCAACTGTGAGCATCCGGGATGCGCCGCCACACTTCAGGGACCCATTGTGGTACCAACGAAAGTTTGCACCCGGTCCCATTGCTCCAATGCGCGACTCTGCACGGGGACATCCAGGTCTGGTACCATGAGACGTGTACCATATGTTACGATCTGGTGAGCCAGCTTTTAGAAGGGGTGAGTATTCCATCTCCGGTAGCTGCTCCGCTTCTGTTTTAGTGCTTAAGTTTTCATCATCCACTTTAACTTAAGGCATCTAAGTTTAAGTTACATTTAAGTTTTAGTTTAAGTGATTCTTAAATCTAACCTACGCCCTCTCTTCCAGGCGCCGGCAGTGAAGGATACCGCACTGGCAACCCTGCGGGCCTGGGTCGGCGGTTTTGGGAAGAACGCCGCCAAGGGTATGCCCTACATCTTAGAGAAGCGGTTGGCGCTGTTAATCTTCCCCGGAGGCAAGGCGACAGGATACGTCGACCCAGTAGAGGCGGCCCCTACTATCGCCTTCATCCAACAACAGCTGGCTGCCTCATTAACTGATCAAGACCAGGATATCTCCACAGAAGTCGCGACTTTAGATATTAATGTAGAACCTATGGTAGTGTAGACGACCTGTTGGTCGAGGTAAGTAGGGTGGACACCCAAGGGTCACCCTTGGGTGTGACTGTTTCTTCTACTCCTGCAACCTCTCCATCCTTCCAAGGATTTACAGGTGATGAATTATATACTCCTCCTGACGCTTCGGTTAGACCTAAGGTCAAGGGTCAAGCAGTGAAATCCTTGTCTAAGACGTCGTCGTCGTCTAAGAAGTCGACTTCGGCGTCATCCTCCTCACGTAATCTCTCCGGCTGCGAATCCCGGAGCAGACAGGTCTAAAGCTTCTAGCTCCGGCTCTAAGTCCTCGAGGAGTAAATCCTCCAGAGAGAGATCTCGCACCCCGGCAGAGTCACCAGTTCCGCTACCCTTGGTTCCGATTCAGAGCCACCCATCCACCTCCGCAGCAGCTCCGGCCTTGGACTCCAATGCTGGCCTGTTGCAACAGGTGGGCGACCTGGTTGGGTCCCTAAAGAGTAGCATGGAGCAAATGATCTCTCGTCTGTCGGATAGGATTACTTCCCAAGACTCTATTATAGCCGGACTGAGAGAAGCCCCCCTAGCCTCTCCTCCACTTCCCAATACGAGCGGAACTCAGCTTCCTCCGTATGACTCGCTACCTCCGTTCTCGATGAACAATCCATGGAGAGTAGCGTCATACGCCCCCTTCCAAGACGGTCTCATTTCCATACCGGAATTCGGAACTCGAAGGATAGAGGACTTCGAGTTCTTCCCGGAAGACCTCCAGCCTCCGTTCATAGGCTACGCAAAGCTTACAAAGCTTTCAGCCCATGTTCGGGCGGGATGATAGGGTACCTAAGGAGACAGTCCTCTATTCACGAGACCAGGCTCAGAGAGAATGGCTCAGATGTTTAGAGGACATGGATTGTTCCAATACCAGGATACAACCTTTCAAGAGTCCCTTTACCATTTTCACAATGGATGAGAGTACCCCGCTCCCGTTCCTGACAAAGATCACGAGGTCTACCATCCCAGCGGCCCAGAAGGGGGAACCCATGCCTCAATTGAAGGAAGCAGATCCCACATCTCCGTTGCTCCCTTCAGCCGGAGAATTGTGGGAGGACTTGCCAAACACCTTCTCAGCTGGCAAACTCAAACCGGACTGTGCTATGGAGCAGTTTGGTGAAAAGCTACCCAGGCTCCCAGATAGCCTTATTCAGGCTGAATTTGACGCAAAATCGCGACTAGCCAGATCAATTAACTCTATGGCTATGTCCGAGGTAGCAACCATAGCTTATGGCTCAGAGCCGCTTTTTAAGCTCATGACCAAAGCACTGACTCAAACGGTACAGTCGGATATGTTTGAGTTTGCCACTGCTAGAATGAATTGTTTAGGAAGCATGTCATACCAAGAGGCAACCATTCGACATGAGCCGAATAGGTTGCTCTCGTCTAACATCTGGGGAGCAGATCTCTTCCCAGAAGCTATGGTGAAGGAAGTCCAGTCAGAGGCTACGAGGCTTAACCAGAGCCTTAAGGACCGTTGGGGCCTTACAGCTAAGAGGAGACAAGACCTAACTCCTAAAGGTAAGGGACAGAAGAAACCTAGGCGTTTCCACCCTTACCAGAAAAAGCAGCCACGCTTTCCTCAGCAAGTTCCAGCGGTGCCCTTAGTGCAAACAGCCCAACCTTCCACCTCTAAGGCTCAATCACAGCCAATTTATGTGATATCCCCTCAGCCTCAGCCCTCCACCTCTTACGCCATCTCTCCAGCTTACAATCAAGCCTTCGAGAGTCAAGCTTCACAGAAGTATGACCGCTCGGGTAAGGGAGGCAGAGGTAAACGTTCCTTTCGTGGGAGAGGATCGGGAGGCCCCTTTAACAGGGGAAAGCACTTCAGAGGAGGCCGAGGCGGTTACCAGAACCAATGAAGAACTTCAGGTAGGAGGGAGGCTGTTTCACTTTCGCCATCGGTGGAACTTCAGCAAATGGGCTCAGAGCATAGTGTCAAAAGGCCTGGGTTGGAGCTGGTTGACGAACCCACCTCCATCCAGACCTTTCCGTCAACTTCCTTCCAAAGAATTGACAGAGTACGCAGAAGACCTCCTTCAGAAAGGAGCTATAGCGAGAGTCAAGAGATTAAAATTTCAAGGTCGCTTGTTCAGCGTGCCAAAGAAAGACTCACAAAAAAGAAGGGTAATCTTAGACTTGTCCCGCTTAAAACTTAGCCCATCCGCTGCGACAAGTTCAAGATGCTCACACATCTCACAGGTGCGGGACCTTACTTCCCCGTGGGGCAGTCACCACCTCTATCGATCTTACAGACGCCTACTATCATATCCCTATTGCAAGACACCTTTGTCCCGTATCTGGGTTTCAGGATAGGAGACCAGGCATTCTCCTTCAAGGTAGTTCCCTTCGGACTCAACGTGGCACCCAGGGTGTTCACGAAACTAGCGGAAGCAGTAGTGCAACAACTCAGATCACAAGGGATTATGGTAGTAGCGTATCTCGACGATTGGTTGATCTGGGCTTCAACAGTCGAGGAATGCAACAGAGCCACACTGAAAGTGATTCAGTTCCTGGAATATCTAGGCTTCAAGATAAACAGGACCAAGTCAAGACTCACTCCAGAGTCAGTCTTTCAGTGGCTGGGCATTCAATGGAATCTATCCTCCCATACTCTGTCGATTCCATCAACCAAAAGGAAAGAAATAGCGAAGTCAGTCAAACAATTTCTAAGTCACAAAACTGGCGTCAAGGAGAGCTCAGGAGAGGATCCTGGGTTCTCTCCAGTTTGCTTCAGTGACGAACGTCTTAATGAAAGCCAAACTGAAGGACCTAACCAGAATCTGGCGCTCACGAGCAAATGTCAGGTCCAGGGACAAACTATCCTCAGTCCCTCTGATTCTAAAGAATCGTCTTCGGCCGTGGGCGAAAGTCAAGAATTTGTCAGTGTCAGTACCTCTTCAGTTCCCTCCACCAGGGATTACCATCCACACAGACGCGTCCTTAAGCGGCTGGGGAGGGTATTCCCAGGTTCAAAAGGTTCAAGGGACTTGGTCACCCCAGTTCAGTCAGTTCCATATAAACGTACTGGAGGCAATGGCAGTGTTCTTGACTCTAAAAAGATTACGCCCACTCCCAGTACTTCCCACATAAAGCTAGTTCTGGACAGCGCAGTGGTAGTACATTGTATAAACAGAGGAGGCTCCAAGTCACGTCATCTAAATCATGTGATGGTAGCCATCTTCTCCCTGGCAGACAAGTTCAGTTGGCATCTCTCTTCCACTCACATAGCGGGAGTGAGAAACGTCATAGCAGACGCGTTATCCCGATCAGTACCCCTAGAGTCGGAATGGTCACTGGACAACAGTTCGTTCCAATGGATCCTTCAAAGAGTCCCAGGGCTACAGGTGGATCTCTTCGCATCCCAAGCGAATCACAAACTCCCCTGTTATGTAGCCCCCAACCTGGACCCTCTGGCCTACGCCACAGACGCCTGGCTCTAGACTGGAACAACTGGAAGAAGATTTATGTCTTTCCCCAGTGAATCTTCTTATGAAAGTTTTAAACAAACTCAGGACGTTCAAGGGTCAAGTGGCTCTAGTAGCCCCAGACTGGCCGAAGAGCAACTGGTATCCCCTAATTCTGGAGCTGGGCCTTCGTCCTCTTCGGATACCCAATCCCAGGCTCTCCCAGTCAGTACAAACGAAGACTGTGTTCGCTTCCTCAGGGATTCTCAAAACCCTAACTTTATGGATTTCATGAAGTTTGCGGCAAAAAGGGATGCGAATATTGACCCTCAGAATATTCTCTTCTTGGAATCCGATAAAAGGGATTCAACTTTGAGACAGTATGATGCTGCTGTCAAAAAAGTTAGCAATCTTCTTGAGAGAATCTGATATCAGAATCATGACAGTTAATTCAGCTATATCCTTCTTCAGATCCTTATTTGAAAAAGGTTTAGCAGCTAGCACGATTACGACAAACAAGTCAGCCTTGAAAAAGATATTTCAATTTGGGTTCAACATAGACTTGACGGATTCCTACTTCTCGTCTATTCCTAAGGCATGTGCTAGGACTTAGACCTTCTGTAAGGCCTACGTCAGTTTCATGGTTCTTAAACGATGTTCTAAAACTGGCTTCAGAAACCGATAATGACACATGCTCGTTTATAATGCTCTTGAGGAAACCCTGTTTTTATTAAGCTTAGCTTCAGGAGCAAGAATTTCAGAACTGTCGGCTTTATCCAGAGATCCGGATCATATTCAATTCCTTTCCACAGGGGAAGTACTACTTTTCTCCGGAACGTAGCTTTTTAGCAAAGAATGAAGATCCTTTGATGAGGTGGGAACCTTGGAAGGTACTACCCCTTCCACAAGATGTATCTCTTTGCCCAGTTACAACCTTACGAGCCTTTCTGTCCAGGACCTCCTCATCCTCATCGGGTCCCCTCTGTTTAAGAGGGAAAAAGGTGGTACTTTATCCATTAGAGGCATCAGGCAGCAAATCCTGTACTTTATTAAGCAAGCCAATCTGACTCTTTCCCGAAAGCACATGATGTTAGAGGCAGTAGCCACCTCAATTAATTATTTCCAACACATGAACTTCGATGAGTTGAAAAAGGTATACGGATGGGAAATCGCCGACAGTGTTCAAACGCCATTACCTTGAAGTCCTTGGAAGCTCTGAAATTTTCAGCAGTAGCAGCGGGAAACATAGTTTCCCCTGACTCTAGTTTAATTTGTAGTAGAAGATTCAGTCCTCCTTTCTACCTGCTTCACCCACAGTTCGTCTATTCCTACCGTGTTCATTTACATTCACCTGGTGTCTTAGCTGCTTTTATGATGATGTAGTGGGTGCTCCTTAGTTTTTGCCAGGGACACTCACAGATGATTATGGATTTTGATCTCATGATGTTATCCCTTATTTTTATGCTAGGGGATACATCTCATTTATAATGGTTACGGGTTTTGTATATTAAGTCATATGCATTCCTTATATATTACATTTGATTACTTTAATTGCTATTATATTTTTGATACATGCCTGTACACAGATACTATTTTGTTACATGTAAGCCAATTTACCTCTGTACATATGTAAATTACCTTATGATAAGAAACATGTTTAGAATTAAGGGTAATTTAAGCATATTTCTATTTTGTATCACTGTGTATTTGTATCTTTTTAGCAATTATATTCTTTTTATATATTTACATTATTTTTTATTTGAGACCTATTCTGACTTATTTTATTACTTTTGTTTACAATCTTGTGCTATTTCTCTGGTACGATTTCGCGCAGCGACACGAGCTGAGCCCAGAAAAGGGATTTTGACGTAAGGAAAAATCTATTTCTGGGCGATTGGCTCGTGTCGCCAGCGAAATCCCACCCTACCCATCCCTTCGCCCAAGATTGTCTGCTAACTTCAGGATGGCCACCAGAGGCGCAGCAGTCGGCAGCATGGATGGAGTAGTAGTAGTACGAGCTGCTCACTCTGTGGGTCGGCTCTCCTCATGGAGGGTTTTTGTTGTGGGAGATTTCTATTGGTTTTTGGCTCGTGGTAGTGGTCTCACTCGCCTAGTGTTCATACCGACACCCTCTTGGAGGGTGAGCGAGTCAGTTGTACTGACCTTTTTCTTTATTTTATTTATTCTCTGGTATGTGTTAGTACATTTACCCTAGAAATAATAGATTAAAGGATATTTCGCTGGCGACACGAGCCAATCGCCCAGAAATAGATTTTTCCTTACGTCAAAATCCCTTAATTGGGGAACTTACAGCAGCAGTACTGCTCTAACAAACAAAATAATTCACATTTATGGGACCTTAACCCAATATGCAGTTGGGGAGTCTGCCCCTCTTGATATATAACAAAATCCAATAAGCAAAAAAAAAAAAAAAACTTTAATATAGATTACATAGTACAGTACCCATAAGACAAACTACTGTGGAGCCAAGTCGCATTACTCATATATACAAAGTAATTATACCTTATCCTAAGTGGTATCTTGTAATAATCGTTCAGTTTGAAAAATTAATTTTATTAACTTTCAGTTTCTAAGATATATCACAATAGACTACTGTACAGTTCAGCTAAACAAAAGCAAAGCCAATTCCAGTAGTTCTCCCTATCTATGCTTGGAAAATATGTTAAATACACAAAACGCTTACAGAATAGGAAAAAGACCATAATAATTCAGCAAAAGACTGTTTTTATACCTTCAGTTAACAATTTTTTTTATTCTGTAGTACAAACAACGTGTAGTTACATTTCTTGTAACAGATCACAGAGTTTCCAAGCACGTGCTCACACAATGAAACAAATTCCTTTCAAAAATTATTTAAAGGAACCATTTCTGTATGTCTGATACAGTAACGATTTACAGTAATAGGATTACTTCTTCTGCATTACAGGTACCATACTTATATACATGAAGTTACGTTATTTGGTATTATGTTATTCTACTACAACTCAATATTGAAGTGCCTTATTAAAGTCTATCACAAAATTACTGTTACCCAGATATTTACCACAAAAGTTGCCTCCTCAGACTTTTTTTAAGTTGTTTTTTAATGTTTCCGCGGAACTCCCAGTGGGATGTTGTCTGTCCCATTGCATTGTGAGTAATGATGGCTAGCATATTTGGAATATCTCTCGTTATATTCACTTTGAAGTGTGGCTACATGATCAATGCTTAACTTGATTGGTTCTTTATTTGCAAGTTTCAACAATTAGAATTGAGGTGCTGCTTGAAAAAACTGGCTTAATTTCGTAGTCATTGTTTGTTTGGTGCAGATGTATGGTATATCTTGTTCTTTGTATTTTTTTCTTTTTTTAGTGTTTCCTACAACATATTAGCAGTTTAAAGATAATATACTGGAACCGTTTACATCCTACAATTATGGGGGACCAGAGTTTCGGGTGGGGAAAATACAGCTTGAGTAAAGTGACATGGATGTATTCTTAACGTACCCATGACTGCCTCATGCAAGTTCTAATTCTGAATAATGTAAGAATGATTAAACATTTGCTACAGTTTTACTGTAGACTTTAATTGTATTCTGGAGTTGAAAACTCCACATTACATTTCTGTTGTTCAATTCGGTAGTAGATTAAGCGGGTTTTTCAAGTGGGAAAAAATAGAAGTGTGAATCCCTTTGAGGTATTGCAAATTCCACATGATACCTGCAAATTCTGATTGCGATTAAGGAAAGGTTTAGTGATGGTTTTTAAAGTCCAATCTCGCAATAGGTAAGTAATGCCCTGGTAACCTAAATTATGTTAGTGGTGGCCCTGTTGAGTATATGGCGTCTTACGTTGGGTTAGATTAGGTCACAATCCTGTTATCTATTTTAATTTACCGTGCTCTACTAGGTTAGGTTATGTGGGGAGGTCCAATGGAGCAAAATATTCAGCTAGGTATTTGCGATCTCAAGGTAAGTGGCTATCCTTTGGTGTATTGAGTCAATAAATCCTCCATGGATTCTGCCACTAAATGGCTAGGCACGATTTATAAATAGGCCTCCAATTCAAGCCACATGTGGCTGTAACAGTCTCCTGGTTAATACTATGGACAAATTGAAAATAGTAAATAACAATGTAAGAACCCAAAAACAGATTGGAAAGATAGACCTGGTAGAAAATTAGCTCTGAGATATAGACTGAATATCTCAGCTGTTACTGGATTTAGGTGCAAAGGGATTGGAAGTAGATAATGAGTAAATTTATTCAGGAAGAGCAAATGTAACTGACAGAGGGGTATTAGGTCCATCAAAAGGACATTATTAAACACAGTTGGATATCTCCAGATAGCAATCATAAATCTCATATGATAAAAGAACACACAATTCGTTATAACTACAAAACATGTCAGTCAACTATATATTTAGTCAATCGAAATGTATAAATGAATGGGTGAAATAAAATTAAAGTGGAAATAACACGAGAATCGTGAACTAAGCTAAGGTTGACGTAGGAGAGCAATTACAAAGACTACACTTCTGAGGCTCAACCTCGGGTCTTCTACTACTACTACTTTTTGTGCAGCAGCCTAATCAGGAAAATAAAGAGGAATTGATAGCTAATATGCTTTTATTTGCAGATCTACTGAGAGGGGAAGTCAACTATAGGAAAGAATTTGTAATAGAATTATGGTATTACAGAAAGAAAAAACTTTAACAGACAAAGTAAGAATAAAACAAGCAAGGGAGCCGTTTCAAAGACATTTCATGCCTGCTACTACTACCACGATTGTCTTCAAACGATTGTTGCTGCAACGATTACAGTCACTGATGATCGTTAGTTTCGCCAAGTAACTAGTGGTTAGGCTCTCGTCCCTTCGTCCTGCAGGGTTGGTTAGACTGCCCCTTCTTCAAAGACGACCTTTATTTCAAGATGTTTGTGGCCAAATCGCTCAACGCCGAGCACAAAGACCTCATTCACGATGTCGCTTTTGATTTCTACGGTCGTCGGATGGCGACATGTTCCAGCGACCAGAGCGTCAAGGTGATTCATTCAAAATAAGGGTCTTTCTAAGTAATAAAATTAATTTACGGGGTTAAATTCTTTTGAAATAACCCATAAGGATGGGCTTAAGAATGACCTAAGTTACGCTTAATGACATTCACAATAGCCTGCGGTAGGGTTGCTCAAGGCTAAGCCTTACGTATCGTAAGCTAGAGCTTGCTTTGTCTAGGCTAGTTCCATATTAAGCTGATCATGAGTTCGGTAGTTGCCACAGGATTAATTCGGTATACCATTAATTCTTTGTATCTTTTGGTATTTCTATGAACCAAATTAGGGTAAACAACCGCAGATGATCCATCATCGTCGCGTGGCTAGGCCTTACTCACTCTATATTTAATTGGCGAAACAAGAATACAATTACAACTTTAAGCATAGGGTAAAAAACCGCATGGTACAGGGGTGGACCATGTACAATCAGTGTGTACAACCCCAAGAAAAGTACATTAGGGTAAAACACCACGGCAGGCCAAACAGGACACCTACAATCAACGCTTACCACCCTCCAAAAAAGTACATTATAACGCGTCCTGACACCGGAGATGGGCATCAGTCGCGACTTGTTGTTGGTGAGAAACGGAGCTAAAGACCTACTACTCCTTTCGAAGTAAGTATTTTTCTCCAAAGTTAGAAATTAAGGCCAAATTTTAAGATTTAAACAGAGGGTACTGAAAACGGTCTCAAACGTAGTGCAAATCCCACCAAAACGCGTTCAACATTTTTACTTACAACTCGAGGTATTTAGAAGATTGATGCCATCTTGATGTTTACGGAGTCGCTTGTGTCAATAAACTAACCATTTCCTGTGATAAATCCGCACACCACTTGTGCCCACAGATGCTGGGGCACTTTTATCACAACAAACGGAAAACTTTTCCTCACCGAGTAAACAACTGTTTTGTAGAAGACGACGACGAAGCGTGCACTTCGATAATTTTTTAAATAAATAGTAAAACATCAATATTTTACATATTTATGATGATTAATTTGAAAATATTCGTTATTGAAAAAGTAACTCTATTCTGACTCAAATTTAAGTAATTATTTTTTGGAATTCGAACGTTCTTTCAAGTCCTGTATTATGACGTCACGACATCTTGACTTTCGTACCTATTGTAAATATAATTGCTTTACTCAACTTTCTTGCAGAACAGTTTACCAGTTATTCATGCAGATTATCAGCTCTTCATGTAATTGTTATAATCGTAATGTGCATATATATATCTTCATTATTTACTTTTTGGATATATGAAGATGTTTTACTGCCGGATTATCGCCATAGTGTGACGCAATCGTTTTCGGTCCCTGGGCCTCTGTTTTCGCACCGTAAGAAATTATGGTAGGCCAGAATTTGCAAATGACGCCAGAAAGTCGTTATTTAAAAGAGGAGAGTTTAGCATTGAGGGGCATATGTTTTGATTGAGAAAAATACAAATTTATTCAATAGCTTTTTTTGTAAAAAATACTTGATTACAAAAACTTGATTGACAACTAAGCAGCATACCTACTATGGGTTTCAGAGACAGTGCAAGCACGTTTTTGGGCAATACCTATTTCTGTAACGAACACTCGTATCAGAACGAGATTTTGTATAGTGCATTACACCCAGTGCCGTAATTTATAAGGGTATCGTGAATCACTAATTGTAAAGAATAACGACACTTGTCCTTGTACCAAGAGACAAAAACTCCATTATGCAGAAATGGATACGAACACGCGTATAAAGCTCCACCTACCCTCTCCCCCCCCCTCCACCGCCACCCCTTTCCTTCGTTCCTTCGCCTTCCTTTCTCTCTCTCTCTCTCTCTCTCTCTCCCTCTCTCTTCAATCTCTCTCTCTCTCTCTCTCTCTCTCTCTCTCTCTCTCTCTGTTGCCATTCGGTATGTGTTGACCCTCCAAACTGGGTAGACTACACACAAAACTTTGAAATTGGTGAAATTAGGCTATGTATTGGAAGTATATATACATAATTATTAAAGCAATTTTATCATTATTGCATTACTATGACAACTAGAATTCATGGAAACTGTTTATAATAATGAAACAGCGTATGTGTGAAGCCTCCACTAATGTGGCACGATGATTTGCCATTCTTAGCATGCAAACATTAAAGGTTACATTTATTTCTGGCATACGGTTATTAAAGAAATTCAAAATACTAATATAGACTGAAATCTATTAAAAGTGCTAGCAAAAACAAAAAAGCAAAAAAAAAAATATATGTAGTATATAATTCACTTCTCCCCCAGTAGTCGTTCCTTCCTAATGCACTATACCCATAGTCGTTCCTCTATGGTTTTCGGCAGCCAGATGTACGAAAACGTTAGAAACATTTGATTGTATCTACTTTAGAAATATCTGTAATTTTTCGGGGTAATTTGGTTGCAAAAAAGGGATAATATTCATGAATTAAATTAAAATTTTCATACATTCAACTTACCTGTCAGATATATACATAGCTATCGACTCCGTCGTCCCCGACAGAAATTCGAATTTCGCGGCACACGCTACAGGTAGGTCAGGTGATCTACTGGCCTGCCGCTGGGTGGCAGGACTAGGAACCACCATTTTTTTCCCGTTTTTCGTAATCAGATTCTCTCTGTCGCTGGGAATGTAAACATATGTTTACTTTCCCTCCTGATTTGATTTTCGTGTTTCATCGCCATCGATCTTCTGGGCCAACTTTTACAGGGAAGTACTGGATCGGTGGTTCGGCATACGCTTTTAATAACTTTTTAATAACTTTTAATGAATTAACTTCGAAGTTTTCGAAGAATAGAGGATGTGTAACTACCGAAGTTTTCGGTAGACAATTACATAGTTTGCAAGTAAGGTAACTTCCTATTTGAGGAAGTCAGAAAAACATAGAACTAGATATGTTTTTTTTAGAAGCTTTAATAGCTCTCGTTCTGACGAGCAGTTAGAATATTAACAGTACTAGTAGTGTAGTTTCCTCATCACCTTCTTACTTCACAGAAACTACAAATTCATTTGCAATTTGAAGATAAAAAAGGAATGTAGCTCAGATACGAGCTATTATAAGGTAAGAAGTGATTATAGTGTTCCCCATTGCAATAGAGGGTGCGTCTGATCGGCTCTTGTCTCGCTCCCAGGCCTAGACCTCTTCCAAGCTCACAGGCCCAGAGGAGAAGGAATGTCGAAAGCCTTACGGAGGTTACAGAGAATCCCCACCGATCAGGCGTCCCCTCGGCAGGTTCTGTAGGACGTCCCAGACTGCCAGGGATAGCCATTGGAAAGGCATCCTAATTCAATGTGTTCCCCTTATTATTATCGTCTTGACGAATAAGGAGAAGAAACATTCAACGGCGTAGATTAAATGAAGATGCAAGATAATCTCGTCTGGCTATCGGAACCTCAGAAGAGACGGAGAAAGGAAGACATCATTCGATAACAGTTGCGGTAGAGGCATTGCCCTATCCGGGTTCGTCCCCCCGTACAGTTGGATGGGGGGGGGCTCTATCCCATGGGGGTTTGAAAAGGGATTTTGACGTAAGGAAAAATCTATTTCTGGGCGGGCGAATTGGGTTCGTGTCGCTGCGCGAAATATCCTTTAATCCATTATTTCTAAGGTAAATGTACTAACACATACCAGAGAATAAATAAAATAAAGAAAGGTCAGTAACAACTACCCGCTCCCCCCCCAAAGAGGGTGTCGGTATGAACACTATGGCGAGTGAGACCACTACCACGAACCGCTTGCCAATAGAAAACTCCCACTACAAAATCCCCACTAGAGGGGAGCCGACCCACAGAGTGGGCAGCAACTACTACTACTCCATCCCATGCTGCCGACCGCTGCGCCTCTGGTGGCCATCCTGAAGTTTTTTTTTTTTTTTTTTTTTTAGCAGACAATCTTGAGCGATGGGAATGGGCAGCGGGAGGGATTTCGCTGGCGACACGAACCAATCGCCCAGAAATAGATTTTTCCTTACGTCAAAAATCCCTTTTCTGGGCTCAGTTCGTGTCGCTGCGCGAAATCGTACCAGAGAAATAGCACAAGATTGTAAAGAATAAAATAAAATAGAAAAAAAAAAAAAAAAAAAAAAAAAAAAAAAAAAAGAAAGGGTCTCAAATAAAAGATAACATAAAATAAAGAAATATAATTGCTAATAGATATACATATACACAATGATACAAAATAGAAATATTACTTAAAATTAACTTAATGTTAATAATATTTCTTAGAATTAACTTAAATTTAACATATATATACAGGGCTTACATGGAATATATGTTGAGATTAGTATCTGTGTATAGTTATTATGTACAAAGAAATCAAAGCAATTATAACAATAAACTGAATAGAACAAACTTCAATAATAATATAATAAAAGAATGTATATGACTTAGTATACAAAACCCGTAACCATTGTAATACGATGTGTCACCTAGCATAAAAATAAGGGGATCACATCAAAGAGATCAATTATATACAATCAATTGTGAGTGACCCTAGCAAAAAAATAAGGGGGGGGCACCCACTATACCATCATAAGAGCAGCTAAGACTCAAGGTAAACGTAGATGAACATGGCAGGTATAGACGAACTGTTGGGTGAGATAGGTAGAAAGGAGGACTGGATCTTCTACTAAAGATTAAGCAGAGTCGGGGGAAACTATGTTACCCGCCGCAACTGCTGAAAATTTCAGAGCTTCCAAGGACTTTAAGTAATGACGCTTAAATACTGTCGGCGATTTCCATCCAGTATATTTTTTCAAATCATCGAAATTCATGTGTTGGAAATAGTTAATTGAGGTGGCTACTGCCCTGACATCATGTGCTTTAGGGAAGGAATCAGGATTGGCTTGCTTAATAAAGTACAGGATCTGCTGCTGATGCCTTTAATAGATAAAAGTACCACCTTTTTCTCTCTTAAAGAGAGGACCCGATGAGGATGAGGAGGTCCTGGACAGAAAGGCTCGTAAGGTTGATACTGGGCAAAGAGAAATATCTTGAGGAAGGGGTACAACCTTCCATGGTTCCCACCTCATCAAAGGATCCTCATTCTTTGCTATAAAAACTACGTTCCGGAGAAAGTAGAACTTCCCCTGTGGGAAGAAAATTCAACATGATCCGGATCCCTGGATAATGCCGATAGTTCTGAAATTCTAGCTCCTGAAGCCAAGCTTAATAAAAATAGAGTTTTTCTTAAGAGCTTATAAATGAACATGTGTTATTATCTGTTTCTGAAGCCAGCTTTAGAACATCATTTAAGAACATGATACTGACGTAGGCCTCACAGAAGGTCTAAGTCTAGCACAAGCCTTGGGAATAGACGAGAAGTAAGAGTCTGTCAAGTCTATGCTGAAACCAAATTGAAAAATCTTTTTCAAGGCTGACTTGTTTGTCGTAATAGTGCTAGCTGCTAAGCCTTTTTCAAATAAAGATCTGAAAAAGGATATAGCTGAATTGATTGTCATGATTCTAATATCTGATTCTCTCAGGAAGGTTGCTAACTTTTTACTGCAGCATCATACTGTCTCAAAGTTGAATCTCTTTTATCAGATTCCAAGAAGAGAATATTTTGAGGATCAATATTCGCATCTCTTTTAGCCGCAAACTTCATGAAATCCATAAAGTTAGGGTTTCATACAATCAACTTACCTGTCAATATATACATAGCTAAGACTTTTCTCCGTCGTCCCCGACAGAAATTCAAATTTCGCGACCACTCGCTACAGGTAGGTCAGGTGATCTACCGGCCTGCCCTGGGCGGCAGGACTAGGAACCATCCCCGTTTTCTATCATATTTTCTCGTCGCCGGTGGTATCAACATTGTTGTTATTACCTCCTGACTTAGATTCATTTTTCAACATTTGATCAACGTTTTTCGGCTTTTGGTGACGTATTTGGATCGTGTTTTGGCATTCGCTACTGTGGACTGTTTTTGGAATAACTCTTTTGGATTTTTCTCAGTATGTCTGATTCTAATGTGAGTGTGAGAATGTGTGTGAATGTAGGCTGCAGGGTGAGGATACCGAAAGCTTCGGTTGATCCTCACACTGTATGCCGTAAATGTAGGGGGGTTCAGTGTTCTGCTATTAACACTTGTAAGGAATGCGAGGGTTTTTGAATGCAGAAGAGTGGAAGACTTTGACTTCTTATTTGAAGAAGTTAGAGAGGGATAGAGTTAGACGACTGAAAGGTGTGAATTCAAGGCCTATTGAGCCTTTCACGGATAATTCTAACCCTACTACTGTAGATTCTCCCTATAGATCTCATTCTCAGAGTGTCTTTTCGGATTCGGCATCGGAAATCGCCAATCTGAAAGCGACTATTCGAGACATGAAGTCCAAGATGGCTGACTCGAAAGGTAAGGCTAGTGATAGTGAACATTTTAGTGAAGTGAGTCCTATCAGTGTTGTGGAGGGGGCGTATTTGATCGTCCCTGCGGCGCTCCCAGGCCTAGACCTCTTCCAAGCTCCCATGGCCAAGAGGAGAAGGAAAGTCGCAAAGCCTTAAGGACGGTCGTGGGGGGAATTCCCCAACGGTCAGACGTCCCTTCAGCTAGCTCTGCTTCATGGCAGCCAGCTCAAGGGCGCTATAGGAAAAGCGTCCTTCGCGAGTGTTTCTCGTCCTCTCCCTCTCCCTCACCTAAACGAGGGTGGAAGGAGTCGAACTTATCGAGACCGCTGAAGCGTCATATGAAGCAAGACATTGATTCTAGTCCAGAGCGCTTCTCGGATGAGACGCCCGTCTGCTATTAAGAAGGCGAAGGTGGCGTCAGCGTCACCTGACGCTTATGAGGAAGTACATCATGCTTCTTCCCCGAGTGATGACGAGAGGCGTCATGCACTAGACGTGGGAGAAGCGTCAAGAAAGATAATTATGGCGGTTCAGGAACAACTGTCATCTCTTGTGGGAGTTTTAGCGCCCCGTCGGAAGGACGTGACGCTTCCAATTAAGAAGTCTCGTCCTCTCGCACCTGCTCGAAGAACGGGGGTGGGACGAGAGTGTTGTAAGACAAGAGAAACGAAAGACGTCTTTTAGAAGTGAAGCGTCATTTCAAGCGGATCTTAGACGTGACGCTCCGTCCAAGATTGTGACGGCCGAGTAGGAAGCCCTTAGAGAGCGAAGCGTCTTCAGACGCGAAGCGTCATCAAGACGTCAACAAGAGACGTCATACATGACGCTCGGAGAGCGGGAAGCGTCATACAAGACGTCTTCTAAAGCGCAAGAGAAGCCGCAGGTTGTGACGCCTTCCAAGTCGATCAAAACGGGAAAAAGGAAAGACTTTCATTCCCTTAGCCCCTCTCCTATCAGGAGTTTGTCTCCTCCAGAAGAGGAAAGTTCTGAAAGGAGAACGGAAACTCAGAATTATCACGAGTTGGAGGAAAACTCGGATGATGACGATCATGGAAGAGAGGGCTTGTCCAACTATAGGTGTTGACTACCCTGCTTCTGGAGGAATACGGAGACGAGTTGACTCCGGCTGCTCCTCCTTCTCCGCGCTCGCTCTTTTCGATGTGCGAAGGCGAAGAAGCCCTCGTCTTTTCTGAAGATGAAGCCCACCATCTCGATGAAGCGGGCTTTACACGCCTTAGACTCCTGGATGAAGTCGAAAGAAAGACTTAGTCAGGACAGTATTTTGCATGCCTCCAGCAAGGTTAGCTGGGAAAAGAGGCATATGGTACAAGACGGGGGAGGATATGGGTATCGCTCTCCCTTCTACAACAGAGGCAGACTTTTCGACGTTAGTTGACGCTTCAAGGCGTCCAAGTCTTAATTCTGCTCGTATCACATGGAGTATTTCAGAACTGGATCATCTCCTCAAGGGACTTTTCCATGTATTGGAAGTCTTCAACTTCTTATGATTGGTCCCTTGGGGTGATGTCCAAGAAAAGCTCACGATTCACAGGGAATCGAACCTGAAGCCCTGTTATGCGTTTTGTCTTGCATCGACAAAGCGGTACAGGATGGATCTTTTGAAGTCTCTTCATTATTTGGAGCAGGTCTTTTGAAGAAAAAAGGACGGTGTATGGCGCCTTCTTAACAAAGGCAGTCTCGCATGCTCAGAGGGCAGCTCTACTGTATGCACCTCTGCTGACTATTTGTTCCCTTCTCAGTTAGTGAAGGACGTGGCTCACTCTTTAACTGAGAAGGCGACGCAGGATCTTCTGACGCAGTCAGCTAGGAAGAAGAAACCTGCTTTAGTTTTCTGACAAGAAAGAACCTAGCACTTCTATGCAGCCTTTCGAGGTGGTCCGATCTCCAGACCTCCCGCAAGAAGGAAGGCTCCAGAGAAGAGAGGTAGGTCCGCCTTTCGTCCCTTTAAAAAGGGAAAATGAAACATTTCTCCTCCAAGCACCAGTAGGTGCCAGGCTCCTGGGATTCGTGGAGGCCTGGACACTGATAGACGCAGACGCGTCTTCACTGAATATCATAAGGAAGGGATATCGTATCCCTTTCCTGAATACTCCGCCCCTAACGTCAATACCAAGGGAAACTATCAGCCAAGTACAAGGACCCTGTGCTGAGGGATACTCTTCGATCGATGGTGGAACAAATGTGGACAAGAGTGCAATAGAACTAGTACTGGATCAAAACTCCCCGGGGGGGTTTTACAATCGCCTTTTTCTAGTAGTGAAAGCCTCGGGAGGCTGAGACCAGTAACTAGACGTCAGCTCTCTGAACAAATTTGTTCAGAAGGAGAAGTTTCTCCATGGAGACTTCTGCTTCAGTCCTAGCGTCATTACGACAAGGAGATTGGATGGTGTCTCTAGATCTCCAGGACGCCTACTTTCACGTCCCGATCCACCCTTCGTCGAGAAGTACCTCCGTTTCATGACGGGGGGAAGGATCTTTCAGTTCAGAGCCTTGTGTTTCGGCCTGTCCACAGCTCCTCAGGTCTTCACAAGCCTGATGAGGAATGTGGCGAGATTTCTTCATCTCAAAGGAGTGAATGTCTCTATGTATCTAGACGACTGGCTCATCAGGGCCAGATCGGAGAGACAGTGCTTGGAGGACCTAAAGTTAACTCTGGATTTGACCAAGGCGTTGGGATTGCTTGTGAACCTCGAGAAGTCTCAAACTGAACCCCCAGACAAGACTAGTCTATCTGGGGATTCGGATGGATTCTCGGGGTTTTTCAAGTTTTTCCTTCGCAAGAGAGAACCGCAAAAGGTTGGAGGATAAATCTCTCTTCTTAGAAGAAACAAACAAACGTCAGCGAGGGAATGGTTGAGCTTCTGGGGACGCTTTCCTCGCTGGAACAGTTCTTCCCACTAGGAAGACTTCATATCCGTCCACTTCAATTCTTCCTCAAGAAGTCTTGGAGCTGGAAAACCGGACAACTGTCGGGGAACGTTTTTTCCCATTCCAGTGGAGATAAAGGCACACCTACAGTGGTGGTTGCTACCTCTGGAAGAGAACAAAGGGATCTCTCTAAGAACACAGAACCCAGACCTAGTGTTGTTCTCCGACGCGTCGGAGACGGGTTGGGGAGCGACATTAGGCTCAGAGGAAGTGTCAGGCACCTGGGAACCAGCACAGGTGTCCTGGCACATAAACTGCAAAGAGCTCTTCGCCGTACACCTGGCCTTGAAGAGCCTAGAACATCTGGTGAGAGACAAGGTAGTGCAAGTAAACGTGGACAACACCACCGCACTTGCCTACATTCGGAAACAGGGAGGGACACACTCCTCGTTCCTTTACGAACTCACGAGGGACCTATTACTCTGGACGTCTCACAGGAACATCTCCCTGCTGACAAGGTTCGTACAGGGAGTAAGGAATGTGAGGGCGGACAGGCTCAGCAGGAGGAACCAGGTCCTTCATACAGAATGGACTCTGCACGAGGAAGTGTGTCTCGATCTCTGGTCTCTGTGGGGAAACTCCTCATGTGGACTCTTCGCAACATACATTTCAAAAAGGCTCCCAGTGTTTTGCTCGGTCGTGGAAGATCCAAGAGCGATTATGGTAGACGCCTTCCTGCTAAACTGGTCTCGAGTGGACGTTTACGCTTTTCCCCCATTCAAAATCCTGGGGTTAGTAATGAAAAAGTTTGTGGCGTCAAAAGAGACGAGGATGACATTAATAGCCCCCTTTTGGCCGGCCCAGGAATGTTCACGGAGGTGGTAGAGTGGATCGTAGACTTTCCAAGATCCTACCAGGAAGGACGGATCTTCTCAAACAACCACACTTCAAGAGGTACCATCAAAACCTCCCCGCTCTCGCTCTGACTGCCTTTCGACTATCGAAAGACTTGTCAGAGCGAGAGGCTTTTCTCGCGAAGTGGCAAGCGCGATCGCGAGAGCTCGCAGAACCTCCACTACGAAAGTATACCAGTCGAAGTGGGAGGTCTTTAGAAGGTGGTGTAGAGCCAAGAAGTTGTCCTCCTCCTCTACCTCTATAGCGGAAATTGCTGATTTCTTGCTATTCTGAGAGTAAAATATCATCTAGCCGTATCCACAATAAAGGGGATACAGAAGTATGCTCTCGGCTGTATTCAGGAACAGAGGATTAGATCTGGCAAATAACAAAAGATCTCCACGATCTCATAAGATCTTTTGAGACTTCAAAAGTCTAAGGAACCATACCTCCCGAACTGGAACTTGGACGTAGTCCTCAAAATATCTGTCTTCGGATAGATTCGAGCCTCCGCATCTGGCATCATTTAGAGACATAACTAGAAAATGCCTATTCCTTTTATCATTAGCGACAGCAAAAAGAATTAGTGAGTTACAAGCTCTGCAGGATAAAGTAGGATTCAAGGGAGACTCGGCTATTTGCTCGTTTAAGACCCTGTTTTTAGCGAAAAAACGAGAATCCCACGAATCCCTGGCCTAGGTCATTCGAAGTCAAAGGAATGTCGAGTCTCGTAGGCAGAGAAGCAGAGAGGTCTCTATGCCCTGTTAGAGCTCTGAAGTTCTATCGTCAGAGGAAGCGTCAGTTGGGAGGCTCTAGACAAGGTCTTTGGTGCGCGGTAAAAGACCCCACAAGACTGATGTCAAGAATGCTCTAGCGTTCTTTATAAGAAACGTCATTACGGACGCTCATAAAGTCTGTCCTGACGAACAATTGCAACTACTGAGAGTAAAAGCTCATGAAGTAAGAGCGGTTGCGACGTCTCTCGCGTTTTTTATAAGAATATGTCGCTTAAAAAACATTATAGATACGACATATTGGAGATGCAACTCAGTATTTGCATCTCATTACTTGAAAGACGTGCGTGTGACGTATGAGAAGTGCTTTTCTCTAGGTCCTATCGTATCGGCAGATACGGTTTCTGGGTACGGGAGCTGACACCAATCCTTAAATATATATACTTTTCTTCTGTTTGGATATGATCGAATCTCTTCGAACAATGGAGGACTTAGGCTAGCACGGGCGGCCGTCTATGTTGTTATTCAGTAAGATATTCTTGTCATATCCAATTAGTTGAGTATAATTTTTTTTTTGAAAAATTATGTATGTGTGCGTAGTGGTTTTTTGAGTTACGGTTGTTGTGACGAGTTCGGGGATAACTCGTAACAATCCTTAGTTCTAACATATGGTTAGGATCAGGTGGTCGGGATTGGTTGTGTGCTCCTTCATAAGGTGTATTGTCATATAAGTGGATCAGCACCCATGACAAATGTCCTTTTAGGCTCTGCTGAGTAAGTGGGTAAGACCCCATCGGCAGACCCACAAGAACTCTTGGCCATAGATCACATATCTCGCTAAAGTTTCTTGAGGTGATGCAGACTACTGGGCAAACACCCACCAAGTCACCACCTATCAGGTAGGAACCAAGGTTTTATTTATACCTACAACATATGTTTGTTTACCTGTCTATTTCCATATAGTAGCTGTCTCTTACCCTCCACCGAAGGGTGCCAATCAGCTATGTATATATCTGACAGGTAAGTTGATTGTATGAAAATGATATTGTTATGTTACAATAAGTTTCATACATACTTACCTGGCAGATATATACAATTAAAAGGCCCACCCAGCCTCCCCGCAGGAGACAGGTGGAAGAGAGAAAATATGATAGAAAACGGGGATGGTTCCTAGTCCTGCCGCCCAGGGCAGGCCGGTAGATCACCTGACCTACCTGTAGCGAGTGGCGCGAAATTTGAATTTCTGTCGGGGACGACGGACGGATCTTAGCTATGTATATATCTGCCAGGTAAAGTATGTATGAAACTTTATTGTAACATAACAATATCATTTTGAGAATTCCTGAGGAAGCGAACACAGTCTTCGTTTGCACTGACTGGGAGAGCCTGGATGGGAATTCGAAGAGGACGAAGACCCAGTTCCAGAATGAGAGGGTACCAATTGCTCTTGCGGCCAGTCTGGGGCTACTAGAGCCAGTTTGACCCTTGAACGTCCCTGACCTGAGTTTGTTCAGCACCTTCAGGAGAAGATTCACTGGAGGGAAGACATAAATCTTCTTCCAGTTGTTCCAGTCTATGGACAGGGCGTCCGTGGCATAGGCCAGAGGGTCCAGGTTGGGGGCCACATAACATGGGAGTTTGTGGTTCGCTTGGGATGCGAATAGATCCACTTGTAGACCTGGAACCCTACTGAAGTATCCACTGGAACGAACTGTTGTCCAGTGACCATTCCGACTCCAGAGGAACTGATCGGGATAAGAGCATCTGCTATGACGTTTCTCACTCCAGCTATATGGGTGGAGGAGAGGTGCCAAACTGAACTTGTCCGCCAGGGAGAAGATGGCTACCATGACATGATTCAATGACGTGACTTGGAGCCTCCTCTGTTTACACAATGGACTACCACTGCGCTGTCTAAGACTAGCTTTATGTGGAGTTCTTTGGCGGACGTAACCTTTTTAGAGTCAAGAACACTGCCATTGCTTCCAGTACGTTTATGTGAAGCTGACGGAACTGGGGTGACCAGGTTCCTTGAACCTTCTTGAACTGAGAATATCCTCCCCAACCGCTTAATGAAGCGGTCCGTGTGGATGGTAATCCCCGGAGGAGGAACTGAAGGGGTACTGATATTGACAAGTTCTTGACTTTCGACAAGGGCGTAGACGATTCCGTAGAATCTGAGGGACTGAGGATAATTTGTCCCTGGACCTGACATTTGCTCGTGAGCGCCAGATTCTGGTTAGGTCTTTCAGTTTGGCTTTCATCAAGATGTTTGTCACTGATGCAAACTGGAGTGAGCCCAGAATCCTTTCCTGGGTTCTCCTTGAAGCAAGTTTGTGTCCTAGAAATTGCTTTACTGACTTCGCTATTTCTTTCCTCTTGGCTGATGGAATCGACAGAGTATGGGAGGATAGATTCCATTGAATGCCCAGCCACTGAAAGTTTGACTCCGGAGTGAGTCTCGATTTGGTCCTGTTTATCTTGAACCCTAGATATTCCAGGAACTGGATTACTTTCATGTGTTGCTTTTGTGACATTCTCGACTGTTGGAGCCCAAATTAGCCAATCGTCGAGATACGCTACTACCATGATCCCTTGCGATCTTAGTTGTTGGACGACTACTTCCGCCAACTTCGTGAACACCCTGGGTGCTACGTTGAGAACCGAAGGGAACTACCTTGAAGGAGAATGCCTGATCCCCTATCTTGAAGCCCAGATACGGGCGAAAGTGTCTGTTGCAATAGGGATATGATAGTATGCGTTCTGTAAGATCGATAGAGGTGGTGACGGCCCCCACGTGGGGAAGTAAGGTCCGCACCTGCGAGATGGTGAGCATCTTGAACTTGTCGCAGCGAATGGCCAAGTTTAACGGGACAAGTCTAAGATTACCCTTCTTTTTTGTGAGCCTTTCTTTGGAACGCTGAACAGCGCCCTTGAAACTTTAATCTGTTGACTCTCGCTATTGCTCCTTTCTGAAGGAGGTCCTCCGCATACTCCGTCAATTCTTTGGATGGAAGTTGAAGGAAAGGTCTGGGTGGGGGCGGATTCGCCACCCAACTCCAACCCAGGCCTTTCGACACAATGCTTTGTGCCCCATTGCTGAATCCCCACCGGTCGGCGGAAGAGAAACAGCCTCCCTCCTACCTGGAAATTCTCATTGGTGTTGGTAGCCTCCGCGGCTCCCCGGAAGTGTTTTCCTCTATTAAGGGACCTTCCTGATCCTCTCTGACGAAAGGATCGCTTACCTCTGCCTCCCCTACCCGACGCGGTCATACTGCTGAAAGGCCTGGCCTTCGAACACTTGATTGAAGGCTGGGGAGACAGCGTAAGAGGTGGAAGGTTGAGGCTGGGGGAAATCACATAAATAGGCGTGATTGGGCCTTGGAGGTAGAGGGTTGGGCTGCCTGCACCAACGGAACAGCCGAAACAGGCTGGGCAAACCGTTGCTGTTTCTTTTGGTAAGGCTGGAAACGTCTGGGTTTCTTCTGAGCCTTACCCCTCACTGCTTGATCTTGGCGTCTCTTTTGCAGTGAGACCCCAACGATCCTTAAGGCTTTGGTTAAGCCTTGTAGCCTCTGCCTGGACCTCCTTTACCATTGCATCTGGGAAGAGGTCTGCTCCCAGATGTTTGATGAAAAGCAAACTTATTCGGTTTCATGCCGAATAGTTGCTTCCTGGAGGACATGCTTCCGACAATTTGTTCTGGCTGTGGCGAACTCGACATGTCAGACTGTACCGTTTGAGTCAGTGACTTGGTGATCAGCTTGAACAGTGGCTCGGAACCATAAGAAATGGTAGCCACTTCTGTCATGGCCATGGTTGTTGAGAGACCTGGCCAGCCTAGACTTGGCATCAAACTCTGCCTGAATGAGGCTGTCTGGAAGTCTAGGCAAGCTTCTCACCAAACTGCTCCATAGCACAGTCTGGTTTTGAGTTTGCCCGCAGAAAAAGTGTTGGGCAGGTCTTCCCATTCAAAATCTCCGGTTGATGGGAAGTAAAGGTAGATGTAGGGTCCGCTTTCCTTTAGCTGCGGTAACGACTCCCCCTTTTGGGCCGCTGGGATAGTGGACCGTAGCAATCTTGGTAAGGAAAGAAGCGGAGTTCCCTCTTCCATTGTGGAAGATGGTGAATGGACTCTTAAAAGGCTGTAATTTTCGTATTCGAACAATCCATGTCCTCTAAGCACCTGAGCCATTCTCTTTGAGCCTGGTCACGTGAAGAGAGGACTGTCTCTTTAGGGACCTTGTATCTCGCGTCATGGCAGCGGCAGTGAGCCTGGCGTAGCCGATGAACGGCGGTTGGAGATCCTCCGGGTAGAACTCGAGTCCTCAATCCCTTCGATTCCACACTCCGGGATAGAAATAAGCCCGTCCTGGAAGGGGCGTATGACGCCACCCTCCAGGGGTTGTTCATAGAGAACGGAGGCAGAGAGTCATTTGTGGTGGCAGCTGAGCTATACCTGTGCCGAAAGGTGGGGGAGTAGCTAGCGAGCATGGCTTAGTCCGGCGATAATGTTATCCTGGGAGTTGATCCTATCGGACAACCGGGAGAACATCTGTTCCATACTGTTCTTGAGAGAACCAACCAAATCCCCCATGTGTTGCAACAGGCCAGCATTGGGATCCAAGCCGGAGCTGCTGCGGAGGTGGTCGGGTAGCTCTGAACAGGAACCAAAGGAAGGGGAGAAACGGCTGACTCCGCTGGAGTATGTGATCTCTCCTTGGAGGATCTACTCCTTGAGGATTTGGAGCCGGACCCAGAAGCTCTAGACCTCTCTGCTCCGGGGTTTGTAGCCGGAGACTTGCGAGATGTTGACGCCGACGACGTCTTTTTAGACGACGACGACGTCTTACTCAGGGTTTTAACTACCGTCTGTCCTTTGACCTTAGGTCTAACGGAGGCATCAGGAGAAGTATAAAGGAGCTCAGCTCCTGTAAAGCCTTGGAAGGAAGCTGGAGAGTTTGCAGGAGTAGAAGATCCGTGGCGCCCAAGGGAAGCCCTTGGGCGTCCAACGTACTCACCTCGACCAACAGGTCGTCAACACCTACCATCGGTTTCAATATTTAAGTCGCAGTGTCGCGACTTCCGACGAGATGTCCTGGCCTGGTTCAGTCAACGAAGCGGCGAGCTGCTGCTGAATTGCCGCCATAGTCGGTGGGGCTGCCTCTGCTGGGTCGACGTAACCCGTTGACTTGCCGCCGGGGAAGATCAGGACGCCAACCTCTTCTCAAGGATGTAGGCTGTCCCTTGGCGGCGTTCTTGCCAAAACCGCCGACCCAAGCCCGCAGGGTTGCCAGGGCGGTGTCTCTAACAGCGGGAGCCTGGAAGAGAGGGTATTTGTTAGTTTTTTAAGTTTAAACTTAAAATTAAAACTTAAGTAATAGGCTAAACTAAAATTATAGAGGATGCGAGATCCCATATAAAACAAGCTTAAGTTTAAGATAAGAGATTAAAATTAAACTTAAGAACTATAATCTTGTAGGGATTAGTTAACGGAGTTGGAAATACTTACCCCGTCCAAGAGCTGGCTCACCAGATCATAGCAAATCGTGCAGGTCTCGTGAAACCAGACTTGAAGGTCCCCGTGCGGAGTCGCGCATGGAGCATGGGATCTGCAGACTTCATGCCCACAGGGGTCCTGGAGCATGGCATTACATCCCGGATGCTCACAGTTGGTGGTCTGTAAGTGAAAAGATACATGAGCATCCTAAAAGATATCACTTACAGGCTAGAGGTTAAAAGAACTCCGCTGCATGCCGGAGCGCGAAAAAAAATTTTCGGGCATAACCCCTCCCTTATCGCCTGAATAGGCTAAACCCCGGAGAGAATCCGGTGTGATGCAGGCAACGGAGGGATGGCTTAAGGTAGCTTAAATTAAAACTTAATATAGTTTAAATTAAATACTAATTCTTAAACCTATAGACATCGAACGTACCGGACTAAGTCCGGTGCGTGGCGGAGTTCGTGTCGCGATATCAGCGCGACGGAGTAGTTAGTAAAGACCAACTGTATGCCGTAGTCCGCCCGTCAGGGTGAACTAGCACCTTTCCACGTGGATGCCGGAGCTCCGGTAGATAAAGAGCACCAGTAAGGTGGGAAAGGGCGAGAGGGCAAACAGACTCGCGCTAGCAACGGAGCGACGGAGTAACGACGGAGGGGGGAAAGGCCAGTCCCCCCCCCTTAGTCATCCGAGCGTGCCGAGAAGCTAGAGAGGTCGAGTCCAGTCTGGGTCTGTCCAGCCCCCCTACTCCCTCCGCCTAGGGAGAGAGGGAGGCAGGCCCGGGTATGTGGAGCGAGCGTGGACAGAACAACCCTCCCCCCGGCCCTATGGAAGAGCGGGAGGAGGGAAAGGTGACTGGACAGGCGTCTGGCTGCTCCGTGATCACGTAGTGACCACGAAGCGGTAACAAGTAATACAATGAAACAATACAGCCTAGGATAAAACAACCGACTAATCAGAGAGATGCTATAGAGAAGCAACCGAACTGAAGAGCGGAAGCATAGTGGTAGAGACCAAAAGAACATAACCTATGCTACGTGAAGCCAGACGCCGTACACTAACATAAAACATAAATAATCAAAATCACTAAACGTAAAGAAAGAAAATAAAACAGTAGGAGAAAAAATCCAGGAGTGTACGACTAACTCGGAAAGAAAGGTCTACCACTCAAAGCTAGCCGGGGCGTACTAAGAGCTGTGGCTAGGGTCTGGATGGAAGATGCCTACGCAAGGTGAAAAAGACATGCATGCATGACATAAACCCAGTAGGCTGTACCCTTAACATAAAATGGATAACTAATAATAGAGGGTAACGAAATAAGGGAAGGTTCTGGGTATGGAAGACCAAGAACGAACCCGCCACGAGGCAGAACCATGCTGCCATGCTTCCGACCTAGAGCTCGTATTTATACCTAAAAAACGGCAAATACTGACTCAAGGCCGGAAAAAACCAAATAGCAATAATCACTGATTACTTAACTTAGCTGCTGCGATGGCTGTACGCTCCATGACGAATAAATCCAAGAAAAAAGGGCACAAAAACACAGAGCAAAAAAGGGCACGTGTATCTACTGTGCGCTAACTGAAAAGGATGGCCACCAGAGGCGCAGCGGTCGGCAGCATGGGATGGAGTAGTAGTAGTTGCTGCCCACTCTGTGGGTCTGCTCCCCTCTAGTGGGGATTTTGTAGTGGGAGTTTTCTATTGGCAAGCGGTTCGTGGTAGTGGTCTCACTCGCCATAGTGTTCATACCGACACCCTCTTGGAGGGTGAGCGAGTCAGTTGTACTGACCTTTTCTTTATTTTATTTATTCTCTGGTATGTGTTAGTACATTTACCTTAGAAATAATGGATTAAAGGATATTTCGCGCAGCGACACGAACTGAGCCCAGAAATAGTTATTTCAATAAATTCCTCATCGGTACATGTATATGAAAATATATCTATTCTGAGAAGAACGAATTAGATATTAAAGAATATTTGTTGATCGAATGAATTATATGGATCTCGTTTAGTGATTACACATATATATATAACTTTTAAGCTTCTAGCTCCTTGGGCATGAAGCTCCGGTAACGAGGCTCAATGCGCCTGAAGCACTATGAACCAGGATCTTCATCGGAAATGGAAGTCCTTCTCATTCAGAAGAAAGGGAGGGCTATGTCGAAAATGGAAGTATTGTCGAATTCTAAGCAAGAACAAATGTACAAGAGATCGGAACCTTCCGCACAAGCGGAACCTTCCAGAAGGCGGAAGATTCCAGATTCAAATAACCTTCCAGACGTACAGAACTTTCCAGGCGAGGATCGCCTTTCAGATGCTCGGAACTTTCCAACAAGAAAACTTTCCAAGCGCGATACGTCTGCTAGGATCCAGGAGTATTCTGATCACGATACTCCTCCTGGCGCCAGGAGTATCGTGGATCGGAACGCGATACTCCTGCCAGGTGCCAGGAGTGTTCCGATCACGATACTCCTCCCAGGCGCCAGGAGTATTCGGAACGCAATACTCCTGCCAGGCACCAGGCAGGTATTACCGACGAGCACGATACTCCTCCCAGGCGCCAGGAGTATTCGGAACGTGATACTCCTACCAGGTGCCAGGAGTATTCCGATCACGATAATCCTCCTAGGAAAGCGATACTTCGCCGGAGCCAGGAGTATTCCGAGCACGATACTCCTCCCAGGCGCCAGGAGTATCGGAGCGCGATACTCCTGCCAG
This sequence comes from Macrobrachium nipponense, assembly GCF_015104395.2. Taxonomy (NCBI): domain Eukaryota; kingdom Metazoa; phylum Arthropoda; class Malacostraca; order Decapoda; family Palaemonidae; genus Macrobrachium; species Macrobrachium nipponense. The sequence goes on from NC_061100.1 coordinate 15,249,120, forward strand.
GCGCCAGTGAAGTGCCAGGAGTATTCCTGAGGACGAGGAGTATTCCGATCGCGATACTCCTCCCAGGCGCCAGGAGTATTCTAGGCAAGATACTCCTGCTTAGCGCCAGGCACTTTCTCCTACAAGAAGAGCCTGGCAACCGCCAAGAGTCCTCCAGGCGAAAGGTGAAAGACATTCGAGGCTTCTCCTGATAGGGACGGGAGTTGTCGCACAGGCGGCCGTCGCCCTGTCAGGATCGTCTTAATGCAATAAAGGCAAGAGCAAGTTCGGCTTTTTCCAGGCAGGGACTCAAGATGTAGCACAGGCTGCCGTAGCCCTTGTCAGGTTAGAGCGGTACTGCTAAAGCCCTTCACCTTTCGAAAGGAAGCGCTCTCCTCCGGTTGCTCAATCTTCTCCCAACTTGAGGAATGGAAGATAGAGCAGAATTGTGAGAATTAGTTCAGTATTAGTAAGAGGATATTAAAATCATCCTCCTTCTAAAAAATAATGCAACCAACCATTTACAGAAAGAGGGGCAATCGTTTGGAAGTTGAACAAGATTCGTACGAGCTCTCATTCATTGATTAGAGGCTCTTCCAGATAAGAAAGGCGTAAAATACGGACTTATCTCCAAGATAATAAAAGCTGGAGAGATTCTCTTCGATCCTCGGTTGTCATTTGCGATCTCTTTCTGACTAATACTCATTCGGGATTATTGACGAAATGAACGAAGAGAGTAAGATTTCCATTCTTTCTCTGCATGTCGGAAGGGAAAGAGTGTCGTAGAAGGCTTGCTGTATACGACTACTGAATGACAAGTCATATACGCATACCATAGTTGCCTTTCTGGTTCGCTACGGAATTATCTATATCCTTACAGGATTTTCCTAGTAAGGACTTCGCTTAAAAGGTTTGTTACGACAATACCTACTCAGCTTCGGTATTTAACAAAGGTTGTTGGCTTAAATTTGCATTATTGAGAGCTTTCTTAGACTCGAGAATAATTTTATTATATCCATTCATTGAAGGGAGTAACTGGCAACTCAGAATGAATGCAGCCAGGCAGTGAACGAGACGGCTGTAATTGTGAGCCAATCCAGTACCATCCGGTTCTCGGTCGTGAACGGTTGGTTACATCTCTCTCTCCTAAGGGATCGAATGCTTCACCGTATATTCCCCCTACAATCAGGGACTTAACCACGAATTGAGGGGATTTTTTTTTTAGGCAAACATGAATAACATCGTATTCGTTTTGCTAAGGATCTCTCTCTGCCTCAGCGAGGAAAGAATGTAGTAGAAAATTCACCTTAAGATAACGGTACGGTTAAGCCTTATGCACACACCGTGGTTAATTACAGCGTTCCTACTATCCTTACAAGAGTTTCCTAGATGAATGCTGTTTACCACAATGTGACGGTATTATAAAGGATTTTAATTCGGCAGAGCACGATTTAACCTATTTGGAAACAGACACGGAACGTAACGATCCTTACCAGGTTCGATGCGGGATTTTGCACGTCCGTGAGAACCTTTTTGATCGACGATAATAACTGTTAACGTATGTTTAACATTTATTGGAAAGAGTTGTCAGACCCTGCGGAAAGTATTCACAGATCTCTTCGCAAGGCAGAATATGAACGAGCTTCTTATAGATTGCTTCCTTTTCCTCGAAACAAGAGAGGTAGCAAGATACGCCATCTTTAATTTAAATAGGGGAATAAACTTTAGTTTTTTTTTTTTCCCTTAGTTATATATATTCTTAACAGATATTAAAATAAATGGGCGTCAAAGGAAGAAGATGAATGCATCATTTTGGCAATAAAAAGGTTGGATTCACAGAGGTCACGTTCTTCTTTCAGCATGTGTCGGCAGGTTTTTTTTTTCTAAGAGTAGAGATTTTATCGGAATCTATTATAAATATGGACCTGACCAAAAACCTATCCACTCTGAGTCTGTCTGCGTGCAGACTGACCAGAAGTACTAAATATGAATGAGAGGATTTTTCAAGGGAAGCTTGATAATTCCTTTAAATATGTTAAAGAGATAGAATTGCTGCAGATCGTGCTAGATGGAAAGGGAAACTGTCCTCTTCCGATACCTCTGTGAACCACATAATGGTTCTCTTCCCTTTCAGAGGGAAGAATCACCTTGGTATTTTATGCTATCAATGAACACAGTAAAAAGATATACTCTGTCTCGACAAAGAATATTAGAGATAGTAGAGAATTAAGATCTTCGGGATCTATACAATACCTCTATACGATAAGAGTAAGAGATCTTATACTTAGAATGGGATCCTAATTTGGGCCTCAGATTCCGTGTTCCGACAAGATGGAACTGCTCCTAATCAAATGTTTCTCTTGGTCCTAAACGATCAAAAGGACAAGTGAAATTTTGGGCTTTAGAATCTGGAAATCAAATTCTATGAAGACTCGGCAATGGGTTACTGGCCAGCATAGTATGTTTGGCAAAAGAACTAAAGCCTTTTATTCCTGGATCAACGCTTTCAGATAGAGGTTTCGTTGTCCGGGTAATGTATTGACATTGTCATCTACAGAAGAAGACAAGGTTTAAACGTTTACTGACAGAGTCTTTGGAACGCGATGAGGGCTCAAAACTACTTCCCAAAAGGGTCAGAGAGATACATTCAAGAGCTAGAAATCAGGAGTCCTACCAATTTCAGCTCAGAATCTCTTTAATGCTTCCAGGCTCCTTCCCTTCCTTCGGGCAATAGGGGAAGCTTCTGCAACGAGAAAACTCATCAACATTTAGGAGGAGAACTCGTTAGCAACGGAAGTATTCAATAAGGATCCTCCGTCTATCGGACTTTTAGATTTCCTATCGTCTACTGGATGTAGCTGACTAAATTTTGATGAATGTGCAGGAGCAATTAGCGTCTTTGGTAGGAGTACTTTCTAAAGAGCCTACTCGTAAAAAGGATGACGGCTTCCGATTGAAGAGATCAAATACCGATCTCCTGTCGGGCGCGACGAACCCTACAGGGGAGTTGTCGCACAAGCGGCCATCTCTGGGGGGAGCGATGCGTTAGGCAGGCGAGACGTGGGAAAGGAAGTAACTCCTGCCAAGCGTCTGGCGCCAACTAGGAGCCAGGCGCAAGAGCCTGACTTTACTGTAGATCGTTCTAGGCCAGATCTTCATCCAAGCAACAAGAGCCAACTGGAGAGAGAACTCCTGATAGGAGTATAGCGCCCGCTAAGCGCAAATATATTGCCATTCGAAAGGCGCATTCCATGAGCGATACTCCTACCAAGCCACAGGAGTATTCGGAACTAGATGTGCCTTCCATAGGTCAGGAGTATTTGGGAAGAGATACTCCTGCCAGGCGCCTTGAGTACTCTGACCTCGATACTCCTCCCAGGCGCCAGGAGTATTCTAGACTTTTTACTCCTACCAGGCGCCAGGAGTATTCGAAGCGCGATGTGCCTACCCAAGCGCCAGGAGTATTTGGAGCGAGATGCGCCTTCCAGACGGCAGGAGTATTCGAGGAGTGTTACGACTGTCAGGCGCCAGGAGTATTCCAAACAGGATACTCCTCGCGCCAGCAGGCGCGAGGCGCAAGCCAGACGCTAGGCTTCATCCAGATGAGATCCAGTTCAAAGAAAGTCCTAGTCTTCTTTGAAACAATGGTGATCTCTAAAGCACTTCATAAGTGACTTGATGATACCTTCAAACAGCTGAGAATTTAATAGCTCATGAAGTGCGAGCTTTTGCAAATTCTTGTTCTTTTCGTAACAATATGTCAGGAAGACATATTAGCTTTAACATATGAGAGATGCAACTATGTGTTGACTGCTCATTACACGAAGGACTTCAAGTTAACCTACGAGAGATCCTTCTCTCTTGGTTTATACGTATCAGCGGATACGTTGCTGGGATAAGGAGCCGACACGGATCCTTTAATAATGAGTTGAATTTATTTTAACTTAGTGATTTTTTTTGAGGTTTGAAAGGAGTTTGGGGGATAACTCTTTTTCAATTTTAGCGAGAACCCTCATGTTAGGAACAGGTGATCGGGATCGGTGTTGCGCTCCTTAGTTATGCCAATAGGCATAGGCATGTTGTCATATAAGCGGATTAGCACCCATTGACAAATGCCAATTAGGCTCGACCGAGTAAGTGGATAAGACCCCATCGGTAGACCCACAAGAACTCTTGGCCACAGATCACTATCTTGCTAAGGCTCTTGAGATGAAGCAGACTCCTATGCAATAGCTAGGAAGTCGACCCTTCATCTAGAAACACAGAGGAACCAAGGTCTATAAATACCTACAACACATGTTGTTTACCTGTCTAGTCAGGAGTTAGCTGTCTCTTGCCCTCCACCAAAGGGTGTCAATCAGCTATGTATATATCTGACAGGTAAGTTGAATGTATGAAAATGATATTGTTATGATACAATAAAGTTTCATACATACTTACCTGGCAGATATATACATAGCTATCGACTCCGTCGTCCCCGACAGAAATTCGAATTTCGCGGCACACGCTACAGGTAGGTCAGGTGATCTACCGGCCTGCCGCTGGGTGGCAGGACTAGGAACCATTCCCGTTTTCTAATCAGATTCTCTCTTCCACCTGTCTCCTGCGGGGAGGCTGGGTGGGTCTTCAATCATATATATCTGCCAGGTAAGTATGTATGAAACTTTATTGTATCATAACAATATCATGTTTAAATAACAAAGTAAATTTAAACTAAATAATGAGTAAAGTAAACAATTTAGGGAATAAAACTTTGCAGTTTCGTCGTCTGCTGTTCGTAACTGTGTTTGTGGCGCGCGCGCTTAGGAACCAGCAACAGTAATGGGTTTAAAGTGCAATGTGGAGTGAACTGAGACCAAAATGTGTATAATAACAATCAAATAAGCACTGTGGAGTTTCAGTTGTGATGGCAGTAAGGATAAAAACCGCCGATTACTAGGTAAGTATGAATTCAGTTCAAACCATAACCCCGGGAATAACAAGTTTCATACTTTCAGTAATATAGGCAACAAAATGTTGTTTTATTGTGCTGATTACAACTGCAATCTTGAGTAGGTTCAATAAACGTTACATACATACGCTAACATTGTTCAAATGATTGCTGGGAAGGCTGGGAAAGATGATTTTCGTCACTGATAAAAAACTGTACATCCCACGGTAGCCGCCATATTGGATTTCAAAACTGCCTTGAAAACATATTTTACGAAGAGCGTCACATGCTTATTTTAGTTCGTATGGAGCTTTCATATATCACATTATGTTGACGAAACTTCAATCTCTTGAATGGTATGCTTTGAGTTGTAATTGTATTCTTGTTTCACCATTTAAATATCGAGTGAATAAGACCTGAAAACCGTGATAAGGGTTGGTAGTCGCTGGTTTTTCCCCCTATATCAGTTCAAATATAGTAGTATAGGTTTGAATGAAGGAATTTATGAAATTTAGGGGTGGAGCCGAGCACCGGAAGAAGTCTGTCTTTACATTAACTATGTTGTTGTTGAGAAAAGTTTCCTATATGTGTGACAAGCAGGTATACTATTTCATTTTGTGAAAATAAAACAACCAAGACAGGCTGTTATTCTTATGTTGATTTTTTAGTTTCTTTTCAATCCTCGAAATAGTATTTGTCTATTATGAACATAAGCCTAATTTTGTGGTCGTGCACACCATTCCTGACAGCAGTTAATAAAATGTGCCCATTAATCATGAATACTACAGTATATGTAATCAAGAAATCTCAATTCTTTGTTTGTTACCCTAGTTTAGGATAGAAGTAACCAATGTAAAGATTGAACCAAACAAAAACTTCTTTCAGTTTTCTTCTGAAGAATGAAAAAGAAACCCACACAATCACTTTGTAACTTGTTTACTTCTAAGTATTTACATTTAATTTTATTCTACATTTTCAAGAGATGTTTGGGATGTCAGGCTGGGTCAAGGCCCAGCAGTCTTCTGTAAACAAGTTACAAAGTGATTTTGTGGGTTTCTTTTTCAATGTAAAGATTATTACTTTATGATAAGCAGATAAGTTATTCAGAAACATTCTGCAAAAGAATAATTGTTATCATCTGAATATTTATAATATCTACATTTTTCCATATCTTTCTTGGAAGAGAAATTAAATATGACACTGCCTGTTTGTTAACATATTTCAAATTTTTGTGTAAAATATTTATAAATTAAAGCATAATGAAAATGAAATCATAAAAAAATTTCAAAACATATCTCAGAGATAAAAGTGAGAGTCAATGGTAAAACTATGTAATGCTGATTTATTTTAGGTGTGCGATAGTTTCTAAATGGAATAATGTCTGCTCCTCAAAATTTAGATCTAGATAATAAGAAAAAATATAGCAACAGGTAAAACACATTTCCTGATTCCATGGAGAATGACACTGAGAAATACTCTGAAATCTAATCTCACTGCAAAAGAAATGTATTATCGAAAGGAATACATAATAACTTAAAATATATTATTCTATGAATAACAAGTGAATTAAGCTATGGGGTCAACATCAAGTAGTACTTGATTGAGCACCCACTATATCTCTCAAGAGGTTTATATAATTAGTTTATGATTTACTTTCAGTGGATTTGATTGCGTTTTTATTTTAGATTTGGGACTTGGGTGAAGATGGTGAATGGACTTGTACTTGCTCTATGAAGAAGCATTGTGGATCTGTGTGGAAAGTAACATGGGCACATCCAGAGTTTGGACAGATCATAGCCACGTGTTCCTTTGATCGCACCGTCATAGTTTGGGAAGAAATAGGTAAGTCCTATTTGAGCAAATTTACTTGTGGTTATAAGGGTATAGATAATTGTTTTTTAGAAGCAACTATATGTAATAATTTCACTTAGTGACTTACTAAACAATTACTTAGCTGAATGCTTTCTTAACTGGCAGCCAAAAATAAAAATTTTGTGGGTGATGCAGGTGAACGGGAACCGAAGTTTCTGGAAGGTAGTCATTGAAAGAGAAGGAGCTCCACAGCAACCTGAAGGAGTTGAAAGTATTAGTCCTAGGACTTCAACACTTCACAGGACAGTAAGGGTCCATGCAGACAATACCACTGCATTGGCGTAGTACATAAAGTTTCAGGGAGGAACTCACTTGTTTTCCCTCTGCGAGGGAACTGCTGTGCTGGGTGGGCAAACTGAAATTGAATGAAATTGATCTCTTGCTTCGTTCGGAGGAAGAACAATGTGTTAGCAGATGAGCTAAGTCATTGGAAACAGAACCTCCCAACGCAATTGACTATGGACAGTCAAGTCTGCAACAAACTTTAGAACCTATGGGGAAGATTGACTATAGTAGACTTATTTGCGATATCCAGGAATGAACACCTGCCTCTGTACTACTCTCCCTTTCCCAATCCATTAGCATGGGCGACTGATGGGAAGATCCAAAATTGGTCTAATCTAGATGTCTCCATGTTTCTCCCTTTTTGGATGATAAAAGAGGCCCTGGGAAAATTTTGTTTTCTTCAGAACGTCAGGATGACACTCATTGCTCCCTTCTGGCCTCAGAAGGAGCCTACCTACTATTCCAGATCTGCTTAGCCCCGTTTAAGGAAGTTCCTCCTAAACCTATCCACTCTGGGCCTGACAGGTTTTCGACTGTTAGTAAGCTCATCTGAGCAAAAGGTTTTTTGAAATCAGCAGAGGGGGTATTTGCCATTGTAGAAGGGAATCTTCCAATAGGGTTTACCAAGCAAAGTGGAAAGTATTTAGACTGGTACAGAGGATCCAACATATCTTCTTCTCAAACCACTGTTACCCAAAATACAGATTCCTGTATTTACAATCCTCAAGGGGCCTGTCATCAAGTACGTACAATTATAGGTTACAAAGCAATGCTCAGCTTTGTATATTGGCATAGAGACCTGGATGTTTGCAATAACCAAGACCTCTTTTCGCTTGGAATGTGGATGTGGTTCTGAAATGATTGTCTGGCCTAGACTTTGAAAACTGCTTCATTCTACCTCACTGAGGGGTCTAACAAGGAAGTCTATTTTCCTACTGGCTCTGGTGACAGCAAAAAGAGTAAATGAGCTTCACACTTTTAACAAAAGATTTGGCTTTTCTGGAGGAGATGTTGTGTTCTTCTTACTGGATTTTTTAGATAAAAATGAGAATCTGTTACAACCTTAGCCTGGTTTTTTTGCTATTAAAAATTAACTGATATCAGTGGTCCAGAGGAGAAGGAGAGGAGAGGGCCTTGTGCCCAGTGAAAGCCCCCAGGTATTATTTGCAAAGAACGGAAAAGATTAGAAGAGAATTTAACAACTTGTGGTATTCAGCATAAAATCCTGCAAGACCCATGTTTATAAACACAATGTCCATCTTTTTAAGGAAACTCATTTTTTAGGCTCACTCACAGACAGTGAAGGAGGAGGATATGTCAGCCCTTAAGGTTAGATCGCATGATGTTAGGGCAGTCCCTGGTTATTGGCGGACTCTGTTAACTGGCCAAGTTTTGGTTATCAGGGCCAAAAGGTGGTTATATAGAGTTATGGCACATAACATACCTAACAGAGGCATCACAAGTGCCATAAATCCCTGAGTTTCTCTGTTAATGGCAGTTTTTGCATATCAGCATCCCGCCGAGAATGGAACCCCCTCCGATAACTGGGAACTGCTTGTACTTTGAGAGGGGCACACGGTCCGTTGGCAGCATGTATCTGCTTGCAGCAACTCTCTCAACAAGTGCAGAAACAACAAGCATTGTTTCAGTGTTAGCTATAGTTTTTATTCCTTAGCATATTTTATGTTTTAAGCTATTATGTTGTCTGTGATTTCCCACCTTTAGTATGGAGTCAGCTAAGTCATTGCTGGGTAAGTTATATTTATAGAAATTAAATTTTTTATGATAAAATAACAGTTTCATACAATCAACTTACCTGTCAGATATATACATAGCTAAGACTCCGTCGTCCCCGACAGAAATTCAAATTTCGCGCCACTCGCTACAGGTAGGTCAGGTGATCTACCGGCCTGCCTGGGTGGCAGGACTAGGAACCATCCCCGTTTTCTATCATATTTTCTCTGTCGCCGGGTCGGGTATCAACATTGTTGTTATTACCTCCTGACTTAGATTCATTTTTCAACATTTGATCAACGTTTTTCGGCTTTTTGGTGACGTATTTGGATCGTGTTTTGGCATTCGCTACTGTGGACTGTTTTTGGAATAACTTTTGGGATTTTTCTCATATGTCTGATTCTAATGTGAGTGTGAGAATGTGTGTGAATGTAGGCTGCAGGGTGAGGATACCGAAAGCTTCGGTTGATCCTCACACTGTATGCCGTAAATGTAGGGGGGTTCAGTGTTCTGCTATTAACACTTGTAAGGAATGCGAGGGTTTGAATGCAGAAGAATGGAAGACTTTGACTTCTTATTTGAAGAAGTTAGAGAGGGATAGAGTTAGACGACTGAAAGGTGTGAATTCAAGGCCTATTGAGCCTTTCACGGATAATTCTAACCCTACTACTGTAGATTCTCCCTATAAATCTCATTCTCAGAGTGTCTTTTCGGATTCGGCATCGGAAATCGCCAATCTGAAAGCGACTATTCGAGACATGAAGTCCAAGATGGCGGACTCGAAAGGTAAGGCTAGTGATAGTGAACATTTTAGTGAAGTGAGTCCCATCAGTGTTGTGGAGGGGGCGTTTGATCGTCCCTGCGGCGCTCCCAGGCCTAGACCTCTTCCAAGCTCACATGCCCAGAGGAGAAGGAAAGTCGAAAGCCTTAAGGAGGTCGTGGGGAATCCCCAACGGTCAGACGTCCCTTCAGCTAGCTCTGCTTCATGGCAGCCAGCTCAAGGGGGGCGCTATAGAAAAAGCGTCCTTCGCGATGTGTTTCTCGTCTCTCCCCTCTCCCTCACCTAAACGAGGGTGGAAGGAGTCGGACTTATCGAGACCGCTGAAGCGTCATATGAAGCAAGACATTGATTCCAGCCCAGAGCGCTTCTCGGATGACGCCCCGTCTGCTATTAAGAAGGCGAAGGTGGCGTCAGCGTCTCCTGACGCTTATGAGGAAGTACCCCATCATGCTTCTTCCCCGAGTGATGACGAGAGGCGTCATGCACTAGATGTAGGAGAAGCGTCAAGAAAGATAATTATGGCGGTTCAGGAACAACTGTCATCTCTTGTGGGAGTGTTAGCGCCCCGTCGGAAGGACGTGACGCTTCCAATTAAGAAGTCTCGTCCTCTCGCTCCTGCTCGGAGAACGGGGGCTGACGAGAGGGTTGTAAGACAAGAGAATCGAAAGACGTCTTTGAGAAGTGAAGCGTCATTTCAAGCTGGATCTTATTTTGACGTGGACGCTCCGTCCAAGATTGTGACGCCGAGTAGGAAGCCCTTAGAGAGCGAAGCGTCTTCCAGACGCGAAGCGTCATCAAGACGTCAACAAGAGACGTCATATATGACGCTCGGAGAGCGGGAAGCGTCATACAAGACGTCTTCTAAAGCGCGAGAGAAGCCGCAGGTTGTGACGCCTTCCAAGTCGATCAAAACGGGAAAAAGGAAAGACTTTCATTCCCTTAGCCCCTCTCCGATCAGGAGTTTGTCTCCTCCAGAAGAGGAAAGCTCTGAAAGGAGAACAGAAACTCAGGATTATCACGAGTTGGAGCAAAACTCGGATGATGACGATCATGGAAGAGAGGGCTTGTCGAACTATAAGGTGTTGACTACCCTGCTTTTGGAGGAATACGGAGACGAGTTGACTCCGGCTGCTCCTCCTTCTCCGCGCTCGCTCTTTTCGAGTGCGAAGGCGAAGAAGCCTTCGTCTTTTCTGAAGATGAAGCCCACCATCTCGATGAAGCGGGCTTTAAACGCCTTAGATTCCTGGATGAAGTCGAAGAAAGACTTAGTCAGGACAGTATTTTGCATGCCTCCAGCAAGGTTAGCTGGGAAAAGAGGCATATGGTACAAGACGGGAGAGGATATGGGTATCGCTCTCCCTTCTACAACAGAGGCAGACTTTTCGACGTTAGTTGACGCTTCAAGGCGTCCTAGTCTTAATTCTGCTCGGATACATGGAGTATTTCAGAAACTGGATCATCTCCTCAAGGGACTTTTCCATGTATTGGAAGTCTTCAACTTCTTAGATTGGTCCCTTGGGGTGATGTCCAAGAAAGCTCACGATTCACAGGGAATCGAACCTGAAGCCCTGTTATGCATTTTGTCTTGCATCGACAAAGCGGTACAGGATGGATCTGTTGAAGTCGCTTCATTATTTGGAACAGGTCTTTTAAAGAAAAGGACGGTGTATGGCGCCTTCTTAACAAAGGCAGTATCGCATGCACAGAGGGCAGCTCTACTGTATGCACCTCTATCTGACTATTTGTTCCCTTCTCAGTTAGTGAAGGACGTGGCTCACTCTTTAACTGAGAAGGCGACGCAGGATCTTCTGACGCAGTCAGCTAGGAAGAAGAAACCTGCTTTAGTTTCTGCCAAGAAAGAACCTAGCACTTCTATGCAGCCCTTTCGAGGTGGTCCGATCTCCAGACCTCCCGCAAGAAGGAAGGCTCCAGAGAAGAGAGGTTAGGTCCGCCTTTCGTCCCTTTCAAAAAGGGAAAATGAAACATTTCTCCTCCAAACACCAGTAGGTGCCAGGCTCCTGGGATTCGTGGAGGCCTGGACACTGATAGACGCAGACGCGTCTTCACTAAATATCATAAGGAAGGGATATCGTATCCCTTTCCTGAATACTCCGCCCCTAACGTCAATACCAAGGGAACTATCAGCCAAGTACAAGGACCCTGTGCTGAGGGATACTCTTCGATCGATGGTGGAACAAATGTGGGACAAGAGTGCAATAGAACTAGTACTGGATCAAAAACTCCCCGGGGTTTTACAATCGCCTTTTTCTAGTGGCGAAAGCCTCGGGAGGCTGGAGACCAGTACTAGACGTCAGCTCTCTGAACCAAATTTTGTTCAGAAGGAGAAGTTCTCCATGGAGACTTCTGCTTCAGTCCTAGCGTCATTACGACAAGGAGATTGGATGGTGTCTCTAGATCTCCAGGACGCCTACTTTCACGTCCCGATCCACCCTTCATCGAAGAAGTACCTCCGTTTCATGACGGGGGGAAGGATCTTTCAGTTCAGAGCCTTGTGTTTCGGCCTGTCCACAGCTCCTCAGGTCTTCACAAGCCTGATGAGGAATGTGGCGAGATTTCTTCATCTCAAAGGAGTGAATGTCTCTATGTACCTAGACGACTGGCTCATCAGGGCCAGATCGGAGAGACAGTGTTTGGAGGACCTAAAGTTAACTCTCGATTTGACCAAGGCGTTGGGATTGCTGGTGAACCTCGAGAAGTCTCAGCTGACCCCAGACAAGACCTAGTCTATCATGGGATTCGGATGGATTCTCGGGGTTTTCGAGTTTTTCCTTCGCAAGAGAGAACCGCAAAAGGTTTGAGGATAATCTCTCTCTTCTTAGAGAACATCAAACGTCAGCGAGGGAAAAATCGGTTTGAGCCATTCTGGGGACGCTTTCCTCGCTGGAACAGTTCTTCCCACTGGGAAGACTTCATATCCGTCCACTTGACAATTCTTCCTCAAGAAGTCTTGGAGCTGGAAAACCGGACAACTGTCGGACGTTTTTCCCATTCCAGTGGAGATAAAGGCACACCTACAGTGGTGGTTGCTACCTCTGGAAGAGAACAAAGGGATCTCTCTAAGAACACAGAACCCAGACCTAGTGTTGTTCTCCGACGCGTCGGAGACGGGTTGGGGAGCGACATTAGGCTCAGAGGAAGTGTCAGGCACCTGGGAACCAGCACAGGTGTCCTGGCACATAAACTGCAAAGAGCTCTTCGCCGTACACCTGGCATTGAAGAGCCTAGAACCTATGGTGAGAGACAAGGTAGTGCAAGTAAACGTGGACAACACCACCGCACTTGCCTACATTCGGAAACAGGGAGGGACACACTCCTCGTTCCTTTACGAACTCACGAGAGATCTATTAGTTTGGACGTCTCACAGGAACATCTCCCTGCTGACAAGGTTCGTACAGGGAGCAAGGAATGTGAGGGCGGACAGGCTCAGCAGGAGGAACCAGGTCCTTCATACAGAATGGACTCTGCACGAGGAAGTATGTCTCGATCTCTGGTCTCTGTGGGGAACTCCTCATGTGGATCTCTTCGCAACATACATTTCAAAAAGGCTACCAGTGTTTTGCTCGGTCGTGGAAGACCCAAGAGCGATTATGGTAGACGCCTTCCTGCTAAACTGGTCTCGAGTGGACGTTTACGCTTTTCCCCATTCAAAATCCTGGGGTTAGTAGTGAAAAAGTTTGTGGCGTCAAAAGAGACGAGGATGACATTAATAGCCCCCTTTTGGCCGGCCCAGGAATGGTTCACGGAGGTGGTAGAGTGGATCGTAGACTTTCCAAGATCCCTACCAGGAAGGACGGATCTTCTCAAACAACCACACTTCAGGAGGTACATCAAAACCTCCCCGCTCTCGCTCTGACTGCCTTTCGACTATCGAAAGACTTGTCAGAGCGAGAGGCTTTTCTCGCGAAGTGGCAAGCGCGATCGCGAGAGCTCGCAGAACCTCCACTACGAAAGTATACCAGTCGAAGTGGGAGGTCTTTAGAAGGTGGTGTAGAGCCAAGAAGTTGTCCTCCTCCTCTACCTCTATAGCGGAAATTGCTGATTTCTTGCTATTCCTGAGAAGTAAAGTCTCATCGTTGCCCGTATCCACAATAAAGGGATACAGAAGTATGCTCTCGGCTGTATTCAGGAACAGAGGTTTAGATCTGGCAAATAACAAAGATCTCCACGATCTCGTAAGATCTTTTGAGACTTCAAAGTCGAAGGAACCAGTACCTCCGAACTGGAACTTGGACGTAGTCCTCAAATATCTGTCTTCGGATAGATTCGAGCCTCCGCATCTGGCTCATTTAGAGACATAACCAGAAAATGCCTATTTCTTTTATCGTTAGCGACGGCAAAAAGAATTAGTGAGTTACAAGCTCTGCAGGATAAAGTAGGATTCAAGGGAGACTCGGCTATTTGTCTCGTTTAAGACCCTGTTTTTAGCGAAAAACGAGAACCCCACGAATCCCTGGCCTAGGACATTCGAAGTCAAAGAATGTCTAGTCTCGTAGGCAGAGAAGCAGAGAGGTCTCTATGCCCTGTTAGAGCTCTGAAGTTCTATCTTCAGAGGAAGCGTCAGTTGGGAGGCTCTAGACAAGGTCTTTGGTGCGCGGTAAAAGACCCCACAAGACTGATGTCCAAGAATGCTCTAGCGTTCTTTGTAAGAAACGTCATTACGGACGCTCATAAGGTCTGTCCTGACGAACAATTACAACTACTGAGGGTAAAAGCTCATGAAGTAAGAGCGGTTGCGACGTCTCTCTCGTTTTATAAGAATATGTCACTTAAAACATTTTAGATACGACATATTGGAGATGCAACTCAGTATTTGCATCTCATTACTTGAAAGACGTGCGTGTGACGTATGAGAAGTGCTTTTCTCTAGGTCGCCTATCGTATCGCAGATACGATTCTGGGTACGGGAGCCGACACCAATCCTTAAAATGTATATACTGTTCTTCTGTTTGGATATGGTCGAGAATCTCTTCGAACAATGGAGGATTCAGGCTCGCACGGGCGGCCGTCTATGTTGTTCATAAGAGAATTCTCGTCATATCCAATTAGTTGAGTATAATTTTTTTTTTTTTTTTGAAAAATTATGTATGTGTGCGTAGTGGTTTTTGAGTTACGGTTGTTGTGACGAGTTCGGGGATAACTCGTAACAATCATTAGTTCTAACACATGGTTAGGATCAGGTGGTCGGGATTGGTTGTGTGCTCCTTCATAAGGTGTATTGTCATATAAGTGGATCAGCACCCATTGACAAAGTCCTTTTAGGCTCTGCCGAGTAAGTGGGTAAGACCCCATCGGCAGACCCACAAGAACTCTTGGCCATAGATCATATATCTCGCTAAAGTTTCTTGAGGTGATGCAGACTACTGGGCAAACACCCACCAAGTCTACCACCTATCAGGTAGGAACCAAGGTTTTATTTATACCTACAACATATGTTGTTTACCTGTCTATTCCATATAGTAGCTGTCTCTTACCCTCCACCGAAGGGTGCCAATCAGCTATGTATATATCTGACAGGTAAGTTGATTGTATGAAAATGATATTGTTATGTTACAATAAAGTTTCATACATACTTACCTGGCAGATATATACAATTAAAGGCCCACCCAGCCTCCCCGCAGGAGACAGGTGGAAGAGAGAAAATATGATAGAAAACGGGGATGGTTCCTAGTCCTGCCGCCCAGGGCAGGCCGGTAGATCACCTGACCTACCTGTAGCGAGTGGCGCGAAATTTGAATTTCTGTCGGGGACGACGGAGTCTTAGCTATGTATATATCTGCCAGGTAAGTATGTATGAAACTTTATTGTAACATAACAATATCATTTTGTTCTATATACTAATACCTAGTAATTACGGATTGAGCCTGGCATCCTCCCCGTATATGGACATAAACAAATTGAGCTTTTGGCTGAGTTGTTCCTCTCTCTTACCCCGGAAGTGGGTGGGGCCTTGCCACCTATCTAAAAAGAATCTGTACCGCTAATTTGAAAATTCAAACTGCCATTGAGTAGAAACTGTTAGCCAAGTAATTATGGGATAAGTATATATGTATAGAATTTTATTTTATCATAAAAATGTAATTTTATTTCATAGTAAGAAAAAATATGAGTTCTAGTTTGTAGAATTGTTTTGGATTTTGTCAACTGGAAGTTCTTAATGTGCTCTTCAAGTGATGTAAAATATTAAGTACTTCAGCTGCAGCAGATTATGAAGGCTTCTGTATTGTGCACAAGCAATTTGCTTGTCAATAATGTATTCGATAAGGAAAACTTCAGGCTCGTTATCTCCAGCTATACTATTTTAAGGTCAATCCTAAATTAATTTAATATTGCATTTAGCAGTTTGTAAGTATAGGAATAATTATTTAAGTGGTACATAACTATTTGTAAAATTAATAAAATTTTTTGTGATCTTGATAATAAGTAATCTAAATAAGAATGATTGTACTGTGATAATTTAGGATAATATATATTTTCATACATTCAACTTACCTGTCAGATATATACATAGCTATCGACTCCGTCGTCCCCGACAGAAATTCAAATTTCGCGGCACTCGCTACAGGTAGGTCAGGTGATCTACGCCCTGCTCTGGGTAGCAGGACTAGGAACTATTCCCGTTTTCTAAGCAGATTTCTCTCTGTCGCCGGTAGTATTCAACATTGTTGTTACTTCCCCTTATGACTGGAATTCTTTTTTCACAACGCTTTTGATCATCTTTCGACTGATTTTTGGTGACGTACTTGGATCGTTGTTTGGCATTCGCTATCGTGGACTGGTTTTTGGACTTCGCTTTAGATTTTCGTGAATATGTCTGATTCTAGTGTTAGCTTCAGAGTGTGTGTGAATGAAGGCTGTAAGGTGAGGATTCCGAAAGCTTCGGTAGATCCTCACACTACATGCAGTGGTTGTAGAAAGGTTGAATGCTCAATTGAGAATACGTGTAACGAGTGTGAGAGATTGAGTGCGCAAGAATGGAAGAATCTGACTTCTTACTTGAAGAAGTTAGAGAAAGATAGAGAGAGGAAGGCGGCTTACAAAAGCGGGAAAATGGCTAGTAGTTCTGTAGCTTCTTCTTCTTCTCTTAATTATGCCCATTCTATTTCAGCCCGTTCACAAGTTTATCCCTCTGATTCCGCCTCAGAAATAGCGGAACTCAGAGCTTCCCTTCAAAAAATGCAAGAGAAAATGGAAGCATTGGAAGGTAAGAGAAGTGAATGTGGTTTCTCGAGTGATGTTAGTGTCCCCAGTGTAGTGGAGGGGGCGTCTGGTCGTCCCTGCGACGCTCTCAGGCCTAGACCTCTTCCAAGCTCCCTGGCCCAGAGGAGAAGGAAAAGTCGAAAGCCTTACGGGGGTCGTGGGGAATCCCCAACGATCAGGCGTCCCTTCGGCAGAATCGTATACATCTCAGACTGCCAGGGACAGCTATAGAAAAAGCGTCCTTCGTGAGTGCTTTTCTTCTTCTAGTTCGCCTTCTCCGAGAAGAGGATGGAAGGAATCGAAGCTTTCACGTCCGCTAAAAAGGACTGGAAAGAACCTTGTAGCTTAATTCTAGCCCCGAGCGCTTATTCTCTGAAGAGGAGGCGCCTTCGGTAATCAAGAAAAGCTAGAAAGGTTTAGAATCCTTGGAAGGGAAAAGACTCTCGAGCGCCTTCCAGATCTCCTTCTCCTGATTCAAATGAGCCTTCGACCAGGAGAATTTTGATGAATGTACAGGAGCAAATAGCGTCTTTGGTAGGAGTACTTTCTAAAGAGCCTACTCGTAAAAAGGATGACAGGCTTCCGATTAAGAGATCCAAATACCGATCTCCTGTCGGGCGCGACGAACCCTCCAGGGGAGTTGTCGCACAAGCGGCCATCTCTGGGGGGAGCGGTGCGTTAGGCAGGCGAGAGGTGGGAAAGGAAGTAACTCCTACCAAGCGTCAGGCGCCAACTAGGAGCCAGGCGCCAAGTAGGCGCAAAGAGCCTGACTTTACTGTAGATCGTTCTAGGCCCAGATCTTCATCCAAGCAACAAGAGCCAACTGGAGAAGAGAGAACTCCTGATAGGAGTATAGCGCCCGCTAAGCGCAATATACTTGCTATTCGAAAGGCGCATTCCATGAGCGATACTCCTACCAAGCCTCAGATTATTTTTTTTTTTTTTCGGAACTAGATGCGCCTTCGTAGGTCAGGAGTATTCGGGAAGAGATACTCCCTGCCAAGCGCCTTGATTACTCTGGCCTCGATACTCCTCCCAGGGCGCCAGGAGTATCTGGACTTTTTACTCCTACCAGGCGCCAGGAGTATTCGAAGCGCGATGTGCTACCAAGCGCCAGGAGTATTCTGAGCTTAATACTCTAACAGGCGCCAGGAGTATTTGGAGCGAGATGCGCCTTCCAGACGGCAGGAGTATTCGAAGAGTGTAACGACTGTCAGGCGCCAGGAGTATTCCAAACAGGATACTCCTACCAGGCCTCAGGAGTATTCTCAGCGAGATACTCCTGCTAAACGCCAGGTGCATTCTCCTCGTGAAGAGCTTGACATCCGACAGGAGTCTAACAGGCGTAGAGCAGTGATACGTGACTCGCCTAATGATAAACGTAAGGAGAGAGTTACTCCTAGCCCATCTCCTTATAGAAGTGCTTCTTCTTTGGAGACAGAGGAGGGAAGGGAGCCTTCTCCTTCCGATCCTATTAATTTAGATGAACGTCTCGGAGGACGAAGTTACTAACAGAGAAGGGCTTTCGAATTACAAAGTTCTTTCTGCTCTTCTCTTAGAAGAATATGGAGATGCGTTAACTCCAGCCGCTCCTCCTTCTCCTCGCTCTCTATTTTCAAGTACGAAGGCACACAAGTCTTCGTCTTTCCTGAAAATGAAGCCGGCCATATCTATGAAAAGGGCCTTACAATCTCTGGACTCCTGGATCAAGACTAAGAAGGAGTTAGGAAGGACGATCTTTTGCATGCCTCCCGCTAAACTAAGGGGCAGGAGAGGCATATGGTACGAAACGGGAGGAAACATGGGATTGTCTCTGCCCGTTTCAGCTGAATCGGACTTCTCCAGTCTCGTAGACTCGTTGAGGAGACATGCCTTAAATTCAGCAAAAGCAACATGGGGTCTTTCGGAAATGGACCATCTCCTCAAGGGACTTTTTCATACCTTAGAAGTATTTAACTTCCTAGATTGGTCCCTTGGGGTCATTGCTAAGAAGTCCCATGAAAAAGAACAACTAAGCCCTGAAACCTTGCATAGCATCCTTACATGCATAGATAAGGCGGTTCAAGATGGATCGGCAGAAGTGTGCTCCCTCTTCGGTGCGGGAATACTAAAGAAGAGAGCGGTTCATGGTGCCTTTCTCACTAAGGCCGTCTCGCCTTCGCAGAGATCCGCTTTGCTGTACAGGTACTATCCTACTTCACAACCAAGTTTGGTTCCGACCCACTGGTTGTAAGTCAGAATGGATGTAAGTCGAACCTTAGAAAGTGGCCAACATACTGGGTAGGGTATACTATCAACCTTTGCTATATAAAAGTGCCTACTTAGTACTGTAATGTAATGTACAATCTTTATTTCAATCTTGTTACATAATGTACTTCTACTAATCACATAATAATTATGTAATAGTATATATTACGTACAATCAGGCATTGAGTTACAATGGGGTTAGGTTCTTTGCATGCATGTCAAAAGTCGATTCTTACGTAAATTGGTTGCAATTCAGTCTACAGTACAGTTAATACCAATGATGCTGCAGATAGGGTTATGGGTAACTCAAACTGATGCTGCCTGAGTGATGAGAGTTCTCATGCCTGAGTGATGAGAGTTCTCATGAGATAGCGCAGTGCCAAGTAACTCAATGGTCAACTGTCTGAAGTAAGGTTGTAAGTACGAGTGGTCATATGTCAGTAGGTTGTAAGTCGGATATTACCTGTATGCGCCTCTCTCGGAGCATTTATTTCCTTCGCAGTTGGTGAGAGACAGAGACATTGCCCATTCGCTAACTGAGAAAGCCACTCAGGATCTTTTAAGGCAATCCTCAAGGAAGAATAGACCTGTGGCTAGTGAGGAAAAGAAAGCATCTAAGCCAACTCAACAACAGCAGCCCTTTCGAGGAGGCTCTCAGGCTAGATCCATTGTCAGAAGGAAATCAACTGAAAAAAGGGGAAGATCTGCCTTCCGTCTCTTTAAGAAGGGAAAATGAGAAATCTTTCCTCCAGACACCTGTAGGAGCCAGGTTACAATTCTTTGCGGGAGCATGGGAAGACATAAGATCCGATCCTTGGTCAATGTCAGTAATCAAGAAGGGCTATTATATCCCATTCAAGGACAGACCCCCCTTGACAACGTCACCGAGGGAACTGTCAGCCAGATACAAGGACCCTGTTCTGTTGGATACTCTTCGTCAAATGGTGGAGCAGATGTGGGACTAAAGAGCAATAGAGCTGGTACTGGATCAAAGCTCCCCGGGGTTTTACAATCGCTTGTTTCTCGTAGCGAAAGCCTCGGGGGGATGGAGACCGGTACTGGATGTAAGTTCGCTGAACAAATTCGTACAACAACAGAAGTTCAGCATGGAAACGTCTGCCTCAGTACTTGCAGCTCTCCGTCAAGGAGATTGGATGGCGTCTCTAGATCTTCAAGACGCATATTTCCACGTCCCGATTCACCATTCGTCGAGGAAGTACCTTCGTTTCATGTTCGAGGGAAGGATCTATCAGTTCAGGGCCCTGTGTTTCGGCCTGTCTACGGCTCCCCAAGTCTTCACAGACTTGATGAAAAATGTGTCAAAACACCTTCACATGAAAGGGATAAACGTCTCCCTATACCTGGACGACTGGCTCATCAGGGCCAGGTCTCAAGAGCAGTGTCTGGAGGACCTGTCAACAATACTGGAATTGACAAAGACATTAGGATTAATCGTGAACCTCGAGAAATCCCAGATGGTCCCCAGCCAGAACGTAGTCTATCTGGGGATTCAGATGGATTCTCGGGGTTTTCGAGTATTTCCTTCTCAAGAGAGAGTAAGGAAAGGCTGTGCCACAGTATTGAACTTCTTAGAGAAAGAGCGTACTTCAGCGAGGGAATGGTTGAGCCTTCTGGGGACCCTTTCCTCGCTCGAACAGTTCTTTCCTCTAGGAAGACTGCATCTCCGTCCGCTTCAGTACTTCCTGAGAAGCAGTTGGAGTTGGAAGACAGGACAGCTCTCGGACACGTTTCCGATCTCATTAGAAGTAAAGCAACAATTAAGGTGGTGGTTGACCCCCTTGGAAGAAAACAGAGGAGTATCCTTAGAAGTTCGGAACCCAAACCTGACATTGTTCTCAGAACGCGGTCTGGAGAACAGGTTGGGGTGCGGGGACTCTAGGGTCCGAAGAAGTGTCAGGCCACCTGGTCGGAAGAGCAGGTGTCATGGCATAAATTGCAAGGAGCTCTTTGCGATTCACCTCGCGTTAAGGAGCTTCGAGCAGATAGTCAGAGACAAAGTAATTCAGATAAACTCCGACAATACGACCGCTCTGGCTTATGTCAAGAAACAAGGAGGAACTCACTCTTTCGCCCTATACGAACTAGCAAGAGATCTGCTGATTTGGGCAAATCAAAGGAATGTGGTTCTTCTAACGAGATTTGTTCAAGGGGAGAGGAACGTGAGAGCGGACAGACTGAGCAGGAGGTTCCAGGTCCTTCCTACAGAATGGACCCTCCACTCGGAAGTCTGTCAGACCCTTTGGTATCTTTGGGGGAAACCACAGATAGATCTATTCGCCACGTTTCTCTCCAAAAGGATAGACACATTTTGCGCCCTGGTAGAGGATCCCAGGGCTTATGCTATAGACGCCTTTCTCCTGGACTGGTCAGGGCTAGACGTGTACGCTTTTCCCCCATTCAAGATTCTGGGGGAAGTAGTCAGAAAGTTTGTGGCCTCGAAGGGAACCAGAATGACTCTGATAGCCCCATATTGGCCATCCCGAATTTGGTTCACGGAGGTGATGGAGTGGACAGTGGACTTTCCCAGATCTCTTCCAAACAGGATAGATCTGCTCAAACAACCCCACTTCGAGAGGTACCATCAAAATCTACCCGCTCTTGCTCTGACTGCCTTTCGACTATCGAAAGATTGGTCATAGCGAGAGGGTTTTCTCGCAAGGCGGCAAGCGCAATTGCTAGAGCCCGCAGATCATCTACTAGGCGAGTGTACCAATCGAAGTGGGAAGTTTTCAGAAACTGGTGCAGGTCGAAGAAGCTGTCCTCTTCCAATACCTCTGTAACCGAAATTGCAGTTGTTCCGATACGTAATACAAACCCTCGGTCCTTTAACAATAGGAAGGTAACTAGCGGCAGCTGGGACGGTCGTAAGCTTCGAACAAGGGGAGAACGGTAGTTAACTGCTTGTCCGATCGTGCGCGCGCCCGAGCGCCCGAGAGGTGAAGAACCACTTTTGCTTTCGGCCGCGGGTGTGAAGGACGTGTTTCGTCATCGCTCTCTGCCCGCTTCATCGTCGTATGCTTTGTTAGTTTATATTGTGTTTTCTACTAATGGTTTTGTTGACTTGAAAATGAAACTGTAAGTACACTGTTTTCATTTTCATTACTTAATTATGAATCAACATGGAGCTATCGCCGTAGAGACGGCGATTTCCGCTCTTTTCATGAATTGAACCCTTGAATTATGTCTCGGTGCCGAGGGCGGGCGCACTCGCGCCGAGTCATGTATTTGGGTTTTGGGCGAAAGTGTGTAACTTGAAAGATGTAAGTACTCTTTTCATTATATTTTTTGCCCTGTGCGTTCGTTGCCGAGAGCTTGATTGCGCTCGGCACGAACCTCTTATTTTGTATGAATAGAATGCAATGAAAGTGGATTCGCAATGCAGTTTTCTTTTCATTTTCATTTATTAATTGCATCAAATTTAATTTTGGATCAATTTCCGCTCTTACCCGGGAATTAATCCTTACGATTTATTGCTGTGAAAGTGAAAATAGCAAGTGCAGTATTGTTCATTTTCATATATATTTATGATAGCATCATATTATTATGGATCAAGTTTCCGCTCTTACCCGGGAATTGATCTTTCCCCTTTAAGTTCTATGAAGTGAATCGCAAGTGCAGTCATTCTGTTTTTTTCATTTTTCATATTACTTTTCACTGCTGTGCGGGGGTAGGGGAAGCGAAGGTCTGCCAGGAAGTCGTCGGAAAGCTCTCCCGCGACTCCCTTGGTATCCGATTCTTCGTCTTCTTTCCTGCCCCCCCGCTCAGCTTCCTCGTATTTTGTTTTTGGGGTCTTCCTTCCGTTCGGGGTGGGGCATGTCTCCCCCCCCGTGCGTGAGGGAACCCCTCTTACTAATCTGTCTGTGCTACCGCAGGTGCTACATCCGTGGGAGACGACCTTGGACAGGTATGGGCCACTGCGGCTGCAGGGCGTGCCTAGCATCCACGATCTGCTGCAGCGTCTAGCGAGGTCTGGGGCGGTGACCTTGGAGTGGTCTCCACTACAACCTTCACGGCCGCTTATGCTGCTTCCCCCCGCTGGTCTACACTCCCCATGCTGTGTCGGTGACGCCGTATGCCGCTTCTAGGGCCGTCGCCGCTGTACCGAGGAGGGGTATGCCGCCGCCGCCTGTGTTTTTTTCCGTGTTGCCTGCCCAGACTTCCGCTGTTCCAGCAGCTCGCCCCTGGACCGGCCGCCAGTACCAGGTTCCCGCTGGCTGCCGATGATTCTACGAGGCGATGGCTGGGCCTGCCGTACCTGTCTCTGATGTGGTTCCCGCTACTGGCTTGGCTGTCCCTTCTGTGTTTACCGCTGCCGCTGTTCCTGCCGCTCCTGAGCTGGTTGCTGTTCCTGTCGCTCCTGGTTCCTGCGCCTGTCCATGCTGGTCCTGCCCATGGTGTGTGTTCCCCAGTCCCAGGTCCTTCCGGACAGGTGCAGTCGGGCCGTGTTGCTTCGGCAATAGGCCCGACTCCGGCCTGGATGGAGGACCTGACGACTGTCCTGCGTGAGCTGACGAAGAAGAGGAAGGTGTCATCTTCGTCTTCGTCTTCGTCTGTTGCTGCCTCTTCCCCTTCGACTTCTAAGGCCCATAAGCCGAAGAAGAAGAAGGCTGCCTCCCCCCCCCTAAGAAGTCTCCTTCGGGAACTTCTAAGGGCCCGTCCCACCTCGGTGGGACGGGGGGTCCTTCTGCTGGTCCTCCTGCTCCTTCGGGAGCGGGCCCGTCTCCCCTTCCGTAAGGAAGAGATAGACGGGGACCAGAGGAGTATCGGTTAGCTCTGGTACTTCCTCGCCTGGTGCTAGCGGCGATGCCGCTACGCCAGGTTCCGGCTCGGTCTCTCGTTCGCGGGAGATCCCGAGTGTACGCTCTCCCTCGGGAGACCGTGCAGCCAAAGTTTCGGCGCCAGAGTTCGCTCGGCGCCAAGACCACGGCACGGAGCAGAAGGCTGGCGAGAACCGCTCAGGTGACTCTCGCCAGGCCAGCGGCCGCTCTCGCAGCGACCAGCTGGTAACCGGGTTTTGGTATATTCCCCCTAAGAAGACTCCTTCGGGAACTTCGAAGGGCTCGTCACACTCCGGTGTGACGGGGGGGTTCTTCTGCTGGTCCTCCTGTTCCTTCGGGAACGGGGCCCGTCTCCCCTTCTGAGAAGAAGAAGAAGACGGGGACCAAGGGTGTGCTGGCTACCGCTGGTACACCCTCGCCTGGTCTTGGCAGCTCTGCTGCTAAGCCAGGTACCGGCTCGGTTTCTCGTCCGCGAGAAGTTCCGAGTGTACGGTCTCCTTCGGGTGACCGTGCAGCCAAAGTTAAGACGCCTGAGTTCGCTCAGCGTCATGACCGAGGCACGGAGCAGAAGACTGTCGAGAGCCGCTCAGGTGACTCTCGCCAGGCCAGCGGCCGCTCTCGTAGCGACCAGCCGGTACCTTGTCGGGTGGACGTGACGGTCTCTGACGGCCACGGGTTGAGGCTGGGAAGGGGTCCCCCAGGTCCCCTCGACCGACGGTACCAGCCTCGGCTGGTACCAGCGGTTTGACGTGCCGCGAGGACGCTCACCGGTCTCACCGCGAAAGTGAGCTCTGCAGGTCACCTGACCGCCGCTCCCACAGGGACCGGGCGGATACGGTGACCAGCAGCAGCTCGTCTGACGCACGGGGACCGGGGTCGACGTGCTCAGTCGAGCCGCTCGCCACAGGTGAGCGGCACGGCCAGGCCTGCAGATCGATCCCCACCGCGGGTTGGTGATCGGCTGCAGCCCCCCACGTACGCTGGTCCTGCCAGCGAGCGGGGGGGGGAGCGTCAGGTCTGTCTCTCCACTACCTTCAACTTCCTCGGGCTACACCGGGAAGAGCGAGGTAGCTAGGAGTGATCGTGAGAGGTGCGCCGCTCACGATCCCTTCACGACGCCGCACGTGCCACGTATGGTCTTAGGACCAACCAGGACGTACGCGCAAGTGATTGGAGGCGACAGTCAGAGGGGGGAGGGGGTAGCGTCAGTTCTGTCTCTCCGATACCTTCAACTTCCTCGGCATACGCCAGGAAGAGCGAGGTATATAGGAGTGATCGTGAGAAATGCGCCGCTCACGATCCCGTCACGACGCCGCACGTGCCAGGTATGGTCTTAGGACCAACCAGGACGTACGCGCAAGTGATTGGAGGCAACTGTCAGGGATCTGTTGCTGGTCCTTCTGCTGAAGGAGGAGGGTCCTGGGAGCTGCTCTTGTTGGAGGGACGGATGGTCCTATCCTCAAGACGCTGTAACTTCCGAGATTCAGAGTAACTTTGCCCAGGTTATTGCACTGATTCGTCAGCACAACGACCTGGGGGAAGGATCGCCGCTCCCACCAGCAGAGCCCATGTCTCTGCTCGAGTCGTTTTGGGGCCCGAGAACCCAAACCGACGGTGGGTTTGCCGCGATCGGAGCTTGCCAATCCTGTCTTGAACCAGAGTCTCTCGTCTCCGGACAAGAAGGCTCTCTCAGTTCTGGCCGGTCGATCAAGCTACTTCCACCTCCTCTACTGCGACAGCGGCGTTTCTACGTGTCTTCGGACACCGTATTTAAATACTCCTTCGGTCCTCCTGAGAGGTTTCGACCTCGACGAGGACTGGAATGAGTCGGAGGACGGTATCGGCTCTCTCCTGTCAGGTGTCGATCAGCCCCACCCAGACGACGTTCACAGTGGCGGCAGACCCTTACCTACAGTGAGAGTTCGTAACCCTCCTCGGGGTGGGGAAAACGTTTTCTCCTGACGATACGTTTTCCCAGACTCTGAGAGGCCATCGCCGCAAGGCGATGGCTGCTCCTACTCTTCTCCAACTGCTAGTTCCACTGGGAAGGCGAGCGAGTATCCATTTCCTCCCCCATTCCCTCTCTCCTTACGGCTACGAGGGAAAGGGGAGGGATCCTACAGAGATTTCTCTGTAGGATTCCACGTTGGGGACTGCGCTACCTGGGGGGACCTTCGGGTCCTACCTGACGTAAGCCCCGGTCGTTGAGGAGGGATCCTGCCCCATTCTCGATTTCTACGGGAATCGAGAGGACCACCAGCCGATATCGTTTGACGAATTTGGTGGGGGTTTCGCAGACTGCTTAGAATTCTACGGAATTTCTAGCGCATTCAGAGTGTTAGAGTTTCTTACGATCCCCAAACACTTAGGCGAGACCACGGTCCAAAGTGAGCGAGACGAGAATCCCCGATATGTTACACGATAATCGGGAACCTCGCCTATGCTCGAATTCCTGGAATTTCTAGCATTAGGAAGAAGACTGCTGCTGAAAGAAGACTATCTCACAGTAGGCGACCAACCTGGAATAGAGAAGAACGGACGGGAATATCCAGTTTGGCTTGAACTATCGTCTTAGTATTCTGTTCACCATTGAAGCTTTCCTTCGAGGAAGACTTCTTCACTCTCTTTGATAGAGACCGAAGGTGGTCGATCTCCAATCCTTATTTTGTTTTCTTGAAGGAAAGAATTTAGGATGGAGATCGTTGTTCAGAATCCTACAAATATACTACGTATATTAACCTCGCGACATGATTCTGCTAAGCAGTTGAATGGTCCGAGGGGTAGGCGCATATCCTGGTTATTCTACGGATTGCGACTTAGACGAAAAGTATTCTAATTGAACTGCAACTCGGGTTGCCTGCAACCTCCCAGGAGTTTCCAGTTTCAATTTTATATACTTATGGTGTTGTCACAACAACACCATTTAAGCTTTTATATTTACCGAAATTCGTTTCGCATAAATATAATTGCTCGAGCATATCTTTTTATGCTCGGTGGTTCTAGCCGAACGCATTCCTTCGTGGAAAGGATTACTTGGCAACTCAGGATGACGAGTCAGCGACAGCTACTGCGTATTGAATTGCCCGAGGCATTTCAGTACCAGCTGCCGCTTTGAGATGGACTGTTGGTTATGTCTTTCTCACCTGCTTTGATTGAATACCAACCGTATCTCTGCCCAACAATCACGGACTTAAGTCTCTGATTAACGGGGATTCTCGCATACATGAATGACCATCTACTGCTGTGACGCTAGTATTCATCGTCTTCAGTATTGCGAGAATTTTAAACAGAGATATCTTTTCGACTCTCATCTTTCTGTTTACCGCACGGTAACAGAATTCTGTAATAGTCTCTTGCTGCATCGTATATCGATAATGCGAATGATTTTTGCGGAATCTGAGTTTGTCCTCAAAATATCTTTTATTCGGAGGTGTGCAATTGTTCATTGTTCACCCCGGATTAGCAGATGTATTGAAAGACATCGCCTACTCCCACACCTGCCAGCTCTACTTCCAAATGTTCAGCCCATGAGAAGCAGTTCTTCAGGCGGCTCTCCCCTGTGTTTCATTACTGAAAAACGCCCCGCTTTCATTGCACAACGGACAGCAATGAAATGGCGGTTAGCGTTTTCAGTCATTTGTAAGCACAGGTTTAGAATCTTGAGATTCCTTCTCTCGATTCAGCTAGAAGACGTAGGTTGCATTCATTGCCTACCTTCGTCTTCAACGTCACATAGTGTTGTTTCTCCTTAAGCTGAGATTCAACGTCTATGAGATTTTCTTGCCATCAGGGACCTCGGTCTTTTGAAGGCAATTGACTTTTCGCCTTTTGAGCTTATGCATTAAGAGAATCATCGCCGCGCCGTCCGGCATCGGTGACTAACAAATATTTTATTTGTTTGGTCTCTCAGCATAACTCTTTAAAGGGCGCAAGGTCACGTGACTTACCCGGATGCTTGGACAACTTGCCTCTACTGATTCCGAACCAGTCAGTCGGCAGCTGTCAGAGCGCCCGAGTCAGTTACGAACTATGCTGTGGACTTAGTTCGGTTGTTCCAGAGCAATCATTACTTCGTCTTAATAGCTTGTCAGTATGAGTACTGTACATAACCAAAGTCGAGAAGAGGGATAGGTCATATGACTATCCCCTTCTTTTCGTCTTAGGTAACTGCATGACTTCTCTCGAGAAGTCAAGCACAAAGGGATGGGGATTTGTGACGCTCGATTTCGTACCGATCTTCGTAGCGAAGACTCAGAACCCTTCGGTAACTGACGATTGGTTCGAGTCCTTCACAATACCCTCCCTAATGGACTTCACCGCCTCCGATACGAAGGCTATGCTGCTTTGTCCTGTGAAGGCGCGACGGAGCTGTCTGAAGAAACTCGACACCCAGGATGAGTGTGGACGCCTCTTCATCATTCTCTCGCGTTCCGCAAGAACTTCTCCGTGGTGCAGGTAATGAAGGCAGGTGCCTGGTCCAACCGGACCGCATGCACCTCCTTCTACCTTCGGGATATTGCCCACAGTTCCTTGGATCTTTTTCCTTGGGAACCGTGGTGGTTGCTCAACACGTTGTGTAGTTAACCCAGACCCTCACAGGCTGAACAGCATCGAGTCCTGGTGTGACCGTAAGAATGGATGAGGAATGAGAGTGTGACTGGCTCCTCTTCCCATCTTTTTCTTTTTTGACCTCTACCTCTGGGTTAGAGGGACACGGTCGTCACCCTGCTGGGTAAGGACGAGATGCAGGTGAGCTACTCAATAGAGCACCATCCTATCCCTTTCAGTAGGGATAGGAGTAAATATCCACCACTTCCTCCAACAAGGGGGAGGAAGTGGATGCCAATTTGAGACAAACCCATCATTTTATGATTGTCTCTTGCAAACAGGAACAAGTTCTTGCTTGCTGGTACGAAGAGATACGCTTGCCTCTCTCTTAGTACTTGGCCCAGAGGTCTGACCATTGATCCTGCGGTGCACACCCCGATCAATCGGACAGAGGTTTGGATCCCTCCCTTGCTCTTACGACCAGGGAGGCACTCCAGAGTTGGACGAACACCAGTCTGTTCACCAAAAAGACTCAGATTCCTCCCACCAAGAAGTGAGTCTTCCTATTGTTAAAGGACCGAGGGTTTGTATTACGTATCGGAACAAATGACAATTTGTCGAAAATTGCATTTTTCCTAACTATACAAACCTGAGGTCCCTTACATATAGTCCCACCTCATGCCACCCCTCACTCTGCAACTTTTTGCATGGGCCTAAAGCAAAAGTGATTCTTCACCTCTCGGGCGCGCGGCGCGCGCACGATCGGACAAGCAGTTAACTACCGTTCTCCCCTTGTTCGAAGCTTACGACCGTCCCAGCTGCCGCTAGTTACCTTCCTATTGTTAAAGGACCTCAGGTTTGTATAGTTAGGAAAAATGCAATTTTCGACAAATTGTCATATTTCCTTCTTTTCCTGAGGGAAAAGTCACATCTCTCTGTACCAACAATTAAAGGATACAGAAGTATGCTTTCGTCAGTCTTTAGAAACAGGGGCTTAGACTTGACGAATAATAAAGATTTGCACGATCTCATCCGCTCCTTTGAAACGTCCAAGTCAGTAGAGCCTAGGATTCCGAGCTGGAACTTAGATGTGGTTCTGAAATTTCTATCCTCGGAAAAGTTCGAACCACCTCATACGGCTTCATTCCGTGATATCACTAGAAAGTGTATATTTCTTCTATCTCTGGCTACGGCTAAAAGGGTCAGCGAGTTGCACGCCCTTGAGTCACGAGTTGGTTTCAAAGAAGATTCTGCGATTTGTTCATTCCAGACTTTTTCTTGCCAAAAACGAGAACCCTTCGAATCCCTGGCCTAGGAGTTTCGAGGTAAAAGGACTTACTAGCCTAGTAGGCAGAGAAATAGAAAGATCACTTTGTCCAGTTAGAGCACTGAAATTCTATCTGGACAGAAAGAAGCGGTTGGGAGGCTCACAACATGGTCTATGGTGCTCGGTGAAAGACCCCAAGAGACCTATGTCTAAAAATGCTTTGGCCTTCTTTGTTAGAAGTGTAATTACCGAGGCTCATGAGAACTGCCCAGATGACTCTTTTAATCTATTAAGAGTAAGAGCTCATGAGGTAAGGGCAATCGCGACATCAATTGCGTTCCAGAGAAATATGTCACTTAAAAATATTTTGGACGCAACCTATTGGAGATGCAACTCAGTATTTGCATCTCATTATTTAAAAGATGTGCGAGTAACGTATGAGAAATGTTTTTCTTTAGGTCCGTTTGTGTCAGCACAGACGGTTCTGGGTAAAGGAGAGAGAGCACCGATCCTTAAATATGTGTACGTAACCCTCTTGTCGGATGTGTTCTCGTGTTTCCTGTGCATGGGAGTGTCAGATGTCGCACTGGCGGCCTTCACTTCGCTTCATTAGGAAATCGAGTGACAGCTGACTATTAGAGGGGTACAAAATTTTTATTTTGATTTTGTATGTATGAGTTTCGAGTTTGTGGTTGTTTGCTAAGAGTTTGGGGATGACTCTTAGCAATCTTAGAACTAACACGGGTTAGGATCGGGTGATCGGGATCGGTTGTGTGCTCCTTAAAGAAGGCGTGTTGTCATATAAGCGGATTAGCACCCCTTGACAAACGCCAGTTAGGCTCTGCCGAGTAAGTGGATAAGACCCCATCGACAGACCAGCAAGAACTCTTGGCCACAGATCACTATCTCGCTAAGGCTCTTGAGATGAAGCAGACTCCTGGGCAGTAGCCACGAAGTCTTCCATCTAATAAGGTAGGAACAGGTTTATTTATACCTACAACATATGTTGTTTACCTGTTTAGTCAGTTAGTTAGCTGTCTCTTGCCCTCCACCAAAGGGTGTCAATCAGCTATGTATATATCTGACAGGTAAGTTGAATGTATGAAAATGATATTGTTATGATACAATAAAGTTTCATACATACTTACCTGGCAGATATATACGATTGAAGACCCACCCAGCCTCCCCGCAGGAGACAGGTGGAAGAGGGAATCTGATTAGAAAACAGGAATAGTTCCTAGTCCTGCTACCCAGAGCAGGGCGGTAGATCACCTGACCTACCTGTAGCGAGTGCCGCGAAATTTGAATTTCTGTCGGGGACGACGGAGTCGATAGCTATGTATATATCTGCCAGGTAAGTATGTATGAAACTTTATTGTATCATAACAATATCATATTTCAGTAACTGATTCTGGTCATAACGTGCATAGCACTTGGATTAAGCGAGCGGGTCTAGTGGATTCTCGTACTTCAGTCACTGATGTGAAATTCGCTCCTAAACTTCAGGGGCTTCAATTGGCTACATGCTCTGCAGATGGCTATGTAAGTTTTTATTTTATTGCTTTATAAGTCATGGGCAGAGTTTATTATTATAAATGGCATTGCTGTATTTATAGTTGTAATTTTTTTAAAAGAGGGCTGTTATACAGGGTACTGAATACTTGTGCACAGTATCTATTAAGAAAAAAATTGACTATTAGTTCTCAGAAAAATGTTAAGGAGTCTGCATGAGGAAAGATGACATAGAATTAAGTATGAGCAGCCACCTAATATCCATAAGCAAACCTGTAAAATTCATAAGCCCAATTTTTGCTAGTATTCTCAGTTTGAAAGCTCATATTTCAATATTAAAACGCAGGGATCCACCTAGATGTTATTGTATAAGGCACATTTTTACCAAATAGAAAGGGTTAGCTGTCAAGATCTAAGTAAGATTTTATGAGTAGAGGGGAAACTAAGTTCCCATCTGTCCTTCTTTGAAAAAGTAAATATTATTATGTATGGGTCCCAAAAACTATTGCTAATAGTGTGTAGGGTTTTAGTTCAAGGTCTGTTCTCTGGAAAAGTTATTGTACATCTTATATGTCAACTTCTCCTTTCCTAATATAGTGTTTTGATAGAATTGATTATCTTATATGCTGTTACGAATATAAAGACTACACCTTCGCAAAAAATGTCTACTGTGTTGGAATTAAGTTGCAGGTTAAGTGGTTTGTGGAATGTTGAAACTGGTAATAACAAATTAAATCAAATTTAATCTACTGTAGAGTTCTGAAAGCATTAATACAAAAAGGATGTCATGGTGGTATGGTGTCTGGGTATTGGGCACACCTGTTTTTGTTCATGGTCATCCCTTGTAACCCAATTCCTGTTTTAAGAGATGCTGTTTTTGGTAAAATATTTGTGAATACCCAAATTTCAATCAATACATGCATAATGACTAGAATTTAGCACAAATCCCATAAGTAAATTTTTCCGTGATCTCCCAAATTTTCAGTCTGATTTTATAAAACTTATATGCCACCCCTGTGGTAGTTAGAAATTAAAATGTGGGTTCTAGTTAAACAGTCATCTACAAACAAGCATAAGTACTTTCAAATTTAGTTTGTCTGATGTGAAATGAGAACTGTACACCAGCTTGGATGTGACTATAGCAAGGGAAGACACACCCAATAAAGAGGAGTAATTAAAAAAAGGCCTGTATCCCTTTTGTACAAAATTACTTTTGATTACCCTGTGAAATATATTGTCTTTTTGGGAATATGAGAATGTTAGTATCATTTTTATTACTCATGGCAAAGCTCCAGAAAATACCAAATACATGGTTTTTATGTCTGCAGGAAAAATCATTTTCATACAATCAACTTACCTGTCAGATATATACATAGCTAAGACTCCGTCGTCCCCGACAGAAATTCAAATTTCGCACCACTCGCTACAGGTAGGTCAGGTGATCTACCGGCCTGCCCTGGGCGGCAGGACTAGGAACCATTCCCGTTTTCTACTCATATATTTTCTGTCTCCGGTGGTATCAACATCGTTGCTGCCACCTCCTGACTGGAATTCGCTTTTCTAGACAATTGATCATCTTTTTGTGGACTTTTGGTGACGTACCTGGATCGTTGTTTTGGCATTCGCTACTGTGGACTGGATTTGGACTTGCTTTTGATTTTTCTTCAAGAATGTCTGATTCAAGTGGTTGTGTGAGAGTGTGTGTGAATGTAGGCTGCAAGGTGAGGATACCGAAGGCTTCGGTTGATCCTCACACTGTATGTCGCAAATGTAGAGGTTTTGATTGTTCTATTTTTAACACCTGTCATGAGTGTGAGAGGTTGAATGTTGAGGAATGGAAGACTCTAACTTCTTACTTGAAGAAGTTAGAAAGGGATAGAGTCAGAAGGGCTGCATCTAAGATTGCGGGTAGTAGTACAAGGCCTATTGAGCCTTTTAATGATTCTAACTCTTCCCTGAACTATGCATTTGATTCTAATTCTGTATCAGGGCCCTCACTGGCTTTACATTCAGATTCGGCCTCGGAAATTGCTGAGCTGAAAGCTACTCTTCACAGGATGAAATCCAAAATGGCTGCCATGAAAGGTAAGGATTGTGAAAGTGACTATTATAGTGAAGTGAGTGTCCCCAGTGTTGTGGAGGGGGCGTCTGACCGTCTCTGCGACGGTCTCAGGCCTAGACCTCTTCCAAGCTCCCAAGCCCAGAGGAGAAGGAAAGTCGAAAGCCGTACGGAGGTTGTGGAGAATTCCCCCCGGTCAGGCGTCCCTTCAGCAGGCTCTGTAAATAGACAGACTGCTCAGGACCGCTATAGGAAAAGCGTCCTCAGAGAGTGCTTCTCTTCGTCCGCTTCTCCCTCTCCTAAACGAGGGTGGAAGGATTCGGACTTGTCCAGGCCCCTGAAAAGGCACTGGAAAGATCCTGTGTTGGATTCTAGCCCCGAACGCTTTTCGGAAGAAGCGCCTCCTTCGATCAAGAAGGCTAAGAGGGTTTTGACGTCCCATGGTTTGGACAAAACTCCTTCGAGATCTCCCTCTCCCGTTCAAGAAGACGCCGGAGAGGCTTCCAAGAGGATCATTTTGGCTGTGCAAGAACAGTTATCCGCCTTGGTAGGAGTCCTTTCGAAGGATCCCCCTCGTAAGAAAGACGTGAGGCTTCCTGTCAAGAAGTCTCGTCTTCCTTCTCCCGCCAGGAGTGAGGCTCCTGTGGGACGTGAGGCGTTTGAGATCTACTCAGATAGAGACTCTTTGGACGATTTTGAATCGCCAGACAAGCGCGAGGCGCCAGTCAAGCGCGAAGTTTCCTACAGACGAGAAGCGTCTGATAGGATTAAAGCGCCAGACAAGCGAGAAACGCTTTACAGGCGTGAGGTTTTTTCCAGACGTGATACGTCTGCCAGACCAGCAGCGTCAGCCGAGCGCGAGGATTCAGCCAGGCGCGAGGCGCCAGACAAGCATCATCCATACAAGGATATGGCACCAGAAAGGCGCGAGGCGTCAGTCAGGCGCGAGACTTTACAGAGGCGCGAGGCATCAGTCAGGCGCGAGGCGCCAGCCAAGCGCGAGGAGTCAGCCAGGCGCGAGGCGCCAGCCAGGCGCGAGGCGCCAGCCAGGCGTGAGGCGCCAGCCAGGCGCGAGGAGCCAGCCAAGCGCGAGGAGCCAGCCAAGCAGAGGAGCGCTATACACTCTCTTAGCCCCTCTCCTATTAGGAGTTTGTCTCCCGTAGAGAGAGTTATTGGGCAGGAAGACCCGGAACGGGAAGTGACTTCTCCTTCTGATCCGATTTTGGAAGAGGACTCAGAAGACGAGACTCATGGCAGAGAAGGGCTGTCTAACTACAAAGTTTTGACAGCTCTCCTCCTCCAGGAATACGGAGATGCATTGATCCCTGCCGCTCCTCCTTCGCCTCGTTCACTTTTTTCATGCTCTAAGACGCCGAAGTCGTCAGCTTTCTTGAAAATGAGACCGACGATTTCTATGAAGAGAGCTCTTCAGTCGCTGGATAGCTGGATGCTAACCAAGAAGGAGCTAGTCAGGACGGTGTTTTGCATGCCTCCCGCTAGACTTACGGGCAAGAGAGGTATTTGGTACCAGACTGGGGAGAATATGGGACTCACTCTCCCAGCTTCGGCTGAAGCTGACTTTTCCAGTCTGGTAGATGCATCCAGGAGACATAGCCTTCATACTGCGAAGATTACTTGGGGTCTTTCAGAGTTGGATCATCTCCTCAAGGGACTTTTTCACATTTTAGAAGTCTTCAACTTCCTAGATTGGTCCCTTGGGGTGATGTCCAAGAAGGCTCATGCCTCGGAAGGACTCGATCCGGACGTACTCCTTGCAATTTTGTCCTGTATTGACAAGGCGGTACAGGATGGCTCAGGGGAAGTTTCTTCCTTATTTGGAGCAGGTCTCTTGAAGAAGAGATCTGTATTTAGCGCTTTCTTGACAAAAGCGGTATCCCATTCGCAAAGGGCAGCCTTGTTATTCGCTCCCAGGTCTGACTTTCTGTTCCCTTCACAGTTGGTGAGGGACATTTCCCGTTCTCTGACGGAGAAAGCAACACAGGATCTTCTCCTGCAATCTTCCAGGAAGAAGAGACCAGTGATGGTGGGAGACAAGAAAGGTGTGTCTACGCCTGTTCGGCCCTTTCGAGGAGGCCCTCCCGCTAGAGTTTTGCCGCTAAAAGAAAGGCGACATGGAGAAGAGAGGTAGAGCCTCTTTCCGTCCCTTTAAAAGGGGAAAGTGAAGTGACGCTCCTCCAAACACCAGTAGGTGCCAGGCTCCGGGGATTTGCGGAAGCCTGGACTCTCATAGATACAGACGCTTGGTCTATGTCTGTTCTTCAGAAGGGATACCTCATTCCTTTCCTGGACAATCCTCCCCTGACGTCAACTCCGCGGGAATTGTCCGCCAATTACAAGGACCCTGTGTTGAAAGATACTCTTCAACAAATGGTGGATCAGATGTGGGACAAGAGAGCTATAGAGCTAGTGCTGGATCAAAGCTCCCCAGGGTTTTACAATCGTCTTTTCTTGGTTGCGAAAGCCTCGGGGGGCTGGAGACCAGTTTCTGGATGTCAGCGCTCTGAACAAGTTTGTTCAGAAACAGAAGTTCTCCATGGAGACCTCTGCATCAGTCCTTGCGGCTCTTCGCCAAGGGGATTGGATGGTGTCTCTGGATCTCCAGGATGCCTATTTTCACGTCCCGTTCCATCCTTCGTCGAAGAAGTACCTCCGTTTCATGACGGGGGGAAGGATCTTCCAATTCAGAGCCTTGTGTTTCGGCCTGTCTACGGCGCCTCAGGTTTTCACGAGCCTTATGAAAAATGTGGCGAGATGGCTTCACCTGAAAGGAATCAGTATATCTCTGTACCTAGACGACTGGCTCATCAGAGCAAAGTCAGAGAAACAGTGTTTGGAGGACCTGACTGTGACACTAAACCTGATAAAGACCTTAGGATTACTCGTGAACCTCGAGAAGTCCCAACTGATCCCCAGCCAGAACTTGTCTATCTTGGGGATTCAGATGGATTCTCGGGGTTTTCGAGTATTTCCTTCTCAAGAGAGACTAACGAGAGGTTTAGAAAAAGTCTCTCTCTTCCTAAGGAAGGAACGTACTTCGGCGAGGGAATGGTTGAGCCTATTAGGGACTCTTTCCTCGCTCGAACAGTTCTTTCCTCTAGGAAGACTTCATCTCCGTCCGCTTCAGTTCTTCCTCAGAAGATCTTGGAACATGAAGACAGGGCTTCTCTCGGACAATTTTCCCATTCCAGTTTCTGATGTGAAACGCCATTTAGAATGGTGGTTACTCCCACTGAAGGAAAACAAGGGTACTTCCCTAGAAACACAGAACCCAAACCTTGTATTGTTTTCCGACGCGTCGGAAAAAGGTTGGGGAGCAACCTTGGGAAAGAGAGAGGTGTCAGGCACTTGGAATGCTCTTCAAGTGTCCTGGCACATAAACTGCAAAGAGCTGTTTGCCGTACACCTAGCCCTAAAGAGCTTCGAACCTTTAGTGAGGAACAAGATAGTACAGTGAATGCGGACAATACAACCGCCCTTGCATACATTCGAAAGCAAGGAGGTACTCACTCGTATGCCCTGTACGAGCTCGCGAGAGACCTGCTGTTGTGGACATCGCAAAGGAACATCTCTCTGTTGACGAGGTTTGTTCAGGGAGTAAGGAACGTGAGAGCAGACAGGCTGAGCAGGAGGAACCAGGTCCTTCATACCGAATGGACCCTCCACTCAGAAGTTTGCCGGAATCTCTGGTCTCTTTGGGGGACTCCTCATGTCGACCTCTTTGCCACGTTCCTCTCAAAAAGACTGGAAGTCGTCTGTTCAGTAGTAGAAGACCCCAGAGCTCTAACAGTAGACGCCTTCCTGCTAGATTGGTCTCATGTAGACGTTTACGCATTTCCCCCATTCAAGATTCTGGGGCAAGTGCTCAGGAAGTTTGTGACTTCAAAGGGGACAAGAATGACTCTGATAGCCCCTTTTGGCCAGCTCAAGAGTGGTTCCCAGAGGTGCTGGAGTGGATGGTAGACTTCCCCAGATCCCTTCCACAAAGGAAGGATCTTCTCAGACAACCACACTTCGAGAGGTTTCATCAAAACCTCCCCGCTCTCGCTCTGACTGCCTTTCGACTATCGAAAGACTTGTCAGAGCGAGAGGCTTTTCTAGCAAAGCAGCAAGCTCGATCGCTAGAGCCCGGAGAACTTCCACTATCCGTGTTTACCAATCGAAGTGGGAAGTTTTTAGAAGGTGGTGTAAGTCGAAGAAGTTGTCCTCCTCCAGTACCTCTGTAACAGAAATCGCTGATTTTCTGTTATTTTTGAGAGAAGAATCGCGTCTCTCCGTAGCCACGATAAAGGGCTATAGGAGTATGCTATCGGCCGTCTTTAGGAATAGAGGCCTAGATTTGGGAAACGATAAAGATCTACATGATCTGATTAGATCTTTTGAGACCAAGAAGTCTAACATTACTTCTCCCCCTAACTGGAATCTAGACGTGGTGCTTAAGTTCTTGTCATCAGAGAGATTTGAACCCCTGCACTTGGCCTCGTTTCGTGACATAACGAGAAAATGTTTATTTCTTTTGTCACTGGCGACGGCGAAAAGAGTTAGTGAGCTGCACGCCCTTAGTGATAAAGTGGGTTTCAATCTAGATTCAGCCATCTGTTCCTTCAAAGAATTATTCTTGGCGAAGAATGAAAATCCTTCGAATCCCTGGCCGAGAAAACTTCGAAGTAAAAGGCTTATCGGGTCTCGTCGGCAGGGAACCGGAGAGGTCTCTTTGCCCAGTAAGGGCGTTAAAGTTTTACATACAGAAAAAGAAACAGTTGGGAGGTTCTAGACAAGGTCTTTGGTGCTCGGTGAAGGATCCATCAAGACCTATGTCTAAGAATGCTTTAGCCTTTTTTGTCAGGAACGTCATTACGGACGCTCATAAGGCTTGCACGGATGATTCTTTCAAACTCCTGAGAGTAAGAGCTCATGAAGTGAGAGCAGTAGCTACGTCTCTCTCTTTTCAGAGAAATATGTCACTTAAGAATAGGTTCGTGTGACCTATGAAAAATGTTTTTCTTTAGGTCCTTTTGTGTCTGCGGGCACAATCCTGGGTACAGGAGCTAACACCAATCTTTAATTACTACATAAGTCTAATAGATATGTTCTAGACTTTCTGCTGAACAAGTGCAGATGCCGCACAGGCGGCCAGTCACTTCCGTTCAGTAAGGAACTCTTGTGATATCTTTTATTAGATGAGTATCATAAATTTTTTTTTTTTGAAAAAATTATTGTGTGCGTGTGCAATTTGGTTTGAGTTACGGTTGTTGCGAAGAGTTTGGGGATAACTCGGAGCAATTTTTAATACTAACAAGGTGGTTAGGATCAGGTGGTCGGGATTGGTTGTGTGCTCCTTAATAAGGTGTGTTGTCATATAAGTGGATCAGCACCCATTGACAAAGTCCTTTCAGGCTCTGCCGAGTAAGTGGATAAGACCCCTTCGGCAGACCCACAAGAATTCTTGGCCATAGATCACATATCTCGCTAAAGTTTCTTGAGGTGATGCAGACTACGGGGCAAACACCCACGAAGTCTACCACCTATCAGGTAGGAACCAAGGTTTTTTATTTATACCTACAACATATGTTGTTTACCTGTCTATTCCAGAAGTAGCTGTCTCTTACCCTCCACCGAAGGGTGCCAATCAGCTATGTATATATCTGACAGGTAAGTTGATTGTATGAAAATGATATTGTTATAATACAATAAAGTTTCATACATACTTACCTGGCAGATATATACATAGCTAAGACTCCGTCGTCCCCGACAGAAATTCAAATTTCGCGCCACTCGCTACAGGTAGGTCAGGTGATCTACCGGCCTGCCCTGGGCGGCAGGACTAGGAACCATTCCCGTTTTCTACTCATATATTTTCTCTTCCCCCTGTCTCCTTGCGGGGAGGCTGGGTGGGCCCTAATCGTATATATCTGCCAGGTAAGTATGTATGAAACTTTATTGTATTATAACTATATCATTTTCCTTGTGTTCCTATTTTTTCCCTAATAACATAATCCTAGTTCCCGTGCTTCCCAAAATATTTTCAATGAAAATCTGCTTCAGGTATTTTCTAAGGAGAGAGAGAGAGAGAGGTTTTTAGGTAGGTGGAACTTCTATAAGTAACGATTAGGGAGCTTAAAAAATTTATGCCTTTACATTTTAGGCAACAAATGAAATCATATGACAGCAGGTTTTTGTGGAGCATTTTAGATATTTTCCTTGTCACTGCAGCCCTGGTCCTAAACATGATGTGTGACTGTCATGAAAGTTTCCTTGCATTAATGTTATGGATAATTATGGTAAAATATGCCTCTCAAGTTTTTTAAATAAATGCCAAGTTTGTATATTTAGGGGTAGTAATATATCTTGACCTTATATTCTTCAATTATTAACAGGTACGCATATATGAAGCCCCTGATGTTATGAATTTGAATCAGTGGTCATTACAGCATGAAATACACTGCAAAATGCCTTGCTCCTGCATTTCATGGAATCCATCACCCTCTCGGTAGTATACATTCAGAATTTTTATTTTTCATTGAATAGATACATTTTTGTAAATATGCTGTATATATATATATATATATATATATATATATATATATATATATATATATATATATATATATATATATATATATATATATATATATATATATATATATGTATATATATTGAATATTAAATAACTAATGTGGTATAGTTTTAGTTTTTTAATTGACATGAGTGCTCTGGCTTAAGAAGTTTTAAATTTCCTCATGAGTTCTGTGTTTCCCAAAATTGTCATTTTACAATTGCCATAACTGCTGCAACTCATCTTCAGTAGTTTTTATATTTTAAATGCTAACATGCTGGACTTCTTTTTAGGCTTCATTCACCGCTAATTGCAGTAGGAAGTGATGATCCAAATCCTTCCTCAGGTGGGAAAGCTTTTATTTATGAGTTTTCGGCAAATACACGCAAATGGACCCGGGTAGAGACCTTAGTAGGTATCACAGAGCCTGTTCATGATATTGCCTTTGCACCAAACCTTGGTCGCTCATACCACCTTCTAGGCATTGCTACTAAGGATGTGAGAATCATCGCTCTTAAACCAAACAAGTAATGTATTACGTATTTTTATGATATATTATTATAAACTAATTGAAGACCTTTTGAGTCACATTTCTAGACTTAGTGCTTGTCTTAAAGGATTATTCTGTAATTGGGAGGTGCCTAAGTGAAAGTTATCATAGTTAGAAAGCTGCTGTTTTAATAATTTGTATTAAGTGTTTTAACTGGATGAGTTAAAATCCCCTTCAGATTGCGATGACACCATACAAATTTCATCCTTTGATTTAATTGATATATGTTCATCATCAAAAATTATAAAAAATTGTATTTTAAATATTTTAATGAGGGATGGCATTTAGGTGTCAGGAAATGGTGTAGCTCCATATCCTCGTGAAGTAGGGCCGGTTTAAAAGTAGAATTATCTCTAAAATTAATAGAATGTTATAAAAACATTTCCCTGGTCCTTTCCCTTACAACTTCTGTATGCAGTAATCATAAGAAATTTCAATGTGTGTTGTTAGAAAGTAAATTTACCACTTTACTTAGTTCATGGTGCTTTTTGAATATTATAATAGTAAACAAATTTCTTTTCTCAATATGCTTCAATGCATTCTGCATTATAGTTTTCAAAAGATCAAAGCCAGCTTTTATATGATAAATATATTTACAGTAAGTGATAAAAGAAAATTATCCCCAAGTCAATAAGTGAGAAGCCAGAACTTGGGGATGTTTAGCAGAGATATGTTTTGGAACATGAATGATTGGATAAAGGAAAATTGAAGATTTATCTATGACATAAATTCCCTAATTTATTTGACATTAAATGTTTGGTATGTGGGTTACAGAAGAAATATTCATGGGACAGATAAGTTTGATTAGCTTGAAGACAAGATAAAATTCCTTCAATTTGGCACTTCTTTTTTTTTTTTTTTTTTTTTTTTTTTTTTTTTTTTTTTTTTGGTAATGAAAAATGTCACGGTCTGATTTGGGTTTGTTTCTTTATTTCATTTGGCTGCTGATTCCTCTACAATCTGCTATGTATGAAAGGATATCCTGTAAAAACTGACAGCAATGACTAGTACATTCAATTAATCTAGCCATCATAGTTGCAGCCTTGGTCTTTGTTTCACTTAATGCCCACAGGAGCATGGATCCAGTGTATTTCAGCACTTCATCTTTCCCACCATTATCCCTACCTTAAGAGGTTGGTTGCCTTCTATCCAAGGCATCATCCTCCACCAAACCTCTTCTATCCATATCTTCCTTCACTTTATCTCGTCATCTAATTCTCTGTCTTCCTCTAGATCTTCTTCCTCTTAACAGGTTCCTTCCAACCCCTCTTCACTCTCTCCTTGTCATGCATCCTCAACACATGCCCATACCATCTCAATCGTGACTCTCTTATCACCTCTGTAATCTGTAATCTTTACTAAGCCTGTCGTCTTTCTTCTTCTTTCATAATTTTCCAATTTCTCAAGCATCGATATTCCCTTAATTCACCTTAGCATTCTCATCTCTGTTCTCTTAAGCTTTAATTCCTAACAATTAATACAAGAACCAAGACGTTTTGAGAAAATTCAGAAGTAATGTGCCTGGGTGTAAGTTTCTACAAAATTCTAGCAGTACCACAAAATTAGAAAGTGCTTTTCAATGGAATAATTTTTAAGACAAAAGTAATGCAATACAATGCACTACCTTCACTGTATCTTACTCAAAAGAAAATAATTAAGAAACAGTTGTTATGTATAGCCATACTGTACTATTCAATAAGAAAAAAACCGTGCCATTTCAGACAAGAAAGCCTGCAAAATCAGAGTAGTTTGTCTAGCTTCGAGGTTAGATTGGCAGGCAGGTTTGATGACCATGGATCAACAGTTTGGAGAGTGTGTTGGAACATGACTGGTACGATCCTTGCTTCATCAGGGGATGATGGTTGTGTGCGTCTTTGGAAAGGTAATATGTACATAGTATATGGATTTTTTTGTGTAAATTATTAAGATTGAGACAGTTTCCTTCTGAAGGAATAGTTTAGCAAATCAGGACAAGCAAAACTTCAAAATGTACATGATTTGGTAGTTTTGCATTTAGAAGAGCAAGTGTCTAATTCTTCCATTTTGTATAAAAAGTATGAAATGAAATTGGATTGTTAGTTGAGAAATTTTTGCATCTAAAGACCTTCTGTCTTTTGGATCTTCATATTTCATTGAAGATTAAAAAAATTTCTGAATGCTAATGATAATACTAGTAATTAATGCTCTAAAGCCACACTGCTGACAGCTTTAAAATCAGAGGCATTGTAATTCCTTTACACA
Source organism: Macrobrachium nipponense (assembly GCF_015104395.2). Taxonomy (NCBI): domain Eukaryota; kingdom Metazoa; phylum Arthropoda; class Malacostraca; order Decapoda; family Palaemonidae; genus Macrobrachium; species Macrobrachium nipponense. The sequence goes on from NC_061100.1 coordinate 15,291,716, forward strand.
CTTTAAAGTTGTGTTCTGAACCCTTTTATCATTCACAGCATTTTAAAACACTTCAAAGTACAAATATGGTAAACATACTTTGTAATTATGCAATATCTTTCCAGCCAACTACCTTGATATATGGCGTTGCATTTCAACTCTGAGAGGTGAGAGTGTGGTCAACATAGCAGACAGTGGAGCATCAGGCAATGTTTCTCAGCAGACAGGAGGAACAACTTCTGCAACTGGTTACCACACAGCAAGATACTTCAAATTGGCACCAACTGCTCATCCTTCTCATGTACCTTGGCACTAGAAGTTGTAATATTTCAGAGATGATAACTTATGTAAATGCCACTTTTCTACTACATTAATTCTTGTTTTCTTTAGTAATTATTTTAAGAAAAGATGCGCTCACATTTTATTTGTAAAGAATATGATTTAATCATTTTAAAGTCCTGTGTATTTTATAACTTTTAAGGTTGATTTTTTAAGTTACATTTCTCGTAAGTTTTGTAAAGATGTCTATAAGATTTGTTATACTGATTGAAATGTAAGAATTCCTACTGAAAAATATTTTAACAATTTTGCATTTTATTCCCCTTGAAGCTTTCTTTCGAGCATTGTGCTAGAATTTTCTTTTCTTGATGCAGAATATAGTGGCGGCTTGTCATGACATAAATGTAAGTAATGAAGTCATTTGAGTTGGGGTATAAATATTTGACAAGGTTTAATGATAACCTCTGGTTATAGCTGTCATTTCACTAAATTCATATCTTATGCTTCCGGGAAGTTAGATATTGTACATAAAGTTACCATACCTGCATTTGTGCCTTGGGTCATTTGAGTTTGGGTAAGAATATTTGATAATGTTGAATGATAACCTCTGGTTACAGTTGTGATCTCACTAAATTCATATCTCACGTTTGTATGGAGTTAGATATTACTTTTAACGTTTATTATATCTGCAGTTATGCCTTGGGTATTTTGTTCTGCCATAGAAATAACATTTTGCAAAGATGCCAGCAGCCTCTGGAATCCATGTTATACATGCTTAGTGTCATCATCTCAAATGCCATGTGACACAAAAGGCTTCTGAAATTCTGCCTCTCTTAACTTTCCTGTACTTTATTTTCCACAAATCTCCAGCCTCAAGTGGTATACTTGACTTATGAATGAGTATGGGGCTTTTGGTGTGCACAGGAGCCAAGCTGACATAATCACATACAATTCTACCACGGCTGTTGCAAAGGACATGGTCAAGCAACCCTCATAATTTCCTCTGGTATCATTTCTCACTCTGTCCTGCCATCTTACTCCTAATATGTTGAAAGCTTTAATCTCAAAGTGACAAAATCCTTTAGATGTTCATTTTCTTTCTTGTTATTTCATCCCTTTCTGTATACTCTGTCCTCATTACCTTTGGTTTTCTTAGATATCTCTTGAGTCCCATCTCTAGATACATGATGCCAGGGGTGCAGCGCTGCCGGAGCTCACCAAAGCGCTGCTCCAGCACCTCAACAATCGGATGGTGTGATGTGAGAAAAGGAAAGAGGGTGAGAGGACCCTTTGTGGAAATTATTGTGAAACTTCTCACCGCTGATATTTGGTAAGCACTGTTCTAATTTCTTAAATTGAAGAAATAAATTATTTTCTTTTTCATTTGATTATATGATTACAATTAGTGAATGCAAACATGAAATGTGACATAAAAACATTATAGGAAATGGCAGACATTTGTCAGGCCTTAAAGAGCTCCGGCACCTATATAATTGGCACTTCACCCCTGTATGATGTATTCTATTAAGCAGGCTTTTGAATCTTGTGTTTTGCTGATTAAAACAGCATCATCTGCATACATATTCTGAGTCTAGGTTTCGGTCATTATTCTAAATCTTGACAATTCTTTCATTATAAGATCTAAGGGATGGGAAAACGACATTTCTTGAAGTAGTCCACGACCATTTACTGTAGTATTAATGATAATATAAATAATAGGTAGCACTTGGGTATTTAGTGCAAATTCACTTGACATAGCTGTATCAACTTTCCATGTACTTCGTTCATGGATAACTTCAGTTAGCTTTACATATCATATATGGCTGGTCTGTTTTAACTGCTGCTCCAATGTGTTCTAAGACAGTCCCTGAGTTTGCACGTGCTTAAACACCACAGTCCTTTGAATTCCCATGTGCTGGCCGACTGGATGTAGGAAAAGTTCCTAAATGTTCGACAATATAGGGCTGAATTGCCGATTTCGGATTCAGGCACCTTGCATTATTTATTTATTCATTTATTTATCAAAACCGTTAATAATTAGGTGGGCAATAAATTAACTAAAGATTTGGGCCAGTCAAAAATTGTTTTGTCTGTTAATACACAGTAAACAAGTTTACAATTATAAAACAAACATATCTAGGACCGTTTCGGTCATTTCTGGGAGCGTTTCGTTCTTTTCGGTAAATAGTGAGACCCCTTACAGTGCCTCTTAACAGAGTTCAACTTTAAACAATTTCCTGGGGAAGCACAGAGCGGCCCCCCCACTAAACAGGCTCGCCACCCACCCCATTGTTCGCCCCCCCCCCCACAACTTTTTGGAACCTGTTACGCCCCTGCTCTAGACAGTTTTGTTGTGCAACAGGGATCCAGTAACTCAAGCTGGTCCTAGCCAGTAAAAAAACGAGGAGGGGAAGTAACCTCAGATAGTGCCGGTAAAAACAAAGAGAAGTACAGCTCCAGATAGGTCCTCGATACCTGATGTCCTTCTGGAGGGAGATTCCCCTTCCAAACAACCACCTCTCCTCTTCCCTCCCCCCTCCTCTTCCCTCTCCCCTCCTCTCTTGTCTTCCATTCGCTAACAGGTGTTTTCCATAAAGGTAAGAGTGATGTTCATTTATTCATTTCATTAGTCAATTATATTTTTTTCTGTATGTAAAACTGTGTTTATTCCCCATAAAATGTATTTAAAAAAATATTTTTGGGGGTCTGGAACGCGTCAATTGCATTTAAATGGTTCCCTATGGAAGTTATTGTTTCGGTTTTCGTACGTTGCGGGTTTCGTGGGAGGTTCTGGAACGATTATGTACGAAAACCGTGGTTCTTGACAAAAAATTATTAGACATGTCATACCCCGCACAAATCTCTGATCAGGAACAACGTTAGAAAATTTAATGCTAATACTGTTGCAAGCGGTTTTGCAGAGGTCTCGTCTAGTGAGGATTCCAATGGTATCTAGAAGTATTGGTGTAGAATATATTTTTATAAAAAACTATAAACATTTATAAGAAGCAATACTAAAAGGCCATCAACTATCTTCAGTAGTTTCTACAGATTAAAACACAAGAGTACACGTGACACATCCCCTAGAGGGTTATTGCCTTCACTCCACTTCACGCGGTATGCTGTAGCATTACTTAAGGTTCTTTGCAGCATCCTTCTACCCACTTAATGACCTCAAAGTCCCAGTGCTTGGCCTTTGGCCTAAATTCGAGAAACAATTCGATTCAACGAATATGCACAGAAACAAATTGATGACAATTTTTGTCATATTGAATGTTAAATTTACAAGGGTTAAATGAAATAAACCATCACCGGATCTGAAGCAATAATTTTGGTTCCAAGGGGAGAAACAGGGAAGAATTTTGTGTGGCGTAACATAATAATCTTATAAGAAGAAGAAAACCCATCAACAAAACTTGATAAAAGCCTGTCATCTGATGCAAAGAGCAATGGGTAACAATGAAGCCTAATAACCAACAGCTGGATTACATTTGGAGGTATGGGGAAAGAAATAAAGGGAGATAAGCGTTCTTGAGTTGCTTAGGGCAAAGAGGTGGGTCGACGGCATCTTGTCAGATAAAAGCATCTGCACGATGGCGGAAATTATTACTGCGCGTGCCGCAGTGGTAAATCCGTTTACATTTGTCTGGTGGTGAGTAGGGGAGCCATAATGGCATTAACGTGTGGACTTGAGGGAGTTGTTCAAGTGCTTCTGCGGATAAGCTGAAAAAAAAAAAAAATACTTGACAGTCTTCTCTTGCCCAGAAGCGGCAAGTCGCCAGCTAAGGGCTTCCTCCTCCTCCTCCACCATCTTCCTTAGGTACGTGTGTGGTACCCGACACTCGACAGTTGCATCACTCCTGCTTGTTACCCGTGCTGACGCCATGCACTGTTTACTTCATTTCTTCCTCCACTACTTTTTTCTTACTGCTTTCCCGTAAGAGGCAAAATTGTGTAGTATACTAGGTCTTCTAGTTATGGTGGCTGTTTACAGCCTTACTGCAATACATAACGATCGTGCCCTCTTCCTATGTTGCATCCTTTGCTATGGTTTTCCTTTTAGATTTCATTTCTTATTTTACATTACCTTCTCTTCAAGAAATCCAAATCCTGTCTTACTTGACAGATCGCAATGACATGTAACTCTCTTACCTGTTGTTTAAAGCTAAATTTATTTGTGATCATATGCGCATGCCAATGAACCTTGTGGCATTATGCACTGTTACAGTTATTTATTAAATTTGTATAAAATATTAATGCTTCAAGTTTGCAGTGATGAAAATAAAACAAAATAAATATCGAGATCGGGTTATCCAGTAAGTGCTCAAAAGTGTCATTATCGGTTTAACTATTTTCAGGGAGTTTTGTTAAAACACTAACACTGGCTGATACACCAGGCCCATACCTAGAGTTTTTTTATGGGTGAGGGGTCGTTTTTCCTAAAACTGGACCTTTTCTTCTACAAATGTCATTGCACATATAGGTATATACAAGATGAAATACTTGAAAATGTTATTTTAGTTATATTGAGAAGATAAACTGAGTATGCGGTCTATGCCCTTCTATAAGATTAGATGTTATTCAAAGTATTGACTGGTTAACAGATTTTTACTTATAATGTTGAAAGTTTGCACTGAAATTCAAGAATATTTCTTCAGTTTTATTGATTGATTAATTTATTATGTTGTTGTTATATACTTTGACTTAACAGACAAAAAAAAAAAACTATAATTATTTATTACTTTGTAAGTAGGGCTACAGTTCAAAGAAAAATTTAGTCCAAAAAATATGGACCGGCCCCCACCCTCGGTTCGGGCCTGTACACTAATATTTTCAATTTAATTGCAGAGGAATTCTGAGGTGCATTAACTTGAATGAGGAAAATTCTGAGGTGCATTAACTTGAATGAGGAAAATAGTTGATCTGTAACAGATGTACTACCTGTTACCTAAGTGCAAAGGAATTCACACTTCAACTTGACCAAGATCCCAAGAAGCACAGGATTCACTCGGCTGTTACAAAAATCAACAAGCCATCTAAAATGGCTTTGTATGCCTATTAAATTTATGGCAAAAATACATGCAAGCATTTACCTATCAGATTATCATCGACCCAATGTAAAGCATAACAACAAGCGCTTATCAATGAATGATATGGAGTATTTAGTTAGTCTTGTCTGGAAGCCTACATCATAATTTATAGTAGCATGCGAATCTATGAAAGAAACATTACGAAAATGTCTGTGATTACTGTATGGACAATGGTAATAAACTAGGATACTTTTTTTTTCTTTTTTCATCTGTCCATCCGCCTGTCGTGTTTTCGCATGGTAACACTGCGTCCCGGGTTAAATAGTTACGCTGGTTAAGTTTTAGGTAAATAAAAGGAGATCTGGGTGTACATTTGCAACTGAAAAGTGTTTTAATAATTTACTGTATGCGAATTGCACCGTTAATATTCGGAATAGGATATATTATTTAAAGCCCGGGACGCAGTGTTACCATGCGCAAACCACAGGCGGATGGACAGATGGAAAAAAAACAGAGTATAGGTCCATGACACGGCGGCCTAAAGTTCCTATATTTTTTTTAACTGTGGTGTAAACAGTCGTGTAACTTTCAGATTCAGCTATTTCGTCGAAAGATGTCCTCTACAAATTTTAGTGCAGACGAGCAAGACTAACACCAATTATGCCGAGGAAAGGTAATACTTACGTTATTTAGAAATACTAATTTACCGGTCTTAACTGATGACAACTTCATTAACTCCTAATGGTTGAGATTAGGCTATTCATGTATGGGTCAGCCTATGTTTTTGGCGAAGGTTGTCACCATCAACCATTTGCGGTTAGCCAGTAAACTAGAGTAAGGTTGGTGAGGTTAGGTTAGGTATAGGCGATAGGTAAGGCTTACGCAAGGTTAGTATTTAGGTAGAGGAAAAAGCAGCTTCCTTCTTAATTCGATGAGTGACAATTAAAGCCAATGTTTTATCGTTTTGCCAATACTTTATATACCCAAGTATTACTTATTGTATATATAAGACAATATCCTTTCGAACTCGCAAAACTGTTCGAACTTGTTCCATGAATTAGGCGTTAGTAGTACTCATGGAACTATAAATGATTATAGTTCCATGAAAGCTGTATCATGGGAAAACTGTGCTGGGATTGACTGAAAATGTTTAGGTATTAAACATAAGTTTATAGTAACTCAAAAGTTTGGTTTTGTCAAACATATACAGTATGTAGTAAGCAATATTTCTTGTAGACAAGCAATAAAGTTACATTAGGCCAAAAATATCTTGCTAGTTTACAGTAAACGGTATTACAGTGCTTTGCATATTGTTGGAAAAATTAACTCGTATTTTCGAGGCCATAGCGAACGAAGTTCACGTACGAGCAGGTGAATCGCAAAAGCTATGTAAGAAAACGATTTTGATTTGAAGAATTGACCCAACTGATAATACCATAGGTTGTTTACAAAGCTGAATCTTATGCTGAACTTTGAATGCAAATTGTCAATCTAAGCCAATATCATTATATTTGCTTTTACCGATTACTGAAGCGTTTTTACGTTATTCTGCTGAAAGAAATAATTGAATTAAGTTTTTTATTAATTTTTTTTTTATTTTGAAAGATTACAGTGAAGCTATTTATTCACGTTATAATGGAAATACGTTGTTTGATGACTTGTTCTCAGAGGCAGTTTTTTGTTGGTGTTTTATTTATTAATTTATTTATTTTTGTTCTTATGGAAGGCATGCTCTTAAAAATTCTTGACTACCTATATGTTTTAGGGGTTGGGATGGTAAATTATCCGATGTGGCTGATTGCAGCAAAGATGTAGAAAGAAGTATTATTATTATTATTATTATTATTATTATTATTATGTGTCCATTTTGGCAAGTCCATATTGGTGAGGTTGCCCATAACCGTTTCCGTAGTATTCTGAGACACTAACACCCATTACATATATTTCAATGGGCGCCTCACATTTCATGCTTCTTAGATATGAAAGACCGGCCGTTCCAACACTCCCGCCGTTAGCCAGCACTTTTCGGGCTATGTTTTCTTCCTGCCATAGCTTCCCATTATACCCTTCAGCTACGTGTCATCTTTCATTCTCTTCTTACGACCAATTTGATTTCCAAACCATGTCAAAACACACTGATCTACCTCACCTAGTCCTTTTAGCACCTCTTATACTTGTAGGCCTAGGCTACATCTTTTATTCTTTTAGCTTAAGTTACTTACCGCACATCTACTTCGCAAATAAGGAGCTGCGCTTTCTCTCTCTCTCTCTCTCTCTCTCTCTCTCTCTCTCTCTCTCTCTCTCTCTCTCTCTCTCTTATGAGAAGCATAGAAAAGTTAGAACGGTTGGTTAGAATTCTGGCATTCGAGGTTTTTGATTGTTTCAGAGATCCTTTTCTGTCGACAGTGGGAGTCTTTTAAAGGGAAATCCCATTTAATACTAGTACTACTACTACTACTATTGCATCTATAGGTATATACAAGATGAAATACTTGAAAATGTTATTTTAGTTATATTAAGAAGAAAAACTGGGTATGCGATCTATGCCCTTCTACCCGATTACATGTTATTCAAAGTACTGGCTTTGGTTAACAGATTTTTACTTATAATGTTGAAAGTTTACATTGAAATTCAAGAATATTTCTTCAGTTTTTACTGATTGTTAACGATAACATGCATATGACTTTATTTGTTATTATATACTTTGATTTAACAAAAAAACAATAATTATTTATTACTTTGTAAGTACAGTTCAGTGAAAAGGATAGTACAGAAATATGGGCTTCCAGATTTTTTTTTTCTTTTTTTTTGGGTGGGGGTTCGACACCCATACCCCCCGGCGTTCGGGCCTGAAGAAGAAGAGGCAAGAACTGGAAAATACAGCAGAGCAGGTCTCGGAGAACGCAGTATTGCAAAAGTGTACTCTGCTCTCTTCGTTCTTAATCTTCAGGAAGCGACGCCCACCGTTCAAGCTTTTTCTATGTATCTTATAGTCGAGAGAGAGAGAGAGAGAGAGTTTAGTTATTAATACTTTTTTGTATCAATCGCTTCCTGCTTCTGGTGTCCAGCTGGGAGAGGGTGAAGCCCGTATAATCCTCCCGTCTTCTGTATGTGACAAGTAGGGTGGGTGGGTGGTCGGGTCGGAGATGGGGAGTAGGCAGTTATCATTTGAGACTAATAAGCATAGAATTATTGTTGGGTGCATCGTGGAGAACAATATTATTTGTTTTTAGAACAGACATAAAATAACGAAAATGGTAAAATTATTAAAAAAAAGAAAGAAAATACGGGACATTTAAGCGTCTTGTGCTGTTGGTGTCAAATATTTTATCCTCTTCCATAAAAGTTTCTTTTGCATATTAAAGGCATTTTAGACTTGTTTCGTAAGGCAGGTTCCACTTACCCTTAAAGACCGAGTTATTGGTTGGTTTAAATTAAGCTGGCCTTCTGCCAGCTCGGGCCCCCGTCCTGAGGTGACCTGTATATTAAGAATATGAAGCTTAGTGGGGACCTCTGTACCTGTGTTTACCAACTGAAACCATTAAGACCAACGGTAATCTTAACTCATGCTTTTTTGAGTCTTATCTGACTAGGCTGAAATATATAAGTATATAAGTGTTCAACAGCTATACAAGCTAAGTGCGAAGACTGTAATTACTTTCTGAATAGCCTCCTGTAGTATATTAAAAACATGCTTTTGTTGTATATTTCTGAGGGGCCCTGAAATTTTTGTTGACACATTTGAATAAACCTTTCCAGAAGTCCCTAACTTATCTTGAACTCTCCTAGTGGAAAAGAGGAAAACCGTAGATACGACGATAAGACTGGAAAAAAACTAAGACAAACACATTTATATATACATAAATAAACGTCAACCAACAAAGACGTTTGGAAAAAAATTCAGGGTAATGAATTGTGAAATCCAAGAGTTGACGACCGGGGTTTCCGTTACAAGGTCAGTGCGGTTCAAGACCAAGTCAGTTTCTTCTGATAAATGAAGCGTAATACTCCAGCGCTGTTGACGTAACGTTCACTCATTCTAAATACAGTGTTCTACCTCCTGAAAGGTTTATTCTGGGAAAGCTGATCTAGAAAGGTTAGGTCTGCATATTGATTCTTGTATTCTCGACCCCTTCTGTGAGAGTTTATAAATATCAAGCCAGTTCAGTTCTGGACAAGAGGGCAAAACTCATGTTGGTTCAAGGTCTGGGTAAAGGGCACTATTCACCTCAGTCCCAGGTCTTGATAAAAGGGCAAGGCTCATGACGGCCCCAAGGAATGAATAAAAGGGCAGGACTGACGATGTTATAGGCATGGGAGAAGAAGACAAGACTTATGCTGGTCCTAGTCCCAGGTAGGCTGATAAGTAGGACTCTTGCAGTCCAAGGTCTGTCTGGATAAGAGGCTGGACTCATGTTGGCCCTAGGTCTGAGAAAAGGACAGAACTGATGCCTGTCTCAAGTCTGAATAAAAGGGGAGGTCCCAGGTCGGTACAAAAGAATGGAACTCATGCTGGTCTTAGGCCCAAATAAAATGGGCGAGGAAAATGTTAGTCCCAGGTCAAATAAAAGAGTATGACTTTCCTAGTTATGAATAAAAGGGTAGGACTCATAATGGTCCCTGGCTGGGATAAGAAGGTAGGACTCATGCTGGTTCCAAGTCTGGATGAAAAGGGCAGGTCACAGGACTCTTACTGATCCCAGATACACACAAAAGGGCAGGATTGTGTTCCAAGGACAGGTCTCATGACTGTTAGGTACAGATAACAGGGCAGCAATTGTGACTATCCCAGGTACACATGAAAGGACAATCTCATGCCAATATTAGGTCCATATAACAGAGCAGAACTTATGCCTCTCCATATTCTAAGTAAAAAGGTAGGATTCATGCTGGTCCCAGGGCCAGATAAACGAGCAGAACTCCTGAGAGTCCAGAGTCTGGATAAAAGAGATGAACTCCTGCTGGTCCCAGGTTTCCAGATAAATGCATTCACTTATTTTATCATTTTTGCGACAGAATTTGATTTATCAGGATGTTGCATTAATTCAGTTGCCATATAACCTGAGCTTACATTTGTCTGTGCAGTGGACATTTGTTGTATAGTAAACTTTATAGCTGTTTATTTTAACGAATAATCCTCTTTATGCTTATCATCTATATGATAAGCATAAATGAGACCAGAAAAAGGAAGTTTGACTATTGCTGCCATCTATGTAAACCTCTTGTAGGGATAATATTGCGGTCCAAAATATGTAAAACGTTCCGTGTAATAATACTAGTTAGGAGCGAGTGGGGAATTTTTATATTTATTACGGAGCCGGTTAATGGTTTTAACGCAGTGAATCTGTTTGTTGAGATTGTGTCTAGTTTTATTGTTATTAGCATCTGTTTCTGAAGTTTCCTCGTAGCAGATCACCGGATGAATGGGTTGTCAGCCGGTTTTAATCAACATTTCATAGTTATTCTCATTTTCCTAATGAGTTTGAAGTTCGTAACATTGTTCTTCTTGGACTCTGTAAAAGCATTAAAACTGTCCGTATTTTGCTTTCGGATTAGTACTATGGCTGGGGACTTGATAATTTCGACATTCTTGAGACGAAGTTAGACCTATACCGGCTGGCTTCTCTGACAAAACTGAACAAACAGGTAAATAACTTTTCTTTTGGTGTATTCGAAGCAAGACTACTGTGAGCTAGCCTTCGGGAAATTCGACTTGATTGGCTTGGCTAAGGGAACATTGGCAATTTCATTTACCTTGAGGAAACCGTGTGTTATATCTAAAATTTCTTAAGGCATCTGACCGAGCGGTTAACAATTAGTGTTGCTTGCATCCTTTAGTGTTGGTCTAGGAACTTTTGTTTTATGTTTTATGTTGAAAACATTCATTAATGTATAGAAATACTCTGTGCACGCTATTGCAATGTTACAAGCGATAGAGGTTGCAAACAATAAACTTGTGCATTTAATTCTTAAAACTTTTTTTTTTTTTTTGCGTTAGTACTCTTGTTATTTTCAGTGAAACATCAGAAATTGAAGATATACCCTATAGGGCTTTTAGCAAATCAGTTATCTTACCGGGGTTATTGGTCCGAAAGAACAGACCGAAATTGAATAATTGTGAATTGTCGACAGGTTTGCCATGTGAGGAAGGGAAAACAATCTTGTTTGTAATTTCAGAAGCTATTATTTTGTAATAATTTCGAAAGAGATTGTTTTGTAGTTTCAGAAGAGATTGTTTTGTAATTTCATAAGAGATTATTTTATAATTTCAGAAGAGATTATTTTATAATTTCAGGAGAGATTTTGTAATTTCAGAAGATTTTTTTTTTTTTTTTTGTAATTTCAGAAGTTTTTTCTTATTATTTTTGGCTCTTGGCTGTCGGAAGCCTTTACTTTTAAGATGAATTAGCAGCTTTTGTTGCATTTTATCATTGCAACAGTTATGTTGCTTTTCCTAAACACGCACTAAACAGAAATGGGCTTAAATTTTCTTGAACTGAACGTAATTACGTAATGGAAGTAGAAGAAGCACTTGCTTTGCGATTGAAGTCTTATAACCGCAGGTAGGCTGAGCTGAAATATCTTGACCCACCTTGTAGTAAGGGTGGTTAGTAGTACTAGTAAGTATTGCCACCCGAAAGGATTGATTGAAACCTGATTGTCATTTGATAGCGAAATGTACTTGCGAAAATGCGTATGAAATTGACTATTTGATTTATCATTTCTACGCAGTTTGATGTATACGCGATGCAGTCTAATATAAATATGAAAACCAATATTAAGACTATGACACGAGATTGCATGAAACCAGTGGTTATTCAGCAACGGGGCTACGTATTTGATATCACCAACCGTTATTCTTATGTGAATGCTCAAAGCTTCTATTCTTTGAAATATATTTATAAGAAGGAAGTTGACAGTCACCCTTTTTATTTATTTATTCTTTTTGTAACTTCGATAATCACGAGATATAATCAAATCTAAATATTCAAGCAGTTATGTGAAACAAATGTTTTATAGGACAGATTTATTTCGCCCATACCAACGAATAAAGTAGGGAAGATGATTCCAACTCGAGACGGTCCCAAGACCAGGTAAAAGAGGGTAGTCGAGTTACATGTCTCGTTAAGATTTATCTGGAGATAATGCATCAGTATCTGTGTAAATTAATTCAGTCTAAGATAAGTCTTTTCAATAAAAATATTTGATAGGTAATTTGTGTCTCGTGATTGGATACAGTTCTACAACAATGGGAAAGACTTGATATACAAATGTAAAAGTGTATGCATTTAAAATATGCATTATACGAATGAATATGATCTAGAGGTCATGACACTCACTTCGTCAGTCAGAGACCAGAGTGATTTAGGTACTCTCTCTCTCTCTCTCTCTCACTTGAAGCCCAACAAAACCGACCCGTTTTCTGCACAGTAAAATATAAATTGTATTCATTATATATATATTAGTTCCAACCGATATTTGAAAAATATTGATACTCGTAGACCATTACTGCTAGATATTCTGAATTGTTAATTAAATGTCCTTTAATTTCTTGGAAGTGTCGCCTATTCCAGCATGTACAAGAGAGAGAGAGAGAGAGAGAGAGAAGGGGGAGGGGGGTTAGGGGGAGGTTTGTCCATGCGTCCGACGAGAGTATGAATGGGAGGTACAGCTTCAGACTGACCTCAGTAGTGATAAGCGCTGGCCGATCCAACACAGGTATCGGAGCTGTCCGCTATTTTCTTTCTTGAACATTTCCAGAACGCATTACGGTATATATCAACGTCAAGCTTTGCGTTCCGAAGATGCCTTTTTATAAGGATTTGCATTATCAAAAGAGTTAAGTAATTAATTCTCTAACAACCTAGAACTTCAAGTTTTTGGTTTGAAACTTATGTTTGTAGTGAGGACTCATCATCGGAAAGTTTCATTAGCGACTGGAAATCACCGGTAGATCAACTTAGCAACAGGAGCTGATTACCCTGATGTGTTTGGCAAAACGTTAATGAAAGTATCGTGAAGTGTAGTACTTGGGTGAAAGGAACTTGTACATTACGCGTTTTCCTTCGCTCGTTTCCTCTCCCTCCAATGATATACCTTTTAAGAACGCTAGCATTCACGAACTAGCTTCAGAAGTGAACTGCCTGTCAAGCGTATTCTCAGCAGAAGCGAATTCATGAGCAAAAAGAGAGAACTCTAGGTAGGCGTGTGAGATAGCGACGTAGCGGAAGTGATCTGTTTGTAATTCCGTCGTAACTTCGAGTTTTGCAATGTGGAAGGAAATGGGCAAAGTCGGTAACAATTTGAGGACCCTCTGGTGGTGGGTGTGGAACGTCCTACAGAGTTTAGTCGGGGCGTCGATAGTCATCGTCATCACGCCCTTAGTGGCTCCCATTCTCCTGGTTCTGTGGATCTGGCGATGCATCGTCGTCGTCTTGATTCGATTCGTTGACGGGCATTGGGTGTACCCCGCGACGGGTATGGAAGCCGTCTTCGCCCTCGACTCCGCTGGGGCAAGAGCCGTCATCAGCGGGGCAGCCGTCCTGAAGGGGCGAGTCAGCGTCACGACGGTTCGGAAGCACATTTCCGAGCGGATTGTGGAGCTGAAGGACGCCAAAGGGAACTACCTCCATCCGAAGTTCCGCCGCGTGGTGCAGAGGAGGTTCGGCGTGGTCGTTTGGGCGTGGGAGGAGAACTTCAACATCTGCAGGCACGTCAAGCCCCTGCTGTGTCAGAGGCGTGTGCAGTGCCTTATGGACGAGGACGACATCGTTGGCGAATTGGCCGCTCGTACCAACGACCAGTTCGTCCAGGGCCTGGCGAAGTGGGAGGTGCTGGTCGCCCCGCTGAAGCAGTTCGGAAACTACTTCGACTCCGGCCGGGACGACTGGGACTACACGGTGGTCATGCTCCGGATGCACCATGCCCTCGGCGACGGCAGGTCCCTCGTCGGGCTCATCGTGTCGGCGCTGGTAGATCCGCCCTTGCCCGATCCACACCCATCGCCCGTGTGCCGGCGCCCTTTCACGGGCTGCACCACCCGCGCCATGAGGGCGCTGTGGTCGATAACCCATCTGCCTTGGGTCATGATTAGGCTCCTCATCAGGGGAGACAAGTCCGTCCTTCACGGGTCAAGACTCGGCGGAATGAAGCACCTGGCGTGGTCTCCTCCCATGTCTTTGGCGTCCCTCAAGAGGGGTCGCGTCTTGGCTGGTGCCACCGTCAATGACATCCTTCTGGCTGGCTTGTCCTCGGCTCTCTACAGGTAAGGTGCATCATGGGGCGCTGGAAAACGTGTGCTAAGTCTGCCTGGCGACCCTCCAGCCCTTTTTTACTTAGCATTGCAAATGGAGATTGGCCCAGTAAGCTGTTCAGACATTAACTTTTAAAGATTCTAGACTGAGCTATTATTGATGCAGATAGATGCTTTCAAGTTTGACAGACTCGCTTGTGTAAGCCAGTTCATTATTTTCCTCATTGTTTCAATTTTTTTAATCATCCATGAGAATCCTATTCCGTGGAAACTTTATTTGAAGTGGATAACCTTTTAAGGTTCATCAGTATAATATTAATAGTCGTGTTATAGGTATTACAGTTCCAAATAGCTAATCCTGATGTTTCCTTAATTTGATGTCTGGCTGGGTTAACAAGCGATTATTGAA
>NC_061100.1:15311665-15454165 GCF_015104395.2 Macrobrachium nipponense
CTGGGAATCTGAGAGCTTATTTTTATCTCATGAAACAAGTTGTGAATCTCATGGTTCTTTCTTAGTATCATCAGAGAAGTGTATTTAAAAGATATTTGAATTTTTATTTATGTCTGTTTAAGTGCTTGGTTTTAACTCAAGAAAAAAAAAAGTCAACGCTTTGAGTTTTGGTATTTTATTTCAGTGTTCGGTTTTTCCCAAGATTATTTATGTATTTAGAGCTGTAAATCTCAGTAATGAAAAAATTCAGCAGTATTCTAGAATTGTGTAATTAGAAAAAAATATGACATCGGAGTACTACACGTAAATCTTCAAAATTGTAAATTTAACAGTAATTTGAGTTATTTAAAGCTTTAATCGGATGAATATTATTAAAGCTTTAAAAGTTGAAGAGTCATTAAAGATTCAAAACTTAGAATTTAAAAATAATTAAACCTTCAAAGTCTTTGACTTTAAGAATACTTAAACCTTCAAAGTTTTTTAATTTAAGAATAACCAAAACTTCAAAGCTTTTGAATTCAAGAATAACCAAAGCTTCACAACTTTTGAATTCAAGAATAACCAAAGCTTTTGAATTTAGAATTGAGGAGTAATGAACGCTTCAAAGCGTAAACTGAAGAATTATGAAAGCTTTAAAACTTTAAATCGAAGGGATCCTTGATGGTTGAAAGCCCAATACTTAACACTCTGTCCATTTCTTCCAGACACTTCAGCCTAGAGAGCGCAAAGATTCCGCCGCAAGTGATGACAGTTATCCCTGTGGACGTCACAGCCCCGATGTCGTTCATATCACTGGCTAATCGCATCTCTTTGTGCACTCTACCGTTACCCACAGGTAAGTTACATGGGTGGTCTTTGTTTACTTTCGTTTGCTGCAGTTTTAAGTCATGCCTTTCAGTCTAGCCTATGTCGAGGTGTTAATGCTTTGGAGAAATTCTCCAGCTGCAAACTACTTTGTTTTTGTTGTTGTTCTTGCTGTTGTTGGTCTTGTTGGGGGGTTAGGAAAGCCCTATGGAAGAGCCTAAAAAGGTCTCAAAAAGGTGTTTCGCGTTGAGTTAAAGATAAAGGAATGTTAGGATAGGATATATAATTTATGATTTATTTATTAGAATGAAAAAGTAAAAAAAATAATCATGTTAAACAGTGCTACATAACAATCATTTCTAATAAAATACAGCGTATTTATTTTGATTTTCGTTGGTGAAACGATGCTCTATTTGACCATAGATTTTAGCATGTGCCCGGAGTAAGCTGGAGGTCACATCACGCCTTGTTTTAGTTTACAATTCAAATATCTTTACAGCCGCTATTATTATTTGGGAAACAAATCCAGAATGATGTAACTATACAAATATATGTATATTTTTAATAAAATATTTGTACAGTTGCGTAACTAAATTTATTATTATTATTATTATTATTATTATTATTATTATTATTATTATTATATTATTATTATTATTATTATTATTATTAGTTCCTTTCACTTTTTCTCTGATTCTGATAAACATTTGAAGGCAGATACCTTGGTGATTGTTGGATATTTCGCTTTATTAGTTTGACCTTGTCATATTTTTGAAGGATGCAGGCCAGTTTAAGCTATGATACTTAAGGGTTCTTTGGTCATCAGAGGTTATCATGCGTCAAAAGTAGTTTTTTATATAGTTTTGACCCTAACCCATCTTTTCAAGCTCACAGGTCAAATAAAAAGGTCAGGATTGTCTCTTTCTCATACGGACATTAAACTAACTACAGCTCATATGATATATCATGAAAAACTCTATCATTAGACAGGATCCCACTTTGCCTTAAAATCGATCGTGCCTTACGTTCATTCAACGTTGAGCCGACTTAATTGATCGTAAGGCTTCTGTTTATACGCTTTGTAAGTCCAGAATGGCCGTGTGTACTTTATCTCATTCATAGTTTTCTAGATCACTGGTTCCCAAACTTTTTTCTGTCATTTCCCCCTGCACACAGTCTACCATCCAGATTTCCCCCTTCATATGTATGAGGGAAAGAGTAGTTAAAACACGCTGTAACTATTTACTAATTTATTTTTCAAATGTACAAATATACTGATAAACATATAGTTACTGAGTACAGTGGATAGAAAGCGGTTAGTAACAGCTAACCGCACAGCCATAGAGAGCGGTTAGTAACAAATAAAAAGACATGAGAAAATCCATCTGAAATTTTTTCAGTTAGTAGGTAGTGTAATTATTTCGCCCCCGGTAGTTCAACTTCCCAAATTTCCCCGAGTTTGGGAACCACTGTATAATACAGTAAAATCGTCAGTGGAGAACGAACCTCCTCTCTGACATAACCAAATACTTTATGTACACAACTAGTGGCACCAAAAATTTTAGATATGTAAACGACAGATTGATATTTAAATTCCATCTGTAGGGGGGTTAGTGCCATCAGTGCACCTCACACTGTGAACTGTACGCGTTACTTAAAGTTCCTTGCAGCCTCCCTTCGGCCTCTAGCTGCAACCCCTTTCATTCCTTTTACTGTACCTCCGTTCAAATTCTCTTTCTTCCAAGTTACTTTCCACCTTCTCGTAACAGTGGTTTCAGTAATGCAACCGAGAGGTTTTCCACCTGTTACGCCTTTCAAACCTTTTTGTTGTCAATTTCCCATTCAGCGCTGAATTTTTTAGTTCCTTGTTGGACGAGTGGGTTATACGTATTTGCCTACCGATTTCTTGATATAACGTGGTTCGGATCCCACAATAAGCTGTAGGTCCCGTTGCTAGGTAACCAATTGGTTCCTAGCCACGTAAAAATATCTAATCCTTCGGGCCAGCCCTAGGAGAGCTATTAATCAACTCAGTGGTCTGGTTAAACTGAGATAGACTTTAGCGCTGAATAACCTCATAGCTACCAGCACTTGGCCTTTGCCATAATTTTCATATTCCAATTTTGCTATAAATTTCATATTCAAATTTTGCCATAATTTTCATATTCCAATTTCAGTTCTGATATTTAAGTCACGTTTCCTTGAACAGACAATATACCTAAGGAAAGAGTGAAAGACGTGAAGACCGGAGTTCTCACAGGAAGAGCAGACCGAGGAAGAAATATCAATTACTCGGGGCGCGTGTTAAAATCTACGGCCAAATAGCTGTTTCACCAACGAAAATTAAAATAAATACGCTATATTTTATTAGAAATAATTGTTCTGTACTGTTTAACATGCACATTATTTATTTTTTACATTTTCGTCCAAATAAATAAATCATAAATATCCTATCCTAAAATTCCTGTAACTTGAACTCGACGCGAAACACATTTTCAGACCTTTTTAGGCTTTTCCGTAAACCTTCCTAACCCTCCAACAACAAAGTACTGTGTTGGCTTACTCACCGAGTAAGCGAAAATTGCCTTCCGAATCCTTACGTATGAAAGATTCTCAGATCTCAGGAGCGAAGGATACAAAGGGGATTAACTTATATTGCATATCCAATTTGCAATAATCGTTACTCCTGGTATCCTAGCTTCATTTGCTTTGAGAGAAACAACACAAAAAATTTGTACATAACACGAGAGAAGTTTTCTGTAGATTTTTTTACAGATTTTCTTAATTCCTTATTTATGTATGTTTTGTAAAATCTTAGACTATACCAGTCATTCGAGAGATGATTTAAATCGAGCGACCATGAGTTTGCTTATAAAAAGAACTTAGATACATCGCTATATACGTGCACTGTAATAGAAAGCACTGGATGTTATATTTGACATAGTTCTAGTGTGATAGCTACTCTGCTCGAGTGTTGGAGAGCATCTGATAGGGTGCATGTGAATGTTATTTATTTATTTTTTATATTGTCAGTTCTGGAAAACAAATTCTCATTGTTTTGTTGTGTCAAAACTTGAACAACAAATTCTCTCTCTCTCTTTTTTTTGTCAATATTTGAAAAGCAAATTCTCTTTGCCTTGTTTTGTTGATATTTGAAAAACAAAATTCCGTCTACCCAGAGTGTCTGTGTACACAGTGGCCTTACTTTTTCCAATCTCAAATACTTGCTAGCTCGACTTCGTATAATTCTATTAGGTATAGCCGAGGCCCAGTTAGGCCTATCTGAGTAAGAATTGTGAAAGAAGACTATGCAGTTCCATAATCTTTAGATACATGAAGCTTATTAGGTTTTGGCTGTCGTAGTGGACCGGTTTCCATTCAAGAATAGACTCACGCCTCTGTTTCTACGGATTCTTTGTGTCTTATTGCCGCTAGTACCAGACGCCCCAGGGACCTAAGATCAGAAGATGGAGAGGAGGAAATAATGATAAGAATGTGTGATTTGAAATTAGATGAAATTTTGAGGTTAATTGAATTTGTCTTAAAATTATTTCGAGTCATGATTTTTTTAAAGTTTCACTTTCCTTTTAACCATTAAAGCATAAGTATTCCAATAGATTTTTTCTTTTTGCTAACATTGCTTTTATTTTCTCTCAGAATTCGTTCGGTTGAATGTCTGTAAGTCTTAACCATTACCTCAGAATTCGTTTAATAATAGACTTTTTTATAAGGCTTCCCTCAGCAGTCCACAAATAGATCATTAGTAAATCTTGCTGTCTTTTCAACTATCACTTCAGAATCCCTCCAGTTTAATCTTTCACAAGTTTTGTTCTCATTTTAAAATCCCTTGAGAATCCTTTCAGTTTAATCCTTTACAAGTCTTGCTCTTCTTTTAAAATCCCTTGAGAATCCTTCCAGGTTAATCTTTTACAAGTTTTGTCCTCTTTTTAGAATCCCTTGAGAATCCTTCCAGGTTAATCTTTTACTAGTCTTGTTCTTCTTTCAGAATCCCTTGAGAATCCCTTCAGTTTAATCTTTTACGAGTTTTGTTCTCTTTTTAGAATCCCTTGAGAATCCCTCCAGTTTAATCCTTTACAAATCTTGTTCTTTTACAATCCCTTGAGACTCCATTCAGTTTAACCTTTCACGAGACTTGGTCTCTTTTAGAATCCCTTGAGAATCCCTTCACTTTAATCCTTGACAAGTCTTGCTCTTCTTTTAGAATCCCTTCAGAATTTCTTGAACTGGTATTGTACCAGTTACCAGTCGAGCTTCCAGCAACCAGACCTTCAGAACTTCCTTCATCTGGCCTCCTCTTCTTCTTCCAGAGAAAATGACTCCCAAGGACCGCCTGGAAGCGGTCCGGCGCCGAATGAATTTGCTGAAGCGCTCCCCCGACGTCATGGTGAACTACCTCGCCCTTGACCTCATCTCGAATCTGGTGCCCGCCCCTCTGTCCAGGCGACTCCTCCACACCCACGGGGTCACTATGGTCGTGTCCAATATGCCGGGTGAGTAGAAGTTGACTGTTATTATTATGATGCTGTCATTATTCTTATTTTATCTCTTAACTTGTTCTCCCTCGAGACCCTCTGGATTTAGTGGGTCTCAGCTTAGTCCATGGACCACTAGTGGTCTAAGGTGGCATTTTGGATGGTCCACAGGACGTTCACTGTATTTGTTACCAGATTGGGGATTGGTACATATACTTTAAAACTCATTAATAATACGGTTAGAACAATTTTATCCGTATAAATAATTGACTATTCATTTATTGCATTATTCCAATATAATATATGATGTATAATATATAATATATACATATATATTATACAAGAAAATAAAAATTTATAGTCTTCAATTTGCAATTCTTACACACATAAATAATAGTTCTTACATAAAAAATACATTTCAATCTGAAATGTTTATTGTCTTTTGCTTTGCGTGGTCCCAATATGTATGTATATATATATATATATATATATATATATATAGATATATATATATATATATATATATATATATTTAATAGACGCAATCGTCCAGTCTTTGCTTTGTTTATAATAAAAAAAAATGGTCCGCGATATTTTTTTTATGTTGGCTCATGACCTGAAGTGAGAACCACTACTAAAGGCTCTTTGCTGCATCTGTTCGGTCTTCTAACTTCTCACCTTTACCGCCTGCTCTTTTCCCGCATAGCTGTGCAACTTCTTTAACTTTATATTTCGTCAATTTTCATCAGACACCTCTTCTATTGTATTCTGGTTTTTTGTTGTTTGTTTGGAAATTTCGTGCATGTCCGAATCGTTGGTGAAATGAGGAGTTGTGTTCCCGTAGAGGTTTGGATACACCTATCAAAATCCCTGAACATAAGCCTAGAAAATTCAATTTATTATTATTATTCTGTTAAAGAGAATGGCAGAATTAAACCAGTTGATTTTATATATTGTTTTTTGTATTTTTCTTACAATTCGCTTCTCAGGCTCAGCGATGTCTCCGAGTAACTGGCCAATATTCCTATTGGGAATTTCTAAAAATTATAAAAATGCTGAAGGTGATCTTTTATTTTATGAAAACAGTATCTCAGGTCCAGGTCAAGCAGGGGTCGTAATCGGTGCCGTTATTATTCCGTAGGCGTAGTTCAATTCCAGGCCGGGGTCGTCTTTGGTTTATAGCTGGTGTTGATGCTGGTATAGCTGGTATTACGTGGTATCAACTCGCTAAATTCTGCCATTCTCTTTAACAGAATTTGCCTGAAAGAGGGTCTTTTACCAAATTATTATTATTATTATTATTATTATTATTATTATTATTATTATTATTATTATTATTATTATTATTATTAACAGGTAAACATTATAATAGGACAAGAGCCATTGTACCATCAGCAGTAGCTATTATCATAATCGTGTGTAATACCTCTCTCTCTCTCTCTCTCTCTCTCTCTCTCTCTCTCTCGCTCTCTCTCTCTCTCTCTCTCTCTCATACACACAGTCTGCCAGACATCACCAAGACGGAACAAAGTTTTTGTATGTTGTATGTATATACGTGTATATATATAGTATATATGTGTGTGTGTGTGTGTTCCAGAATGTATATCTTGTAATAGGATTAGGGTAGCAGTTACAAAATTATTCTAGTTCTGCAAGGAATTATGGTCTTAGAAACCTTTCACAAATAAGGTAAGAACGTTATGTTTAGGTTTACATAAACACACACACATATATATACATGTATATAAATTTTGTTTTCTCAGAAGAAATATGAAAATATAGACTTGGTATATTTATTCCCCATCTGTCAATTCTGTTCAGAGGCGGAATCACAATAAAAAAAATGCACGGGAATACAAACCAATCAGTCGACGTTATTGCAATGGAAGGTAGAAACCGTGTTTTGTGCAAGTTTCATAACTACTCTTTCTTTAGTTGGTTGGTTGATATGACTGTTTATGCCCATGATGTTTCTGGACGCTATTTATTTACTTCAGAATGACGAAATTTTTATGAAGGGATAGAAGGAAAGTCAATTCGATTTGGAAATAGTTCAAATCCAGATTTTGTTTTCCTCTATGGAGATATACGTGGTCTGGATATTCGATCCCAACTTACCGTAGTGATAAATTCTTGTATTTTCGCTTACTCGGGGAGTAAGCCTAAAGACTACTTTGCTGTTGTTGTTGTTTTTCTTCTTGTTGGGGGCTAGGAAAGTCCTATGGAAAAGCCTGAAAAGGTCTGAAAAAAGGGTTTTGCGTTGAGTTAAAGATTCAGGAATTTTACGATAGGATATTTATGATTGATTTATTAGAATGAAATTGTAAAAAAATAAATAGTGTGCATGTTAAACAGTACAGAACAATTATTTGTAATAAAATATAGCGTATCTATATTATTTTTCGTTGGTGAAATTGCACTCTATTTGACGATAGATTTTAGTTCGCGCCTTGAGTAAGCTGGAGGTCGGATCACGCCTTGTTATAACAATTCATAATTGTTACATTTACTATTTCCCTGACGTGACGTAGAGGAAATATCAATCTGACTTGAGGGTGAACTCCCTCATATTTATTTATTGTATTTATTTATTCGTTCACTTATTACAATTTGTTATTTAGATACCGTTTTCTTCATTGATTCTTGCTAACCAACGCCATAGGCTATTGGTTCACTCCATAAGAATGTAGTGTAACACATTTTGAGTCAAGTAAAAATTCCCACTAGCTATTTCTGAGGACAGCTTAAAACATACGCTTACTTCGTAACAGTACAACCAGGACCTGCTAAATGCATCCTGGGTACGACAAACAAACTAACGAAAGGGATTTTTTGTCGTTCCCTTTTTGGGAAAGAAGACATAGAACTTTCCATGTGTTATTTTTCCTCTGGCGGGCTTTAATAGTGACTCTTCTTTTGTTTTATGTTTTTTTCTTTCGCCTTTGAGTAGCCGCCTAAGTGAGGTCGAAGAAGTTGGAAGCCAATGTACTCGAAAGGCAATGAAAGTACTTTAGTTGACAACAGGGCAAAATGTTTTAGTTGACAACTATGAAAAGTATTTTAGTTTTGACAAAATATGAAAACTATTTCTTTTGTTTTATGTTTTTTCTTTCGGGGGGGAAGGGGGGATACCGCCTAATGAGGTCGAATAAGTGGAAGCCAATTTACTCGAAAGGCAATGAAAGTACTTTAGTTGACAACAGGGCAAAATGTTTTAGTTGACAACTATGAAAAGTATTTTAGTTGACAAATATGAAAACTACTTTAGTTGAAAAAAAATGAAAAGTATTTTAGTTGACAACAGTGGAAAGTGTTTTAGTTGACAACAATGAAAAGTATTTTAGTTGACAACATTGAAAAGTATTTCAGTTGACAACAATGCAAAATATTTCAGTTGACAACTATGAAAAAGTATTTTAGTTGACAACAATGGAAAGTGTTTTAGCTGATAACAATAAGTATTTTAGTTGACAACAATGAAAAATATTTTAGTTGACAACAATGAAAAGTATTTTAGTTGACAACAATGAAAAGTATTTTAGTAGACAACAATGAGAAGTATTTTAGTTGACAATAGTGAAAAATATTTTAGTTGACAACAATGAAAACTATTTCAGTTGACAACCGGGCAAAACATTCTAGTTGACAACTATGAAAAGTATTCAGTTGAAACAATGCAAAATACTTTGGTTGACTACTGTGAAAATTTTTTTATTTGTCTACAGTGATAAGTATTTTAGTTGACAACAATGAAAAGCATTTTTGATGACAACATTGAAAAGTATTGTAGTTGACAACGAGACGTGTTTTATTACACATCTCTTGGAGGAGCAAGTCACCAAAACGCTTCTTCATGCATTCCAGAGTTGTTATTCCAGCATAGTCCTCCCGATGAACCTAATTCCAGCCTTCACCCATCTTCTACACTCGGAATGCGACCTCTTCTTCTTCTTTTGGCCTTGCGGTTTCGTAACCAAGACCTCTCTCAAGATCTGTCTTTCAGATCTCTCTTACGTGTTACGGAGGGCAACGAAACGGCTTTTACGAAAATGTTATGATACCTTTTCCCCGTCAGTTGTCATAAGAGTAAGGTTTCCTTAGAAGGGATTAAGAGTGTTAATACTTGACCTCCGCGCCCTCTAATTAGTGCATGATTAGCTAAGAGAAAAGGAGACCTTGTTTTTACAGCTGGAGGTCGAGATGTGTCTCTGGAGAACTTGGATGTGTCATTTCAGAATTTAGTTGGCTTTCTGCCAGGTTTTATAATATTTCTTGTTAGGATCGTGCAGAATATCACCTCGTGATTGTAAACACACAACTCAATATTCATTATAGCACTGGTTGTTATTGAATTTAACGTTAAAATAATACTGCGTATATTATCAAGGCATATATATCAGTAATGTGTCAAGCTTCTAGATATCCAGTACGTATAGCTTTTTATATAGTTAATGGATATAATATCGAGACTGTAAGGGAATACAACCCTGTCAAAATTGAGAACAAACATTCAACTCTGTCAAAACTGAGAACAAACATTCCTTATTATATTTAGAATTCCATAACCAAAGAATATTATGATGTACTTTGCGTAGGAGGGTAATGTCTTACTCTTGAATATAAGTGGTTGCAAATCTAAAGGTGTGCTTTGCTATTCAAGCGCAACATAACCATCTTGGTGAATAACTCTACGGAAAGGGGAAGGAATAGATTTTTTCGTTCAACTAACAGTCATAAATGATATAAAATAAAGTAATGGATATACACAGGTATTGTTGAGTCGATTCTCCGTTATGGAAGTGAAATGTTAATGTTGAAAGCGTTTAGATAACGAAAGAAATAATAAAACTGTTTTTAGAAGATTTACTTTTGATTTTATTTAAAAAAATTTTGGCATTATGCCAAGCACTGGGGCAACTAAGGCCATTCAGCGCTGAAACGGAAATCGACAGTAAAAGGTTTGAAAGGTGTTACAGGAGGAAAACCTCAAAGTAGTTGCACAATGAATAGACTGTTAGGAAAGGGTGGAAAGTAAGATGGAAGAAGGAGAATATGAAAGGAGGTACAGTAAAAGGAATGAGAGTAGTTGCAGCTAGGGGGCCGAAGGGACGCTGCAAAGAACCTTAAGTAATGCCTACATTGCACCGAATGAGGTGCACTGACTGCACTATCCCCCCTACGGGAGATTTATTACTTTTGTGTTGTATAAGGAATGAAAGGGTTGAAATGACCTGAAAAGTAGATTAGCCAATGTAGTAAAAGCATTTACATCAGAGAGAAGATGGCATAGGGTGTTTTAAACTGTTCTGGGCACATGAGAGAATTGAATGTGGTACGACAGTGGAAAAAATGATGTAATCAGTGATACTGCTAAATGAGGTTTGGAATTAAAGTCCGAGGTGAGTGGTGCAGAATGTAGGAGGGTGATGTAATCGGTAAAGGTACTTTTTCATAGATATGAGTCGGCAGATGCTGAGGAAGTTCTATGCACGAAGGTTTTGATATTGATTCAGTAGTTAAAGGATATATATATATATATAATATATATCTATATATAATATATATTATATATATATATATATGAAGTGATGTAGTACGGATAAGGGTTAAAAAATAAGTGCATTGTTTGCCGCATGCCTTCTGTTTCATGGCGTGATCAACTTCAGTCAGCTAACGATCAGATACACAATTCACCACTCGGACCAACAAAGGGAAGATGGATATAAATGAAAAATATTCAGTTTTTGCCCCATCCTTGTCGAAGAATTGTACTCAGGTGCTTTTTTCAAATGAAGCTATAGCCAATAGTTGCCTCACCACTAGACTATGAGGGGTTTACACACACACACACACACACACACACACACACACACACACACACACACACACACACACACACGTATTAAGCTACATATGGAGTAGTATCCATTTCTCTCTACTTTGGGGATATCACTCAAGAGAATCGTCTATCAATTATAATTCCCCTTTGGTGATATTCCCGAAGTAGAGCGAATTGGATATTAAGCGACATTTGTAGCGTAATGTTTGTATATTAAACTTTATATAGGCCTACTTATGTGTCACGTGGGAATCAGTCAATGCCGAGTTCACCGACATCTTCAAGCCGTTAAAAGGAAGCCACCCCGACACCTGTTGCACTTTGGAGCACTTCCAAGGCTTCACCAAAAGCGAGAGAAGCGATGCAGTCCAAAAGCTGAGGTTCTCGGCTCTTCCTTATCTTTGTGAGACTAGGGAAGAAAAAGAGAAGAGTCGGACCAGGTGCGAATAGGGTACTACCTCCTTTATGGCTTTGGCTTCTTCTTCGGCTTCTTTTGAACGACCCATGACCCTCCTCGTATACAGTTTCTCTAAAATGTTGTCTGTGTCTGTTTTATGCAATGTTGACTTTAGCTGGAAAATATTTTTGTAGTTTTAATCATGGCTGGGTTACCAATTGTACTGTAATCTGACTTGAGCCCTATTCGAATACGATTATTCATCCATCTTTATTTTTCTTGAATTCAATCATTAGTGCGTATGAAGTTACCTCGAAGAGTTATCTGCGCCTGTTTTGTTATTGTGGTTTCTCTTAATCTCTTATAAAATAATTCTTGAAATGGAGGTGTTAATTTAGAAAATCTGTTTATTAATATCTAACCTACAAACTGATACTAGCCCAACAAGGCGTGAACACACCTCCAGCTTAGTCGCAAGATTATGAAGAATATGAAGAGTTTACGACGACCAAGTCCATTTTGTTCAGTAGTCCCCTGAAATTGACAGGATTCCATGGAATGAAATATGTAATATTGAGTACTACGTTAAAAAAACTAATTAGACAGCAATGTAATACGTCAACAGATTAGGCTACAGGCACAATCTGTACCCAGGTAACCAGCGCTGAATGTTGCATCAGACTGTCGTGATTCTCAGTGAGAGGGAGACATACAGACAGAGATTCTTACTTACTAAGGCTTCAATACTTGTAGCAAAAGCATAATTGCTTAATATGGAGGGACGAGCTGGTATCTCGTGAAACATGTAATATTACTCACACTTACAAATACTGGTGCGGGAAGCTCACGTGTACTATTGGTAAAATTTCACGTGGTATGCATTTAGATTTACTTATGAAGTTTTATGTACTTTGCATGTATGTATATATAAACATAACATTATTCCCAAAACTTTCAGGACCCACGAAGGAAATCAACCTATTTGGGGAAAATGTGGAGGACATCATGTTTTGGATTCCCAACAAGAGCAGAACAGGTAATTATAACTACTGAGTTATATTGTTGTTATTCGTGTTATTCCTCTTTGGATTCTGACCCTGATTAACTTACAAGAGGGACCATCGAAAGACGATTAGGACCAACCTTTGTTGTTATTATTATTTTTTTTCTCTATCACAGTCCTCCAATTCGACTGGGTGGTATTTATAGTGGGGGGTTCCGGGTTGCATCCTGCCTCCTTAGGAGTCCATCACTTTTCTTACTATGTGCGCCGTTTCTAGGATCGCACTCTTCTGCATGAGTCCTGGAGCTACTTCAGCCTGTAGTTTTTCTAGATTCCTTTTCAGGGATCTTGGGATCGTGCCTAGTGTTCCTATGATTATGGGTACAATTTCCACTGGCATATCCCATATCCTTCTTATTTCAATTTTCAGATCTTGATACTTATCCATTTTTTCCCTCTCTTTCTCTTCAACTCTGGTGTCCCATGGTATTGCGACATCAGTGAGTGATACTTTCTTCCTGATTTTGTCAATCAACGTCACGTCTGGTCTATTTGCACGTATCACCCTATCTGTTCTGATACCATAGTCCCAGAGGATCTTTGCCTGATCGTTTTTCTATCACTCAGTCAGGTTGGTGCTCGTACCACTTATTACTGCAAGGTAGCTGATGTTTCTTGCACAGGCTCCAGTGGAGGGATTTTGCCACTGAATCATGCCTCTTTTTGTACTGGTTCTGTGCAAGTGCCGGACATTCGCTAGCTATGTGGTTTATGATTTCATTTTTTTATTGCACTTCTTACATATGGGAGAGATATTATTTCCGTCTATCGTTCTTTGAACATATCTGGTTCTTAGGGCCTGATCTTGCGCCGCTGTTATCATTCCTTCAGTTTCCTTCTTTAGCTCTCCCCTCTGTAGCCATTGCCATGTGTCATAGCTGGCTAGTTCTTTAGTCTGTCTCATGTATTGTCCGTGCATTGGTTTGTTGTGCCAAGTCCTCCCTGTTCTGTCTGCATTCTCCTGTTCTGTTTGTCATTCTCCTGTCTTTGTATATTTCTGGGTCTTCGTCTACTTTTATTAGTCCTTCTTCCCATGCACTCTTTAGCCACTCGTCTTCACTGGTTTTCAGATATTGCCCCAGTGCTCTGTTTTCGATGTTGACGCAGTCCTCTATACTTAGTAGTCCTCTCCCTCCTTCCTTTCGTGTTATGTATAGTCTGTCCGTATTTGCTCTTGGGTGTAGTGCTTTGTGTATTGTCATATGCTTCCTGGTTTTCTGATCTATGCTGCGTAGTTCTGCCTTCGTCCATTCCACTATTCCTGCGCTGTATCTGATTACTGGCACTGCCCATGTGTTTATGGCTTTTATTATATTTCCGGCGTTGAGTTTTGACTTGAGTATCGCCTTGAGTCTCTGCATATATTCTTTCCTGGTCGTGTCCTTCATCTCTTGGTGTTTCATATCCCCTCCTTCCATTATTCCCAGGTATTTGTATCCAGTCTCATCTATGTGTTTGATGTTGCTCCCATCTGGTAGCTTTATCCCTTCAGTTCTTGTTACTTTGCCCTTTTGTATGTTGACTAAGGCGCATTTTTCTATTGCAAACTCCATCCTGATATCCCCAGATACAATCCTTGCAGTCTGGATTAGGGTATCTGTTTCCTTGATGCTCTAACCATACAGCTTGATGTCGTCCATGAACATCAGATGGTTAATTCTGTTGCCTCTTTTCTTGAGTTGGTACCCGGCATCCATCTTCTGTAGTACTTTTGTCATGGGAATCATGGCTACTACGAAGAATAGTGGGGACAGTGAGTCGCCCTGGAAGATCCCTCTCCTGATATTAACCTCTGCTAGTCTTATTCCAGAGCTTGTAAGCATTGAATTCCAGTTGCGCATTGTATTTTGAGGAAGCTGATGGTGTTTTCCTCTGACCCATATATTTTCAGGCATTCTATTAGCCATTTGTGTGGTATCATGTTGAAGGCTTTCTTATAGTCTATCCATGTCATGCTTAGGTTGGTTTTCCTTCTCCTACTGTTCTTCATTACCATTTTGTCTATCAGGAGCTGGTCTTTTGTGCCCCTACACTTCCTTCTGCAGCCTTTCTGTTGGTGGGGGATGGTGTTTGTCTCCTCTAGGTAGTTGTATAGCCTTTCACTGATGATACCTGTTAGTAACTTCCACATTATTGGTAGGCAGGTGATAGGCCTGTAGTTACTGGCTATATTTCCCTTACTCTTGTCTTTTTGTACTAAGGATGTTCTTCCTGTGGTCATACATTTGGGTGCATAGTGATTTGAGATACAATGCTTGAGTTGTTCTGCTATTCGTGGGTGTAGGGCCTTGAAGTTTTTGAGCCAGTATCCATGGACTTCATCGGGACCTGGGGCTTTCCAGTTTGGCATTTTCTTTAGTTGGTGTCTGACTGTGTCTGTCGTGATCTCTGTGAATCTTTGTTTTATTCTCCCTGTTTCTTCTTCCTTGACTTCCTGGAACCATCTTGCATGTTTGTTGTGTGATACCGGATTGTTCCATTTGTTTTCCCGGTCTCTTACTTGATTCGGCTTCAGGAATATCTTGGCGGTTGTCTTCCCCTTTTAGTTGGCTGTATAGTCTTTTCTGGTTGGTTCCGAATAGTTTGTTCTGTTGGTATCCCTTATTCCTGTTCATGTACCGTTGATTATTATTATTGTTGTTGTTGAAAATACAAATTTTATACTGACAACATAGGGCATATTTTTCTGTTGTTTCCCCTTTTTTTTCTCCACTCAAGAGACAACCTAACTTGTACCATCATTGTCTGAACTTTTACAACCCTGAAGTATGAATTCAAATTTTAACTTCTCTTGGTTTATAGGTACTTATTCCTTTTGATATTTCAGATATCAACTGGAAAGGATAATATATTCATTCATTTCCTTTTGTTTTTCAAGGCTTTGATAGGCTAAGGTACACAAAATTAGTAGGAAATAGAAAAATGAATAGATCATTGTAGCATAGATTCGTGACTGTTACAATATGCAATCCCTTGTAGGTCTAGGCGTATTTTTATTTCAGTAGCCATCATAATACATATAACTGTTGAATGTTTATTATACTTTTTAGTACCCAAATCTTTTTTTCTCTCTCTCTTTAGGCCTAGGGATATCCTTGCTCAGCTACTCTGGCACAGTGCGCGTTGGCCTTAATGTGGACTCAGAGTTGATAGGCCACAGAGAACTGGCCCAGAGGCTGTTGGATGACATGGTGGCCGAAGTTGAAAACATCCTGGCTGAGATTTCCCCACCAGAAATAAACGAAGAAGAATCAGGCTACCAAGCAGCAGTTGTTGTGGACGATAAAAGCGACAACAGCGACCTCACTGAAGTTGTCGTCACCCACAGCACGGACGAGTACGACAACAACCATTTATCCACATATTCCGATCTCGTTGACAGCTTAGACATCAAGAAATCAGACGATCTGGACACAACGTTCGAAAGCGACGACTACTGCAATCCAGAAGATCTAGATTACCTGAGGAAGAATTTTCACGCGACGAGACTGGAAATCCAGTCTTTTTTGTCGAGTAGCGCAGAGAGAAATAAACTCAAAGGAAAGATGAAGACGCGGTTTAACAGAAGCGAAAATGACGTGAACATCCTGAACAAAAGCCTGCGAGATGATTTGTAGTATTGACAGAAATATACTAAGATAAGTTTGTACAGCTGTAAAGTCTATTTTTCTTTTGTATGTTAAGGCCACATGGGCAATTTTTCAAGACCAAAAACGAAATGGTCTTCCAGTTGAGTGAGAGACCTACGGTAATGTTTGTTAACTGACATTTTCAGTTTTCCAGTTAAGAAGCTGAACCGTTTCAGACAAATTTAGTATTATATATGTACAGTGGATATGTTGCCTATGTCTGGTATTGAAAGTAATACCATGAATCTACAACTACACAATAATTTTTTATACTGAACAAAAACGTAAGTAAAACAGGACAACGAATGAGGAATCAGAATAAAACAATGCAGGTCAATACTACATGATTCTTGATATTGCTAATTATGAAAATAGGCCAAATGATGAGCTTGTGGTGAAAAACTGAATAGATAATTACATCTGGTGTTTTCATAATATAAAAGTCTGATGTATCTTCAAATATTTGGGAGTTTGTGGGTTATTAGTCTACTCTACCATAAGTGTTACTGTTAATGCATTTGTAAATTACTTCCTTCCTGTTTATATAAAATTAAATGCAACTTCTGTTAAATATAAAAGTTGCAGACATAGATGTAGAGGGGACTCTATATCATTGGTTACGCATAACTCGGAGAAATACTATGTCAAATGCGTCGCCATAAGGACAGTGTCTCAGTTATCAAGATTAGCCATAACTTGTTTTTGTATGACGTCACATGCCTAAAAGTTTTCACGAACCTCGACTTTTCTACGTGTGCAAGTTGCAGGTAAAAGAACTGTTTATCCAAATACAATTTTTTTTATTCATCCTTATCATCGTATCACAGAAATGAAACTCCTCATCTACAGCTAATTATTCTGAAGTATAGTCGTCTTCCTTTAGGTACGTTGTTTGTGGTTATAGTATAGAAGCTCGTTACGTCAAAGTCTGCCTTTGGCATTAAAAAAAAATAATAATAAAACAAAAATTAATGTCGTTGCTTAGGATTAAACGCTAAATTAATTCCACGATACTTTTTTTCAGGTATCAGTTATTTTACTTCAGTTGCGTAAAATCACATAACTTCTGTGAAATTTGACCTCTAACCCCCCTTCAGAGTCCCGACCAAAGACTATGGTCCCGACTTGGATTGACAATTGACAACTAGATGACATTTTGACAGTTTGCTTTCAGAAGTGAAAGTGAGTAGTAGGTGTGTGTGAGACGACTTGCACCCACATTTCCTGCAGGTAAGGATCTCTGCTGAATAGCGATATTGTTTGAAGAGCCATTAACAGTGGCGATTCTACCCCTCAGAAAGTTGGGGGGCAACTCTGGGGCAAAGATAATTGTTGGGTGGGCATCATAGAAAAGGTGACGGTAAAAATAATTAAAATTTTGGAAACATTTTGGAACTCGTGGAGGAATGAATTTGACTAAAGGTAAAGGTTCATATAGAATTTTGTTTGATTCCTAAGCAAAACAACTGTAAATCATCCATCTGATATTCTACCTGACTTGCATGATATGGAAATTTAACATTCAAAAATATATATACAGTTCCAAACAATACGCAAACATTAAAGAATGGATAGTATGTATAAATATAATGCACATTTGAACCAAATAAAGAAATGTAGTAACTATATGAAATGAACAGATATACACGGGGCATGTCATGACAATTCTGAAAAGGTTCAGTTTGACAATCAAAACTATATACGGTCCCAACCAATATGCAAATTATTAAAGAATGTTAAGTTTGTGTAACACACATTTGGACAACTTAAAGAAAGGTATTAACTAATGAAATGAACAGACATATATGGACCATGTCATGACAACTCTGAAAATGCAACTTTGACATTCAAAGCTATATACAATCTCAAACAATATAATTACTTATTAAAGAATGGCAAGTTTGTCTAATGCACATTTGAACAAAGTAAGGAAAGGTTTTAATTAATGAAATGAACAGACAGATATGAGGCTTATCATGAAAATTCTCAAAATGTTGTTTCGACATTCAAAACTATATATAATTCATAACAATATGCAATTATTAAAAAATGGTAAGTTTTTATAGTACACATTTGAACTCAAAACAGATATGGACCATTTTCGGGACAATTCTCAAAATGTTTAGTGCAGTTTAAATCTACGATTATCATGTCGGCTGCCAAACTCATCTAAATACTATCTAAGTCAATAATCTCAGCCCGTTTACTTTCAATTGATAATAATGCAGTGTTACTTAGTCTCCCACTAGTCATTGAATTTCTAAGAAATTTTTTTACTATTTTCATTTTGGAAAAACTTCTTTCACAAGAAGCACTAGTAACAGGAAGTGTTACAGCTATCAATAGTAACCTGTATAAGCAATCAAAGGCAGATTTATATGGCTGAATAAATGACAAAAACTCCACCAATGCTGTAGGTGACTGAGGTTCTTTCTGGAGCAATTTCTTAACTAAAGGTAGCTCGTGTTTTAAATCCCTTTGATTAACTGAATATGATAAAGCGAATGACTTCAAGTCATCCTCATGTAAGAACGTCTGTCCTGCAGGACCGAGAGCTGAAATGCCACAGAAGATCACACATGAATCTTTGGAAAAAACGACGATCTAATTCACTATCTAAACAGTCTAGTACTTCATACAAGATTGTGACGTGTTGTGATGACTTTGCTCCACAACTCTCTGGCCAGTTGTGTCCAGCATGATAAAATCACTGAGCTGTCGAAGTTTTCTTGAACGTTTTCTTGTCACTATTGGTGAAATGTCATTTTTTACAGAGTTCGTCAATCCTATTAGAGTAATTCTCAATTACGTTGGAGTTTCTTACATCAGCTAAATCTTCACGAAGACAAGAAATAAGTTTAGCTGCTTTTCCAAGGTCTGCCTGTTTGTCCTGCAGTTGCTGAGAAACTTTATTTATTTTTCCCAGAATTTCAGAAAAAAACTGCAATAAACAAACAAATTCTGCATCCATCTGAGCAGTAAACAAACCTCTGGCAAATACAACTCGAGCTCCAGTATCATCTGCAGAAGTCTCCTTCAAAAATATATTCCAGACGTAATGAAGCATTTTCATATGAGACTTCCTTGTATTTGCTGATGCACTTCAGACTTGAACAAGCCACAGAGCTATAAATAAAAAACTCTAATCTACTGTAAACATTGCTCGGTACTGTCAACATATATGTTAGGGACAATTACTAATATCGATTACATTATGTAATGGTACATGGGTGCAGCAGTTATGCTGGAAACAGGCCTTTGTAAAAATTACATTTAGCTTGGAGTTTTCACCTACAATTTCATGACATGCTCCAGCGAATACTGTTACTGTGGTAACTTTGCGGTGTTGAAGTCGAATAATAAAAAAACCCTTCATTTCTTATTTCTTAATAGATATACATTTATCTTTATTTCAAGTGATGTATGAATTATAGATACAAAATACATCAAAATGGAGAGTTTTGTTAGTTTGATATGCAGCATAAGATAGTAACATTCATAATTGCAGTAATATGTGTGACACTGTTTGTGATAGTGTTAAAGAAAACTTATAGTTTTCATAGCCTCAAGGGATACTAATTCAAATATCATTGCTTTTTAAGCGCGAATTGGTTGTCTCTCTGTGATTTAAGTTTTGGATTTTCTGTTCCCTGTATATTTACTGATTCACTCAATATGAGTGTTAGCAATATAACCAAATCATGTTGTGTGACAAGTTAGTGGTTATTGTTATATTCAATAATGATTAATTTTATATATAATATGTCATTAAAAAAAGGGGGGGGGGGCAAACCAGGGGCATGGCCAAAATCTGGGAGGGCAGCTGCCCCCCACCCCTTAGAATCGCCACTGGCCATTAAATATAAAGAAAACCATCACAGTCAAATGTTTTTTGGTTTTGAACAGCTCTTGTGTTGTATGATGTTGCAAACTACCTATTCTTACTCCTTGCTGTCCTCCACTGACAGCTGAAGAAACCTTGAAATGTCCAAGGTCTACTCCCTCGGTCGATTTAAAGTAACAGCATTTTTACCCCATGGAGCTTTAGGTAACAGGTTAGCCGGCAGGTGGATTTAAACCAAATGACTTCCGAGGCTAAAATGGGAAGGATCCGGGCTAGGCTAGTTGGCTGTGGGGTAAAAAAATCATACAGGAGTCGAGGAGTAACTTAATTTATCTTAGGATCTAACCAGTCTACGTCCCATGGGTGGTAATGTTGGTGGTATGCCACCAAGACCTAGTGTCAGGTGATGGCCGTGACTGTTGGGTTGCTTTCTGATTTGCTGCCTAACCTGGCGGCTAAACCTGGGTTTGGCAGCAAAGCTTGGAGTGTACATGGCTCCCCTTCCAAAAAAAAAAAAAAAAAAAAAAAAAAAGACAAAGCAAGGAATGTACATGGTATTTGGTGTTTAAAGTCATTGCAGCATGTGCAATTTATAGATGTTTTTTAACAACACATTTTACAGCTGAACACACCCTCGCTGGATCAGAGCTTTTTGGGGTTGCTTATAAGATACTAAGCCATCAAACATGTTAATTTACAATAATATAAAACAGCAATTGTTACAATTGAAAGATGCAGCCATTTCAAGCTTTTATTGCTGATAAGGTGCTAGGCTACAAAAATGTTTTGACATAACAACTGTTATATGTGTACAGGTAGTTTAAATAAGTTAGTGCAGCTTTTTTCAGTTTGTATGGTTGAATACTTTCAGAATGTTGATAAGGCATCGCAGTAATATGAATACTTTTCTGAATGTTGATAAGGCTTCACTGTAATATGAAAAAATGAGAACTCAATGTAGTCGTGATTTCCAGTAGGACCTGTTGCACGTAGCGATGGGTTTGGTGCTTTGAGGGTACAGCGATTTCTTTCCACCATGCTGTTGTGGCTGGGTTGTAGCCTGTGGTGTATGTTTGAACACAATAATGGCCAGGATGCTTTAGATTTTGTAGAGGAGTTCCTCTGTGAAAGCTCTATGCCATTTTTCCTCTGTCGTAGGTATTGCTTCTGGACATCATGTGGATCTCTTCGTTGCCTTGAAGATGTATCCGAACCCATTAAATTTTTGTTGGGATCTAACTATGCCAACATGGAATGTATAAAAAATCATGGGGGTTGTGGGTATTTGTTGATGCTGGACTCCATGTGTAGGATGATTTTGCTCTTTTGGCAACTGAGGCACTGTTTGGCTCACTTTTTCAGGTCCCATTTTACCTGGTGCCAGATAGATTTTTATATTACTATGTAATATGACTTGTTATTTTTCTGATATGAGGGATAGTGTTGATTAGGACACTTTTTTTTCTGGAGGTTTCTTGAAACCAGAGGATGGGGACACCCTGTGTTGGTGCTGCAGAGGAATGTTTGTTTTGTTATGCCAAACAGCACCTTAACATCTCAGACTTTTTGTTGAGGCGCAGTAGGCTCTTGTTCCTGTATCTTTAGGTTAGGCATTGTCAAGTTTGTTGTAGTATATCACTAGTTGGACTCTGGCTAGTGCAACTACCATGGTATTTTATTTTATATACACATACATATATTGCTAGGTAAGTTGTAGATGTTTTTGATTAGAGCAAGGACGAGTGATTGGTAATCCATTAGGATGGTGAAAGATGTCCCTTTGAGTAGGGTATTGTTTATTGTTGAAGGTCAGTCAGAGGACCTACTCTGCCCTATATGGATGCTCTGAAGAGCTCTTTGGAATGCTACACCACACCAGAGTTGAAAATTTTCACTAATATTATCTCCAGTAGTATAGCTGATGTTAAACAAGTAAATCTTCAGTTTATTTTGAATGAAGCAACATTGTCCAATGATCTGATCTCTCGAGACAGCCTATTGGACAATCTAGGAGCAGCAATCTCAAAGGCTCTAAAACAAGTCTGCGAATTACATCTCGGTTCCTCCAATCTTCGATGTTCAATGTTGTCTCAGAGTTACAGCTGAAGCTGTTTGAAAATTACGCATAATTTAAACTCAATCCTCGCTTTGATGGGCAGCCAGAGTAATTCCTTAAGAACAGGCATTATTCTGTCTTTAGGAGGTATTCCTTTAATAAGTTTAGGTGCTCTATTAGTAATCCTTTGCATCTTCTCCGTTGATAATTAGGGAGTTCATAATAAATTGAATTGCAGTAATCAAGTCTACTAATAACATAGTTCTGTATTAGCATTCTCATTAATAATTCATCCAAGTATTGCCTTGTAAAAGCCATGTTCCTTAAATGGTATCCCAGTCTTCGTAACTTTGTTAATTTTGCTCATTGAATGAAAGATTGTGATCCAGCATTAGACCCAAACCTTTAACAGAGTTGCGTACAATACATTCAGTTTTATCCTCATTCAACTCTGTTTCTTCTCCATCTATAACTTGATGTCATTCATAAAAGCATTCACTTTTTTTCATTAAATGTCAGAACTGAGTATCATCAGGGAAAGGTTTGAAGCTAACACCATTGCTTACATATAAAATGTATAACAGTTCAGTTGTATATATACATAACAAAACTCGGCCTAACATATTTACCTGGGGCACAGCTCTTGACAGTGCCCTAGCGCTTAAAAAGGACTTTCCAATTTGAACGCAATATGTTTTGTTCTCAATATGATTTTTAAGAAAGTCCATATTTGAGTCTCAATATGATTTTTAAGAAAGTCCAACACTTCTCCATCATTGCCAAGTTCTCAAATCTTCCACCACAAGTCATGAACAACTATGTCAAGTGCAGCAGTCAAATAGAATAATATTAATATACCACACTTTACCCCATCCATTTTCACAATCAAGTCATTCACAATGACACACAGTGCTCTTTCAATAGAGTGCAATTGTCTGCAATGATTTGAAGGTTTAGTTATCCTTGTCTTGGGTTTGCTGAAGAACTTGAAGGTTAAGTTGTCCCTTCGACCAGTTGTTTAATAACAACTGGGGAACACCAGAATACCAGTAGCATCTGCCAAGGTCTCTTAGGTGGTTTTGAAGGCATTATGTGTTAAGCCCATCTCAAGTGTTTTGACATTGCCACATAGGGCATCGAGGGCTTGATGGTTTGTGCTATGTTGGGAAAGAATCAGTGATGGTAATTTACCTTACCTGTGAATTCTTGTTGAGTTTTATGGTAGTTTTAGTTAGGTTTTTCATGGTGGTTGATACGTATCTGGGAAGGTAGAAGTCATACTTCATATGCAGAGACTTGATAATTCAGAAAGTTTTTGGAGTGGGCCCCGATTACACTACTGTAGTTGAGATAGACCACTTGGCCATTGTCCTGCAAGAGGGATGTTGAGGCTCTTAGTATTTGGTAGTTTTCCAGATTCTTTGAGATGAGGATATCATTGATGTAGCAGATACAGAAGGAATAACCGGACGATGTTGTCCACGACCATCATTGCTCCATTCTGGCCAGCGCACGAATGGTTTCCAGATCTACCAGAGCTCCTGGTAGACTTTCTGAGAACGTTACCACAGAAGACTAGTCTACTCGGACAGTTCCATCAAGTTCTGGCCAAGCCAAGCTGCAAGAACTATTGCTCAATGCAGAGGGAAGTCCACAAGTGAAGTACACCAGGTGAAGTGAATCTTTTGATCTTGGTCCAGGAACCGGGGGACATAAAGCGTTGTTGGGCTCGGTATTCAAGCATAAGAGCTGTAGATTTGTCGACCAATAGAGACCTGTCGGATTTTACATCCTTTGATACAGAGAAACTCGAAGATCCTGAGACCTTGTCTTGGAACCTGGATGTAGTTCTCAAATGTCTGTGTGAACCACATTTTAACGGTCACCGGAAGACAAAGAGAGGTCTCTTTGTTTGGTCAGAGCATCGGAATTTTATCTACTTTGGACGGAGAAGATTCTGGGCCCCTCTGATCACAACCCGTTGCACTAGCTAAGAACGCCTGAGGAATCTGTTTGTGGAGGCGCTTTCAATTAAGCATAACCTCTCTTTGGATTCCATTATCCAAGTGACATTGGAAGCGCAGATCAGTGTTCGCTTCTCTTGTTTGTTCATTCATTTGTATGGTGTTATTATGTTGCATGGAACCAGTGGTTATTCAGCAACTGGACCAAGGGCTTTACGTGACTTCTGAACCCCGTCAAGAGTGAAATTCTATCGCCAGAAATACACATCTCTAACACCTCAATGGAATTCCCAAGTGTCGAACTCGCGGCCACCAAGGTGGCAGGTCAAGACCATACTGATCACACCACTGAGGCGCTCGTTCACTTCTCTTTACCTGTATGAAACCAAAGGTTTACAACAACTGCAGTACCCTGGGTCTTTGTTTTGATGCTGGCACAGTGTTGGGTAAGGGTGTATAGGGACTTATTTCTTCCTAATCTGTTCCCTTTGCGTTGAGTAAGGTCTTTGAGTTGTAAGGGGAGCATGGGGGTATATGTATGTACCAGGAGCACCCTTCAGTCCTTTTTAATAGT
Organism: Macrobrachium nipponense; assembly: GCF_015104395.2. Classification (NCBI taxonomy): domain Eukaryota; kingdom Metazoa; phylum Arthropoda; class Malacostraca; order Decapoda; family Palaemonidae; genus Macrobrachium; species Macrobrachium nipponense. Next base: position 15,336,329 of record NC_061100.1, read on the forward strand.
TGGGTATGGTTTTTTAATATATTTGGGTTTCAATGTGTTTGTTTTGGTACTGCAGACAAAATTAGGATCATCTAAATCATGTTGTTATTATTATTAATAGGAGTTAGTTTTTCCAGACCTCTGAGTCTCAAGTAGACTCTTCTCGGGCTGGTTCTCAGGGATCAATCCTGAAAAAAAAATTAAATAAGAATAAATAAATAGATAAATAAATAAATAAATTAATTAATCTTTAAAAAAATTAGACTTTATTTTAGAAACCTGTCTTATTTAAAAAAATTTATGATGTTATTAATTAAAAAATCTTTGCTTTCAGCAAGAATACTTTTCATTTTTGAATTTCGTAGATAAATAGATCTTTGCTGGGTCCAATTTGGGCACTCAACAAGTAAATGCTGTACTGTCATGGGTGTTTGACATCTGTTACACTTCATTGGGTCAGCATGTGGTGTTGACATCAAGTGACCATGCGAGAATCTTGTGTGTCCTATACGGAGCCTTGCTAGGATCACCTCTTTTGATCTTTCCTCCTGTGAGGATGTCCTCCATGCATACACTTCAGTTTTTATGTTTTTAAGTTTATTTGTTGTTGGCACCGAGGCCCATTCTCCTTTCCAATCCTGGTAAATCAATGGTTTAACAGATTTTACCCAGTCTGACACTAGGGCATGTGTAATTGTTGAAGGGATAGTGAAGGCTAATTTGGCAGCTGAGTCTGCATATTCATTTCCTTTTATTCTCACGAGTGCTGGGATCCAATATATTTCCATTGATAATCCTGTTTGGAGGAGTGGATGAATTTTTATTTGTATTTCCTGCACTATTTGGTTTCCTGATTTATACTGTCTTATAGCACCTGTAGCGCTACGTGAGTCACTGAAAATAACAGACACTTGCTTTTGCCTCAGATATCATATCAAGAGCCATCTGTATGGCTGCGACTTCAGCAGTAAATACTGATGATATTAAAGGTAGGCTTTTTTTTATTAACATATTTTTCGAATATGCAGATGCTCCTACTCCAACATTATTTTTGGAGCCGTCTGTATATACCATACATTTGTTTCCTTTTCTTCTAATGTGCTCCAAAGCATGTTGGCGGTACATTTCTGTACTCGTCATTTGCTTTTTGAGTAGGTAAGACAGGGAGGTACATATCTTTATTCGATTTAAAATCCACGGTGGTGGCAACTCCATTGGTGGGGAAAAATGGATCCATGTTATGCAAGTTCATTATGTATCTAGCTCTTTTTGGGAAAGAGCTAGTACTATTAACTGCTGTTACTGGATTACAGTTTTGGAAGCATTCAGCTGCAGGAGACGATCCCGCTTGCATTGAAAGACCTCTTCGTATTGTTATCAAATTACGGTGATTTTTGAAGGGCAAAACACTGCCTCTACCAGAAGTGAGTTTGTTGGGGACGATCGGAATGCTCCTGTGCACAATCGCATGCCTTCATGGTGCACTGCATCGAGAGATTTTAATGCAGATAAATATATTGGACAGCAGTAATCTATTATGGATAAGACTGTTGCCTTATATATCATTAATAAAATGTCTCGCTTTGCTCTCCAATTAGTATGTGATAACTTTTAATATGGCAAGGGCTTTGATGCCCTTGGCTTTAATGCATTTGATGTGGTCTTTCCAATTTAAATGTTGATCAAATATCACTCCTAGATACTTGATTTTTGTACAAAATTGTATTTCAGTGCTATAAAGGTGAAGTTTGATTGTTTGGTTCTTCACCCATCTTTTGTCTTTGTAGAAGACAATTGCTTTTGTTTTATCAGTTGAAAATTTAAATCCAATTGAATTTGTCCAACTACATATATTTGAAATGGCAGTACTGAGAACTCTCTGAGCATGTCTCAAATTACTACTCGTATAGTAAATGACAAAGTCATCAACATATAAACTGTTTTTTACACTACTTGGTAAATTTATGGTAATGTCATTGATTGCTAAAGCAAACAATGTACAGCTCAAGACACTACCTTGAGGGATTCCTTCTTCCAGTTTATAGGTTACTGAGTAGGAATTTTCTACTCTTACTTGAAAAGTTCTGTTTGTTAAGAAGTTCTTAATAAATATTGGTAAGTGGCCTCGTAGTCCCTTGGAGTGGAGTTTTTGCATGATGTTATGTTTCCATGTTGTATCGTATGCTTTTTCTAAACGTATAAAAAAAATATAGCTACTGTTAATTTCTTTTGTTCAAAGCATTTTTTTATATGATCTTCTAAATGTGTTGAGGGATCTAGGGTTGATCTGCCAGCTATTGAACCAGACTGTGTTGGTGTTAAAATGGACTCTATGGTTATTACATATGTTAATCGTGCATTAACCATTTTTTCTAAGATTTTGCATAGGCAACTTGTTAAGAGATATCGGTCTATAATTGGATGGATTACTTGCATCCTTTCCTGGTTTATTTATTGGAATTATTATGGCATGTTTCCATTTATCAGGAAAGACACGTTTTAGCCAGATACTATTATAAAATTTTAATAAATATTATTTAGCTATAGGAGCTAATTTTTCTATTATTTCAAATGATATTTTATCATATCCTGGTGCGGAGGGATGACAAGAGTTGATGGCATTATCTGGTCCATCCATGTTAAAAATATAATTATATTCCAGGTCTTCAAGAGTTTCAAAATTGAGTACTATATTTTCTTTTTGTTTTCTGATATTTTGAAAATGTATTTTTAGGCTGGAGTAAGCACTGATGTTTTCAAAATGCTTTCCAATTATATTTGATATTTCATAAGTATCATGGTATATTTTTCCATTTAAATGTATTGCACTTCTTGGAGGTCTTATATGTTTTCCATTGATTTTCCTTATCTTTTGCCAGATATCACTTGTGGATGTGTTTGAAGATATGTTTGAGACATATTCCTTCCATGATGTGATTTTTTCAGCTATTACCGTTTTTCTAAATTTGGCTGTATATTTGTTATATAGTGGTTTAATGTGGTTAATATGTTTATATTATAGGGCATTTTGTTTAGTGATTTAAGGCGAGTTTTGAGTCTGTTAAGATTGCGACCCAATATATGTTTTATTTTACTCAAGGTTGTTAAGGTTGGGTTCCACCATGGGACAGGGGATTTTGTAGAATGTGATTTGGTTTTTGGAATGCTTTTATCTGCAGCATTTATTATGAAGTTTGAGAAGGATTCACATGTAGTATTGTGATCTTCATTATGTGGGAATGGTGGTATGTTTCGTGTGTATAGGAAATATTTATCCCAGTTAGCTTTTTGAATATTATATCTTGTAGGTGGCAATATTTTGATATTACTTAAATAGTTCAGAATGATTGGGAAATGGTCACTTGTGTATGAATCGTCTAGGACGTTCCATTCAAATTTCTCGGCTACATCATTTGAACAAAAGGTTAGGTGTGTATTTGAAAAATATGTTGGAACTTCACTTTCATTGAGACAACACAGGTTGTGTTTCATTATAGTATACTTTTGCTAATAAGTTCAGAAAAATCACTAAAATTTGCATTGAAATTCGGTTGGTTATATAAATTACAAATAGTGATTTTACTTTTGTCAGGCATATGCAGTTTAATTGATGTTATTTGATATGGCATAGATGGTATGTCGAAAGGTTCATATGTAATGCTGTTATGAACGTATATGGCTGTGCCTAATTTTCAACCGTCAGTTGGTGAATAACAGGCAATTTTATAGTGTTTGATATTTGTAGGGTTACTTCCTTTATGTTGTAGACATATGCACATTGGGTTGTGGTCTCGTATGATTCTTTGTAATTCACCCAGACGTAGTCGGGTTAAGAGACCATTTATATTCCAATGAATGATTTTATATTCCATTATTGGGAGGATTTGGTGTTAAACTCTGTAAATTGACTGCTGACTTTACTTTGCCTCGTAGTTTATATGCATTTGAATTTTTTTTTTTTTTAATCGTTGCATTTTTATGTTGGTTATTAGATTCTGCAGTTGTTTGTTTTTCATAATTGAATATTAATAAGTCTATTTTTTATTTTATAATTTCCTTTTTATATTTTAAGGATTCAGAACATAATTCGTTCTCATGTTGGTGTGTTAAAGGGCACCTCCTTAATTTAGTAAAATTGCCTATACAATTTCGTACTGTGTCCTCTGTCTTGGTAGTTAGTTGGTTATATGTACTTACAAAGCATTCATTACAACCACAAGATGAAGCATGTTTGGTAATGTTAATTATTGGTTCAGAAGTATTTGGTCTAGCTCTAGAAATTTCTGGTTTTGTAATTCTATTGGTCCTTTTCTGTAGTGATAAGGACTGTTGGTTTGTGGGGTTATTTGTTTTGTTGTTGTTAATGGAATATTTGGGTCTTGTGGATGGTTGGGGGGTGATAGTTATATTTTGGTTTGTTTTAATGGTATGATTTTCATTAGTATTATTTGATGGGAATTGTAAAGAGTGATCTTTACTGTCCAGATGTTGGCTGTTTGATTGAGATTGAGGGTAATTGTGTATTTCCACTTGTGATGATGTCAGTTTAATATCTTTTTTAAAATGTTCTCCTGGTATAGTTGGAGTTTCTTTGGATTGTAATTTTCAATATTTACTTTTTTTCCCTTAGATGGGGTTCTTTCCAGAATTCTTTTCTTTTTGTCATAGTTCGATTATTATCGTTATCTAACTCCTCTTCCATTAGAAGTTCTTTTCCATGGATAACTGAATCATCTATGTTAGAGGTGGTATTGGTTGTTGTAATATCACTTTTCTTTTGGGTTTCAGTATTATTGGTATGAAATTTAGTTCCTATGTTTATATTATCTTGTTTGTTATTGTGCTGCTTGATGTGTTGATTTTTAGTCACATTTGAAAAGGTGTGGGTTTTGGATGGATTATTAACTCCTCTTACTTTTAGCTCAAGTCTGGCTTCCATGACTGACATTCCTGTCCTATTTATTAACAACTGAAGTTCTGTGTTATATTGGTAAAATGAGCACTCCTTAGATTTCGCGTGATGGGCTAGTCCACAATTAATACATTTTGGTAGATTACAGTTCCAATTAGTGGTATGATCATCTGATGCACAGACTGCACATAAAGCTTTATTACGGCATCTTTTATATGTGTGTCCATACCTTGAGCACTGTGTACATTGTAGTGGTTTTGGAACAAAAGGACGAACTTTTCTATTTTGTCCAAGAATTTTTATTTTAAATGGTAGGTCTTGGCCTGTAAATTTTATTTTGGCAATGTTGATATTTTTATTTTTCCTACTTGAAATCGAGTATATTTCTAAATCGTGGATATTGTTATATCTCAATTTTAAGGAGTCTAGCAGTAGTTGTTTTGAAGGAAGCTCCTGCTCGCTATTGGGTAGGATGACTGTACCCTGTACATAATTCAAAGTTTCGTGGCTTGTAATTGTTACTTTTATTTTATTTATTTCTGTTATATTTAAAAAGGCAGAGGACTGCTTTTTATTGGTTATTTGGATAAGCCATTCATTGTCCTTGATGTGTCTGCATTCCATGTCTTGTGTTGGATATATGTTAAGTAGTAATTTGTTTTCTAGTATCGCTGCCGAGATTTTGTTCAGCTTTGAGGACTAGAAATCTTGACCAGTTATCTGGTCCAGAGAGGTCATCAAAATGTACCAGTGTGGGATTAAGTCTGTAATTTGTGTTTCTTTTTGGTCCTTGTTTTATGGATGTTGCTTGCCTATTATGATTTTCATATTTTTCTGTATTGTTGGGAGGATTATTTGTCTAATTCAGAATTATTGTTCATCATATATGGTTCCATTGTTACAATATTGGAGTTTACCAATTTATTTTTGTTTCTTTTTTATTTATGCACTCTATTTGGTTTTCTGGTTCTGCTGCTTTACTTGGAACAGGGTGTTCTTTGTATCATTTATAGTACTTTCACTTGTGGCAGTACCAATGAAATTCGGGAGTGACGTGCCAGTATTCATCAACTGTGCCACATCATGGGGTCCAGGGGTACTCAAATCATTTATTTCAATATTCATAAATGGTGAGTTTTATAAAAAATAAAAATATTGAAAAGATATCATTGGCCCTTCGCGAAGTTTAATCTTCCGCCAGTGGCACAAGTGAGAAAGGACTCCCAAATGTCCGCATCCCTACCCTACCCCAAAAGGGGATGGCATATTAGTATGGCCCAAGAGTAAGCAGAACCCGCTTGCCAGGACTAAGAGTATTACGATAATACAATTATCCCAATCACATTATAGGCAAACTGGATAGAATGCCAAGAGTTCTATTCCTAGAACCAGGGCCCCCCTGGAATTCGTGGTCCAGCTTCACAGAATGGTTCTGCCTGAAAAACAGGTCCGAACATTGTCGGGTAGATGATGGATCTACCACAGTTCTCACTATTTAGCTTCGGATTTAACTCCATGTTAAGCCATGATATGTTTTCTCATTTATTTGCTTTCAAAAATTTTGGCAAAAATGGAAAAGTCCATAGAAGTTAACTCTAAAATATATAATGTCATATGGGACTCTTGGGTTCGAACCTGGGAAGAGATTCCTGAGGTTCGAGAACCCCCTCACCACGTCAAGGTGGTCCCATAATGAGGGGGATCTAAATCATGTAACATGGTCTCATCTTGTGATTGGCTGCCAAATTTGGCAGCTATCCCTCGATTCAACATTGAAAGTTTGGTGCTTTACACATCACTTGAAGGCTATGGAATTGGGTTATAGCCTTCATTTTGCAGTCAGCTTAAACTTACACTCACAAAAGTGGTTCTATACTGGCATATGATAGGAGAAATTAATATACATCCATGTTGCAAAGGTAGACGCACAGTGACTCAAAGGAATGAAGACTCAAAGGACTACAAAACCGATGAAAATATTTATTCACATTCTAACAATAACATCTTTGAACTGACTGATCACATCCTATTAAAAAAATTATGGATTTATAAAAATATATGCATAAAGTGTAGCTTTAATCCTTTACATAACCTCTCATATACTACTTTACTAATTTACAGAAGGCACATGAGAAGTGCTCTACAATATATTGGAATGACTTGTCATGTCTGTATCAAGGATTCTGTACATAAAAGTATAAACTGGAAGTATTAATTTCTTTAAGTTCTTATCAATTAAGTCTTTTTATAGGCACTGAATGTTTCACATGATGTAAAATATGGCAGAAGGAAGCCCCAAAGGAGGAGCAACAAGGAAAACTCTTTATCAAGATAAGTTACTCCAGAGTAATAGAAAAAAAAATTCTCGTCCAAGCTATAACTTCTATTGTAACACTGCTTTTGGATAAAATTTGTGGTTCTGCCAAATACAGTAGTAATAGCAATAAATATTGAAGACAAATTTTAGTAAACAAATATCCTGGTGCTGCCTCAAGGTCACTAGTATTGGTAAAAAGAAAAAAAAAAGAAAGAAAAAAAATGCAATTTCTTGAAGCAATTTTGATTTTTCTCATGGTTTATTCACATTTTCCCATTTATTCCAGGAAACTCATATTTACTCCTCCCATATACTAGAACAGTTACCCAAAACTACAGTCAAGTACTATTAAGATGTCGGATGCTAAGATAATAAAAAGACCCTCCTATCTGGCATTGTATGTTGTCTTTGCCTTTATGGAATATTATGCCATTTTTTTAACACAATGTGCACACCACCTCAGTCAATATACTACAGGGTGACTGAACTATTTATAAATACTACATGTAATAAAGAAACTGCTTAAAAAAATTCTTCAGTAAATGGTACTATGCCTTAATTGTAAGTACAGTACATTGTTATGGAAGCCTTGTACATTGTAGAAGGTATATTATGACCTGTTCATTCCTAATTCAGGATCAAAATAGAAATATATAACTTTAGTCCAAAATGGGTTTTCAAGTGTGTAGCATAATTTTTAAAGTATAAGTGCACCATATCCTATCAACTAAAACTTAATTCATGTAATAAGAATATTAATTTTCATATTCTCTGCACAAACAAAAATAAATATAAATAACAATGGAAATGATTTATGCTGCACAAATGTTGTGGTAATACAGATTTATGAAGAAGATTGCTGTCATCTGTCCATGACCACAGCACTTGTGGAATTGATGAAACTATGCATGGTCAATGAAAGTGAATGAGAAAAGAAATGGGCAACTGAAAGTTAAATATAATACTATAGTTATGAGAAAAAGCTTAATATATATGATACTGTTTGGAAACAAAAATACAAAACTAATGCTTGTAACTCTGTTCAAATAGGAAATATTATCATACAAGATTATCAATGACACAATAATCCACCCCGTCAAGTGATGAAGGCAAATCATCACTAAACAGTATTGTAATCTAGGCCACTAGGTTATACTATACACTATTTGCAATATGGTATCCCCCCAAAAAATACTCTTGTCTTTGATACCAAAATATTGGAAAGCTACGCACAAAGCTTATCCAAGTCTAAAATGTCCAGGCACTAAGTTTATCACTTTATAAATTTCAGAAATGTTAGTTACCAAGCTTTCATCTGTTGTCTATGACGCCACAAAACATTTTTAAAAAAATTTAAATGCTAAGCTTAGCCCGGTACAGTATAAAATGTACAGGCACAAAGTGTATCACTTAGAAAATGAAACTGTTATATCAAACTGGAAATTTGCAAGAAACCAACAAATGCCAATGTAAATGCCCTATATGAAAAACTGATACAACAAAGATATAATGTTTCACTTTTCATTTTCATCAAACTCCATCCAGGATATTTTTTGCAAATTAACATACTGTGATACTTATCAAGTGTTCTATCAACTCTGGTACAGAGGCAATTGGCATTTGCAAAAACTTGAGCACTAAAATGGCAAACCATTATGCTTATATCTTGTTTCCATTCTTGAAATTTATTTTCGCTAAAATATTGTTAAATCTCAAGTTTTATAATAGTACATATATTTTATATATTATAAAATGAAACTTAAAGGACTAGAATGATTTTAATGACCTTTAAGTAAAATAGTGAAATTATTAATATATCAGGATTATTGTTAATAATAACAATGATTAGTTTTTCCAGACCTCTTCGAGTCTTCTCCGCCTAGTTCTCAGAAAAAAACAAAATTAAGACTTTATTTACAAAACCTGCTTTATTTAGAAAAAGTACTATAATGTTACTAAATGAAAATCTTTGCTTTAAGCAAGAATATTTTTCCAGGATTGTTATACTTGGTAACAGTACACATATATAATTTTTTTATTTTGAATATTCTGGCATTATGCCTTTAAAGGCTTAGACTCTTCAGCAGAACAGCCTATAATAAAACTGTTGGTAATAATAAAACTGTGGTAAATACCTGCATGAAAATGAGACTATTTACAATGTGCATTGTGTAGTAAACATATTCTGTGGGAAGATTATAAAAGTAAATTACTAACGTTATAATCTTCATGTTCAGAAGTCACTTCCCTTAAAGTCCAAATGCCTCCAATGAACTTGAAATCTTTCAGTCCCCTACATTTTTTATCACAATGAATAGCAGAATAGCATACTTTATGGGATTTAATGATAATAATAATGTAAATTAAGTTTTAAAAAGTGCAATTTCACGTAGTTTTCACTAGTATATAAAAGGAATAAGATTTCACTTATCCTTGACTCTGGTATAACACACACAGCATAAAACATAACTTTTAGGTTATAACACGCAATGCATAAAACAGTTTTAGGTTATAACACACAATGCATAACACACAGAACTGTCAGGTATAAGTTGTACTATATACTTATTAGTTACATTTGTGCAAGTTGTGCATATCAGAAATTGGCAAAATGGAATGTCTATCGCAACAATAAATTACACAGTGTACAAGACAAAAGTTTCGAGTGTTGCCAGGAAAAAGTTGTGTGGTCTGTGCTAACACTAAGGCACTTGGTATCTTGTAATAAATACAGAAAGACTTCATGCACCTACTGACACCCTTTCTAGCTTAAAAAAAAAACTTGTGTAACAACAGGATTTTAGTAGTTTCTAGCATTTGTAACTAGTTTTTTTCCTTAGAAAACTCATAAATAATGGCTAATTTTCATTCCCCTGTTGAATTTACTAATGCAAGGCATTTCTCCATAATTCTCAAGCCATGAAGTAATGAAAATGACACTGCTTGACATACCTACATGACAATTCTTTTGGGTGACAAAATTCTTTCTAAAGAATGATTTATCAAACCTTACACTGAATAAATAATTGCAAATTATACCATAAATTCAAGGTAAAGTTAAATATAACCACTTGCCAATAATTAAAAAAAAAAAAAAAAAAAAAAAAAAAAAAAAAAAAAAAAAAAAAAAAAAAAAAAAAAAAAAAGTAAGTAAGTCTGATCAACAGGAAAAGAGAATTTCTTCTACAACAGCCTTGAAGACTAAGTACGACAAAGAAAAGTCTGTCAATTATGGGGAAGGCACTATGACCACATGATAATCACTGAAAATAATGCTTCACTAAAAGTGGTAAAATTCCAAATGCATGTTCCAAACCTAAACTCTTAAATTTTGCAGAAACATTAGTACCAGCTGAAACATCACTGTACACTATACTGAATACCCAATGGGAACAGGGGGATCACAGCTGCTGCTTAATCATAAGGTTGTCACAGGTTTCCAGATTGTCTTATTCCTACCCTGGTTATCATACTTATTAGTTAATTAGCTATTTGTAAGGAATTTCAAGTTTTCCTTTCACTAACAGCTTACAAGGACCAAGTATGATGCTATACAAAGTGAACTTAATTAATAGGTCTTAAAATACATTCCCCAATACTAGTAACACCTAGCATATGAGGCATATAGCTTTCACTCTGTGATACCAAAGCAGAGGGTACCTGAGACACTGCTGGTTGGAAATGAGAGTTCACTTGGGAATTCTTTGGAGGTCTGCCTCTTGCCCGTTTGGCAGGAGGCATGATGGAATCTGTTGGAGCACTGTTTGTTTTGTTGGCCAGTACTTGTACATTACTAACTGATCCCACTTGGGAACCCATTTCAGTCTCTGGTTGTTCGGCATTTCCTTCATCTGGCTGGTAGATTTGCTTCCTTATTTGGCTGAGCTTGTCTTCAGCTTCATGACGCCTCAAATGATCTTTAAGTTTATCACCACGGGAGAAATCTTTGCCACAGATTCGACACATAAAAGGTTTCTCTCCTGTATGCATACGACGATGGCGCTTCAAGTGCGATGCCCGGGCAAAGTTCATTTGGCAGAACTCACACTCAAAAGGCCTCTCCCCAGTATGAAGGCGAATGTGATCTCTCAATCCAGACTGACTTTTGAATTCCTGTAAAAGAAATTACAAAGATAATTCAAGTAATTTTATTACCATTGTATCCAGAATTCTATAATATTTTTATTTGTTGGACACACTTGACAGGATGGGAAAATGAGGAACAGTGTATACATATGATTACTGTATAACTAAATTATTAAAGATCAATTCCCAACTTCTTTTAAAGTAAAGACATAAACATTATGTGAATCTTCTTCAGACCTTGAATATTTACATGAAACAGCAGCTAGATACTCCACTTTAATTAAAAGGCAATGGTTTGTATTTCTTTAAGAACAAATACGCTAATTGCTTTAAAGAATGGCTATAGTTGAACTTTTTATCTTTGCCATCTCTAAATACATAAACATTAGTTTTTTTTAAATGAGTTTGTATGCAAAATTTTAACAATATCTTTTGGTATAGTGTGTAACAAAGGATACTGGTTAAATTGTGCATAAAAAAATTAATGTTTATAAATTCACTGATGGTAAAGAATCTGGCATTTACTAAAAATAGTTCAAAAATAAATTTAAGCAATTTGTATTTGTTCTTATACAAATACAAAACATAACCTTACAAACAGGAGTAAACTGTAGCACAAGCTGGATCCAGTTGTGAAAACTTGGTAACAGGTAGTTAACAAGCTGGAACTAGTTGTGGAAAACTTGGTTACTGGTAGTTAACAAGCTGGAACCAGTTGTGGAAAACTTGGTAACAAGGTAATTAACCCTTAAACGCCGGAGCGGTAAATAAAAAAATGACTCCCGTATGCCGGAGGGGTTTGAGAGTGAGCGCGTAAGCGGAAAAAATATTTTTTTCGAAAAATCACAGCGCGCTTAGTTTTCAAGATTAAGAGTTCATTTTTGGCTCCTTTTTTTGTCATTGCTTGAAGTTTAGTATGCAACCATCAGAAATGAAAAAAATTATCATTATCATATATAAATAATGCGATATATGATAGCGCAAAAACGAAATTTCACATATAATTGTATTCAAATCGCGCTGTGCGCAAAACGGTTGAAGGTAACAAGTTACTTTTTTTTCGTTGTAATGTGCACTAAATTGCGATCATTTTGATATATAACACATTGTAAAACGATAAAAGCAACACAGAGAAAATATCACAAAATAATGCATGAATTCGTAACGCGCTTACGTAAACACATTTTTTTCAAAAATTCACCATAAATCTAAATATTGTCCTAGAGACTTCCAATATGTTTCAGAATGAAGACAAATGATTGAATATTACTATACTGTAAGAATATTAGCTTACAAATGCAGTTTTCGACCATATCTGACGAGCTAAAGTTGACCGAATGTCGAATTTTTTATATATAGATTTTTTTATATGCAATTATTTCGGAAATAAGAAAAGCTACAACTTTCAAATATTTTTCGTTTTATTCTACATAAAATTGCGCACATTTTCATATATAAAACTCTATAAAATGCCTAATATGAAACGGAGCAAATATTCCGAGAATGGGACTTAAGCATTTCGGAGATTTGTGGCGGAGAATCCGCGCGCGGAGGGAAGGAAAGTTTTTTTTTAAAATTCACCATAAATCTAAATATTGTGCTAGAGACTTCGAATTTGTTTCACGATGAAGATAAATGACTGAATATTACTAGGACTGTAAGAGTTTTATCTTACAATTGCGTTTTTCGCCATTTCGGTAGAGTCAAATTTGACCGAACGTGGGGTTTTTTTCTATTTATCGTGATTTATATGCAAATATTTCGAAAATGAGAATAGCTACAAACCTTCAAACTATTTATTGTTGTATTATACATGAAATTGCGCACATTTTCATATATAAAACGTTATGTAACGGCTAATTTAAAATGGTGCAAACATTACCAAAATCGCACGTATGATTTTTTCGGAAGAGTTACCGCGCGGACGTAAAGAAAATATTTTTTTCATAAATTCACCATAAATCGAAATATTGTGCTAGAGACTTCCAATTTGTTGCAAAATGAAGGTAAATGCTTGAATATTACTAGAATATAGGCGTTTTAGTTTACAATTGCGTTTTTTGACCATTTCGGTAGAGTCAAAATTGACCGAAGGTTGAAAATTTGTCACTTATCATTTTTTATATGAAAATATTTCAAAATTGATAAAAGCTACAACCATGGGTTGTTTTTAGTTGTATTGTGCATGAAATTGCGCACATTTTCATATATAAAACTTTATGTAACGGCTAATTTAAAATGGTGCAAACATTACCACAATCGCATGTATGATTATTTTCGGAAGAGAGTTACCGCGCGGTTTACGTAAGGAAAAAGTTTTTTCATAAATTCACCATAAATCGAAATATTGTGCTAGAGACTTCCAATTAGTTGCAAAATTAAGTTAAATGATTGAATATTACTAAAATATAAGAGTTTTAGCTTACAATTGCGTTTTTCGACCATTTCGGTAGAGTCAAAGTTGACCGAAGGTTGAAATTTTGGCACTTATCGTTATTTATATGAAAATATCTTAAAACTGATAAAAGCTACAATCATGAGTATTTTTTTGTTGTATTCTACATAAAAATGCGCACATTTTCATATATAATACTCTATGTAACGGCTAATTTAAAATGGTACAAAAATTATGTCAAAGTGACGAAATAATTTCAGAGATGTGTCACAGATACTTTTTAGTGCGGCAAGAAAGAAATTCGCGCTTGCGTACCTGCGTAACGATTGTAAACAAAACAACACCTTGATCCGTGAACTCCCAGCATCCCCCAAGGCGCGTGATTCAAGAGTTTTCGGCTGGTAGGCCTAAAAGTATTTTTCCGCGAATTTTTAAAAAAACTTTGTATGTCGACGTAAAATACGTCCAGTCGGCACCCGAGAGACAAAAAATGTCGACGTAAAATACGTCCAGTCGGCGTTTAAGGGTTAACAGATGGAGATAAGGGGTGGGTGGAGGAGGCATCCGTCACTCACCACCAACCATCCCACTCTCTTAGTTGCCATGGAGAACAGATGCGTATCTGTGTGCTCTTCTATCTTTACTTGGCTCTTGGAAATGTTGGGTAGTTGGATGATTATTTATTCATAACACCCTCAATTGTGTTTACAGGCGGTCCCCGGGTTACGACGGTTCCGGCTTACGACGTTCCGAGGTTACGACGCTTTTTCTTAAATATTCAATGGAAAAATCCGTCCTGGGTTACGACGCTTGTTCCGAGGTTACGACGCTGACGCTTCCGACGCTCCGAGTTAACGACGCTTTTAAAAAACGCATACTATGATAAAAATCCTTTATAGTTTAGCACAGTATATTAATAAAAAAATAAGTTTCTGGTTAGATTACAACAAAATTTTGAGGATTATGATGATTTTCGACACTTTTTATGTTGTATTTTTCTATGTTTTTTAGTGACGCCTCATATGCGGAACTAGTTTCCGAGCGAATGAATACATACTAGTTTACATATAACAGTCCAAAAGCGCAAATAATGAAAAAATCATTGCTTGTTTCCAGTAATAATAACAAAACAAAGTTTCTGGTTAGATTACAACGCAAATTCCAAGTATCCAAAAGAGAGACATTATCCAGTAATTTGATCAGAGAGAGAGAGAGAGAGAGAGAGAGAGAGGATGAGAGAGAGAGAGAGAGAGAGAGAGAGAGAGAGGCGTCTTCCGACGCTCCGAGTTAACGACGCTTTTAAAAAACGCATACTATGATAAAAATCCCTTATAGTTTAGCACAGTATAATAAAAAATAAGTAAAGTGGTTAGATTACAACAAAAATTTTGAGATTATGATGATTTTCGACACTTTTTATGTTGTATTTTTCTATGTTTTTTAGTGACGCCTCATATGCGGAACTAGTTTCCGAGCGAATGAATACATACTAGTTTACATATAACAGTCCAAAAGCGCAAATAATGAAAAAATCATTGCTTGTTTCCAGTAATAAAATAAACAAACGAAGTTTCTGGTTAGATTACAACGCAAATTCCAAGTATTCCAAAGAGAGACATTTATCCAGTAATTTGATCAGAGAGAGAGAGAGAGAGAGAGAGAGAGAGAGAGAGGAGAGAGAGAGAGAGAGAGAGCAGAGAGAGAGAGAGAGAGAGAGGCGTCTTCCGACGCTCCGAGTTAAGGACAGAGAAGTGTCGTTCGTAAACGGCCTCTGACTCATGCCAGTAAATGTTTTGTTGATACAGAATATAAGCCTATTTAAAGATACGTTTACTTTAATTAGTCTATATGATACGTAAATAGTAATCAACTGTTCTTGTAGCCCTCAATATTTGGCAAAATCGAAGTATCCAAAGAGAGACATTATCCAGTACGTAATTTGATCAGAGAGAGAGAGAGAGAGAGAGAGAGAGAGAGAGAGAGATGAGAGAGAGAGAGAGAGAGAGAGAGAGAGACGCTTTGGCAACAATGGTCTCGGGGGTTTTTATAGCTTCCTTCTGCTTGATGATCGTGGATATTGTAGAAGGATTTCGACCATACTCGTTTGCCAAATCGACGATACGAACGCCACGTTCATGCTTTGCTATAATTTCATGTTTTGCTTCCATCGAAATCATTTTCTTGGGTCTTATCACCTGCTTTGTCTTTAGCTTTGAGACCCATGGTTAATAATACAAAATAGACAAAATAACACGAAAAAATAGGCGCAAATACAACGAACTAAACAACGACGTGTTAACATGCAGCACCAACAAACAAACAGACTGAACGCCATTTATCGGTCGCCTATACAACTAACACTCATCGCAAAAATCGTATCTCAAATATTTGTTGTATAATCAAAGCTTGTATTTTCGCAAATTTTCTGTTATATCTCAAAACTTCGTATATTAGGGCAATCGTATGTCAAGTTTCCAATGTAATTTGATCAGAGAGAGAGAGAGAAGGTAGAGAGCATAGCGAGAGAGAGAAGAGAAGAGAGAGAGAGAGAGAGACGCTTTAGCAACAATGGTCTCGGGGATTGACGTAACGTTTATTTTCTGAACAGATAGGACAGAGAAGTGTTCGTTTCATTAAACGGCCTCTGACTCATGGCAGGAAATGTTTTGTTGATACTAATATATAAGCCTATTTAAAGATACATTTACTTTAATTAGTCTATATGATACGTAAATAGTAATCAGCTGTTCTTGTAGCCCTCAAGATTTTGCAAAATCACTCAGGTTGTACATAAAAACTTCAAGAATGTAGTGTCACCAGAGGATTACAATAGTTTTTACCTTCAAGAACCAGCATTCTTTTATGAAAATAACTCCAGGTTGTACATAAAACTACAGGAAACAACATGTAGTGTAACCAAAGGATTACAAGTAAGGTTTTTATAACTTTTTATTAGTTTAAGACATATTTCCAAGCCGTCGTTTCCCGGTCTTAAACGAACGATTTTCGGCTTACGACGCGTCTCAAGAACGGAACCCCCGTCGTAACCCGGGGACTGCCTATTATACTATTTTGTTGGTATGCTGCTTGTTTATGTATTATCCTTATACAGAAAATACATGCACATCATCTTGGCAAGGGACCTGGCTACCCATGTGGGAGGTTTGTCACTTGTGTTGACTGACCATTGCTCTTATTGTGCTGCCTGTACAGCAAGTCCTGTTTTGGTTGAGTAAGAAGAAAGATTAGTATCACACATCAGCTTGCCAAGGGCCTCCAATGCCTCCAACCCTTCAAATTCACTCTTTCTTTCCTAAGTTCAAGTAACACAAGATTATTTTGCTTATCCCTGAGTGAAATAACCTTGGAGAGGAGACCTCAGCTTCCTACCAGCTTATTGATAGTCTTGTCTACAGTACTCGACCTGGCCTTATCTCTCCAGTCTACCATTATGGCATTTTTTCAACCCTTCCCTATAACAAACAGTTCATGAAAGACACTTGGCGTCACATCTGGCAAGCGAGTACACCTGCGTCAAGAAACGGGAACAGCCGTTTTTCAGTTGACACTTTGTTCCCTCACTTGGAAAGTGATCGTTGTGCTGCGGGCCACATGGCATTTTCCGCACGTGTTTTTGTGGTTCCTCCCCATTTGTGACATTATGGGCAAGAACACTCATCACAAGGAACCATTACACAAATTATTGCATTGTGAGATGCAGGCTACCAAGCCAAATAAATGACTCAGCTAACAGGTGTGAGTGATAGTTCTGTTGGGTGGTGGTTAGCCCGGAATGATGAGGAAGTGTCTGGACTTTACTGGTTCAGAAAACGAGCACCGGAAGGCCTACGGCAACAGAAAAATGGTTTCTAGCATCCTAAAACATGCCATTGAAGCTAATCCTCGTATTAGTGTTACATAGCAGTCTTTTTTTTTTCTTCCTAGGCCTTCCAGTGTGTTTTTTCTGAACCTGTAAAAGTCCCGACGCTTTCTTACAATTCCGGGCTAACCACCTTCAACAAAACTATCACTCATACCTGTTAACAGAGCTATTTCTTTGGTCTGGTGGCCTTCATCCTTAAATGCAATAATCTGTGCAATGGTTTCTTAGGGAAGATGGGTGTTCTGCCCATAATGTCACAAATCAGGAGAAATCACAAAAACGTGCGGAAAATGCCACGTGGCCTGCAGCACAACAATCAATTTCCACCCACACCGGAAACAAAGCGGCAACTGGAAAATGGCTGCCACCCCTGCTTCTCAATGTGGGAGGTATACTCGGTTGCCAAGCTTATTGCATGAACAGTTTACTATGAAAAAAAGCCATAACATTATTAGACTGGAGAGAGAAAACCCGTCTACCTTTTTGTTGAGTACTGTACACAGATGTCTTTCAGGAATGGTTCAGAGGGCTGGCCCTCAGTCAAGTTACAGTGGTCTTAGTTGATGATGATATGGAGGTGGTGAACACCCTGATCTGTGCATCAGGGAGATTCCTCACTTCCATCAGATCAAGCAACTTCTTCCTCCGTGATTACTGTGTCGGAAGAGATAACATGAGCCAGAGGATGCAAAGGCTACTCTATTGGCTTTTGAAGTGTCAGTCCATACCACTCTGTTGCATAGGTTACTGATCATTCCTTGCTTGTCCTAAGGTTGGACAAGCTAATGGTCCTTTTAACTCCAAGAAGAGTTGCTTGGCACAGCAAAGGCTACTTTAAGAGGCTACTGACATCAGGAGATAAGGTACTAACCTTCCTGGTACACCAGCAAGCTAATTAGTGGACAAACTTTTTCTTCAAGAGAAAAGTGATTGTCTCCCTTTCTCACGGTCTCACGGTCTCATGGTAAGTTTGAGTATCATATGCAAGTAGCCTTTGGTTGCAGAATACTTTAGTATTGAGCTCATCGCTACCTTTCTTAAGAATAGTGTGGAGACCACGCTTGAGCATGAAAATCTAGGAATCCCAAATCTCTCATCATCTGCACCTTTAAACCTTCAGTTATGAAGGTAATTTCTGGAAAACTTGTGGGATTAACAAAGCCTTCTACAGCTGGTTCTATTACAATTGCCTTATTGTTTTGCACAAATCTCTGGCCCTTTTGGCAGAGGTGGAAGTGATGATGGAGAAAAGTGCCAAAGAAGTCATGAACACCAGCCTCTGGGGTTCTACAATAGCTTTTCTAGATGACTGGAGTTTGCATTATGGATGTATTTAAGATGAGGAAAGCACACATTGTGTTGTAATTCATCAGAGAGGTAGACTTCATCCTTTCAATAAATCTGAAGGATACACATTTTCAAGTAAAGTAACCATTCAATTTTAAGAGCTCTCAAAAGTAACTTTGCTATGTCTATGGCAAAACAATCTACCAGTTCAAGGCATTATGCTTTGGACTGGCGATGGCTTGGGTCCACTTCAAGGGTATTCATTCACTTGTGGTTCCTTTATGATTGGTTAGTCCTAGCATCCTTTAAGAGTGACTCCTTCAGGACAAAAGTGGCCTTCTTGCCTTTTGTTAGTAGATGAGGACTGATCAATTGGGAGAAGCTCGGTTTTGTACCCAACCAGCAGGCAAAGTATTGGGCAAGCTCAGATCTGGCAACATGTGGACTCCCGAGTTAGCCAAGTGCAGGCAACATGTGGACTCCCGAGTTAGCCAAGTGCAGGGAGGTAGTACCTGGTTGCTGTCCTGGCATGAACAACCAGCTCAGCTTTGGCAGGCTGTAGGTAATCTACAATCTATGGAGAAGATTGTGCCTCTCAGGTAAGTAACGGTTGCTTCAGTGCCAACTAAAGTTGTTCTGGAGTGGCTTTTCGGATCCAACTAGGCCTGGTAGACAGATGACAGAAGCCTCTCTGCCTTGGGAAATTATTCAGTTTTCAAATACATCATGCAGTAGCTAATGTCAATAAATTGAGGGAAAGGGTCTTACTGTTCCAGGAAGCCAAAACAATTTTATTTGTAGTTCAACTCGGTCATCAGGTTGAAGGGAGGGAATGGTCTCTACGCCCCTAGTTTTTTGAGCTATGGGGCCTCCTATGCTCAAAATTCTGCTTTCCATTAGTGGATTGATCCCCAGGAAGTGATAGAAAATTCTTTTCCAACAACTCAAGGACCACCTAAACATTTGTGCAGTTTTACCATTAAGACTTCATCAAATGGAGTATACAGAGTTTGTCTCCAGCGGTCTTTATATGACTGGCAGCGAGCAGTGGTTCCAATCTGCTGTTTCTTCAGGTTCCTGTAGATTCCATGAGAGCTACCCGCTGCCCTTGTACCATCTTTACAGAGTGGACGCACAGAAGTGGATGCACAGAGTGGATGCACAGAGTGGATGCACAGAAGCTCTCCGAGTGTTGGGGAGTCTATAGGCATACCAAGGGTAGCAACCTTTGGCAGGCTTTGTCCCTCTGCATGTCTTTCCGCATCCCAGTGTCAACCACTTCTGTGATGTCATCTCAACTGTCATTGGCTCTCCATGCACCGTGCTGTCACCATTCGTGTCATGTCCATCACCTTCCATCCCTGGATCTTCTAGTCTGCCTCCTTCAACTCTCGTTCAGGCTCTCTGGCAGAATAGGTGTTTTTCTGTAGTAAGGCAGTACAGAGTTGCTGGGTGGGGGGGAGACAACGTAGGTCTCCTTACTTGTCTTCGTTGCCTGTTCTGTCCATCCCTGTCAGATGTTGGAAGAAAAGGGACTTCATAGCTCCTCCGAGCAAGAGCATTCCCAGGCCCTCCTCTTCCGGTTCTCATTTTCTCTTCTCTTGCAGCTGATCCTTGTTCATCCACACACATCCACGTTGAACCTGTTCCTGCTTCATCTAGCTGTTTCAAGCCATTCCTCCTCCAAGTGGCACAGCAACGTTTCTTCTACCTTGGCTAAAAAACCTCGCCCAGTTCCTGATTCCTGTGCTGCAGTACCCATGTCCAAGAAGTGTCCTCTTAAGATCCCCAAATCCACAGATCAGTCTTCTCCATATGAGATTTCATCTGCTTGTTTTGTTCTTGACAAGTCTTTTCCAGGGCTGTAAAAAGGATGATAAGGCTCCCATCAAGAAGGGCCTGTGAACTGCACTCTTAAATCACACGGCCGCAACCGTTCTAAATATAATGGGAGCCCTGCACGGTCATATAACTAATTACGACATTTATCTCCCTAACATAGTTCTTGCTCCCATTCTCTCAGACATAATCTGGATCAGAACAAGATTCCTTCTCATTCTACAGATCTTCAGGCCCCCAAGAAAGTCTTGAGCCCTAAGCAAGCCCATGCTCCATTGGTGAATAAAGACTGACTTCCTCTTGACTTGATTGACAGGCCAGGCCACGATTCCCATGGCAAGGAGGTAGAAGACGCAGACAATAGTTTACGATGACTTACGCTGAGGTCGAACTCATTCACGGGTATAACGACCTAGCTGAGGAGACTGTAGCAACAATTTCAGATTTCCCTGGATACTGAAACCCTGCTTGGGCTTAAGAAAGAAGCAAAGACATCTTTAGGTTTATCATACTCTCATCATGCAGTTCTCCTTCAAGTGAATTCCGGAGATGACAATTTACTTCATCACAATAGGTCCTAAGGTTGCATTACAACCAAGGCAATTCAATCGAGACGTGATTTGTCTAGGTCTAGACATATCTTTGGACCAAATTAAGGTGGAGGGTCCATCCTTCACCTATCAGGAGACAGCTACTGTGGAGATAGCCGCTTAGTGACCATTCCAGGTCGTTCTTCGTTACCTGTCATTCCTAGAAAAGCTTGTTCCTCACAGACATCACCTTTGGTCTCTTCAATGGAGACTAAGGGAGTTTTGGTCCCCTTCAAGGGATTCTTCCTTTCTTCGAGTTCCTCTCTCAACAGAAGTGAGACAAGACTTAGCATTGTGGCTAGACAGCAGGAACTTGACCAAAATTTCCTTTCACTTAACATTTCAAGTACACATAGTATAAATAAATATGTAATCTGATTTAAATTATGAAATAAAAATAATCCTCAAAGACATGTTCTAGACAGCACACGATCCATATCAACAATAAATGCTCTCACCAGAAAATAACCCTCTGATACCATAAAGTAAAGGCATGGTTTGTACTTGCAGATTGTAATTACTGTATATAAAAATATTTAAAACATTTTGTTTTAGATGATACCATGGTTTGTACTTGCAAGTTGTAACTTCTGTACATAAAAATATATGAAACATATTTTGTTTTAAAGATACCGATCAATTCAAAAGCAACAGAGGGTGAGAGCATCTTTCTATCCTTGGAAGACTATTTTTGTATATTGTAAGTCAGTTGCAGCAGCAGATGTACTATTATTATTATTATTAATAGGTGTTAGTTTTTCCAGACCTCTGAGTCTCAAGTAGACTCTTCTCGGGCTGGTTCTCAGGGATGATGTACTGCAAGTATAGTTGATGTAAAATTAAATCTAGGAAACATAAAAGTTTTACTATAGGAACTTTAAAACATCAGCTGTGTGGTTTAGAGCACTTCACTGTATGTAATAAATTCTTGGTTTTATGGTTTGCAACCATGGGCCAACGAATTTATTATTGAAAAAAAAAAATTCCCTTTCGGTTAACATATATGAAAATATATTAATTCTGAGGTAGAGAGAATTAGATATTAGACACTTGTAGCTTAATGCATATAGTAGTATATGAATCACGGTAATGCGATAAGACTCATTATTAATACAAGAATAACCAGTATATTATGTTTAACACTTGTTTCGCATAGCACACAGCACACATGTAAGTGTAATAAATCTGAAAACTGGATTAGTACTCAAATTGATGAAAAAATCAGAATGAGTCAAGATTCCTATGTGCTTTACTTCCAACAATGATGTTTCAAAATACTATTTAGTACTTCCTAATGTTCAATTGTCACACCTACCTTCTTACATAGTGGACAAGGCATGGATGCACTCTGTATTGCTTGCTGCAGATAAAAATTGAGATCAATCCTTCCATCTGGTGTTATGTCAGCTGTGACATCAGCAGATGCCTCTGCAGTTTCAAGAGGCTCTTCTTTAACAGTAAATTCAGCCTTCACATTGACGGCCTGACCATGTTCAGTCTGCAGGATAAAATTTCATATGATGATAAATATCTTTACAGTCAATTGAAGTATGCAAGGAATTATATATTCAAATGCTCAAAATACAGTACATTTTATAAAAATTTTAAGCTGAATCTGTGGGATCAAAGAAATTTCTCATATAGTGAGTCTCACTATTAATGTATTCTGGTAATAAGCTTACATGAGGATGCCATGTGTATTTCCCTTGCTAATTGGTGATATTACTGTTATAAACTTTACACTTTAAAAGTTAAAGCTGGTCAGGTTGGTTCATATGATATACAAAAGAATAAGTTCAACAGTAACAACAGCTGTGGCAAACCAGGAATGTTTGGCATTAAACAGTATATTTACACCAATGATTGGAACTTGACCCATTTCTGTTTGTACTTAACTTGGATATATTGTGTGAAGGGATCAGTACAAATGAAAATCTACAGGAACTGTTATAGATGATGTAGAGATTAAGGCAAAGAATGAAAAAAGAATTGTAGAGAATGGTTAGAAAGTGGTAGGAATCTCTTGAATGGCTTGTTATTAAGGTTAATGTGGGTAAAACTGAGGTCCAGAAAGTAGGGAAGTCAGGTTATTTATACAAGATAGAAGAGGCCTAGATTTGCAAGAGGTAGAGAATTTAAAATACTTAGCATCTACTTTCACCCAAGGTGTGAAACAGAGTTAAAAGTAGATAAGAGCGACTCTGGGGAAATGGAGGGAAAACGGCAGGGGTAATATGTGATAAAAGAATGCCAACTAAAATGAAAATTAATATCTACTGCACTGTAACCAAACCAATTCAGAAAAAAGGGCATTAAGAAGGAAGGTGGAACAAAAGCTAGAAAGAACAGAAGTGAGGATTGTGAGGCTGATTTTGTGATCTTGCTGCATGAGAGGCTGGAAAAGCAAGAAATTGTGGATACCAGGGAAGTACAGATTACTGATATGATTAAGTCAAAACTGAAATTGTATGAGCATGTGTTAAGAATGAGTGAAGGAAGGAACCTGTTAGGGATACCTCAAGAGTGAGGGAAAAGATTAAATGAGATGATAAAGTGAAGGAGAATTTGGAGATTTCAATAGAGGAAGATGCTTTTGACAGAAATAACTGCCAAAGACACATCAGCTTAGGAATAGAAGTAGAGGTGAAGATATTTCCTGTATATCATGCCAAATTCTGTGTTTAATTTATCCAATTAAACTTCAATAAGTTAGGAATTTTGACTGGTCTGGTTATATCACTTACTTCTACACACACTTTGACAAAGGTTTACAGGATTTTAATTTGGTCATTTCAAGGTCGTTATGAAAGTGATTAAAAACTTTGCACCAACCATTTTTAACAACTCAAAAGAAAGCCTGTCATTCAAAGAACAATCTAAAGCCTGTGGGAATATTTCAAGAACCAAACTCATGGACATAAAACTGATATTTTCTAACAATGGTCACGAGTACCGTACCGTTCCATCCTCCTCCTCCTCTTCCTCTTCAACCAACTCCTCTTCCTCATTGTTGTTGTTTCCATTTATGACTTGACTGATGTCATCACCAGCTTCACTGCCAGAGGTAGAAGTGTCAGACTTGCTTGGAGAAGAATCGACAAGCTGAGGAAATTCAAAACCATAATCAAAACATGTACGTATGAAGTATAAGGACATTTATTTTGGGAGACAAGACTTAATCATGAGGCAATGACAACTGATGATACTGGTTTTACAACTTTTTAAAATGACAAGGAATACGGTCTAAAATTTGCAACCAACTATGGTATGCGATAATGTGAAAATAATTAACAGACATCACAAATGTACATCAAGCTACATGGCACAGATCCTTTTAGTACATCAAATGTTTAAAGTTAACAAGAGAAAACAAATTAGACAATACAACATATATAACATTTCTCTTGAAATAGAAAAACTGAGCAAGTATAGCATTTGTATATACATACACAATCTGAAACATCTGGAAAACAAAACTCAACCATTGCCCACTTGTATTATCAACACACATTTACGCAATACTGTACATACACTTACTCTATCCCCTTCTTCTAAGCCAAGAACATGAAGATGCTTGGCAGTATTTAGAAATGATGCAATATGTTGCTGATGCACATCCACCTGACCACGATATATGAACGACACAAGATAAACCATATCCTGGACGGGGACATCAGGGAGGAGGAGGGGAGCATCAGTATCAGGACAAGCAGCCAACACAACCGCTGAAACAAACATAAAATAATCAGGATGGATTGACACTAGAGAAACAGAGCTAAATATATCTAGCCCACATCCACTCCTAAACCACAATACATAGTTGTACTGATTTATTTCCATAATAAAAACTATCAAAGCTTGAGCTGCAACTTCCACAAATGTATATTACAGTTTTATAATTTGTAAAAATAAATTTGCAACATAATTTGACTTCGTGTCAAAGCTCAAACAAATGGAAAACATAAAAGCTAAAATCAATGGGTAGAATAATTACCTAAGTAAGGAGAACAGAGGGAAAGAATGGCCCTATGTGCTCTGACAATGCCACCGTCACACACGAGCGATACATCTGTGTAGGCACGTCCATGGTGAAGTTCTGAGAGCATCCCAGTGAAGGTGGTTGAGTGAGAGTGCCATCTCAAATGGAGCTGTTGGCCCTCGGGCGTTGTTTCACCCATGCTGCTGAAAGGAAATTCGTTACTGCTATGACAAAAAATTTTTATTTTTTATTTTATTATTTTTTTTTCCAAAGGAAATTCTGGTCTCCTAAATTTTCATTGAGGGCCTGTAGAAAAAAAAAGGGGGGCCAACAGTTTCTGATCATTACACAAGACAAACCTCAGAGACACTTATGTAATGCTTACAATACTGCAGAGACATTTGCAACATTCTGTTTGGTTGAAAAGTTCTGACCAAATCAGTCTTTCTTGGATATGGCTGATAGCAAGAGGACTTATTTTGCATAATAAAAGTTAATATAATTTACTACTGGGAAAATGCTTGCTACAATATCATGTGACTCTACAAGAAGAGGGAAATGTCATGGTTTAAAATCAAAATGTTAAAGGGAAGATATAATGCTGAACTTCAAAACCACACAATAAAAAACTTTATTGCTGAACTTCGAAACCACACAATAAAAAACTTTATAACAAGGTGATCATCTACAACCCAAATTCACTGCATGGCCATGTCAAAAAACACTTCTGTGGTCCAAAGCCACAGCTACTTGAAGAATAATCCACCTGTCAATGCTAAACTTAATGCTTTACTGCTCTAGGGTGAGGGATAACCTCCTTTGGAGTTTTCACATCTTCTGCAAAGACTTAGAATTTGTCAAGCAAAGTGTGGAAGCTGGGGCTGCTCCATTTGAAGGAATGCATTCCACTGCAGGGAGTCCACAAGAATGGTTTGTGGCAACTTGGGGGTAAAAGCCCCTGCTAAGTAAGAATGCTAAAGTTATGTTTTATAATGTAATAATAAAAACCTCAGTATATGGAACTACATAGACTTGTATTTGTCAAAATTGCAGTTTCTTAAAGAGTTCTAAACCCCTAGGGCCAATTATAAATTCAGGAATTTAAACAGAGGTTTCTTCTTTTCTTTGAAATTAAACAATTTATACTGTATTTCCATTTTCGGTAAATTTACAATAATCTGCTGTAATACAGAACAGTTCTAGCTGTAAAAAGACAATGAATGTGTACCATAATACATCACAAATTTAAATTTCTTACTTCCACTTACTGTATTAAGGTAGAAAACCATCCTCGAGTCCTAAACTCTTAATTTCAATCAATCTGGTTTCTGTACTTGACATTTCCTCTAAAAAAATTCCAACTCTTCCATTATCTACAGGTGTATTTTTTTTTGTCTACAATAATTTTTTTCACAATTTCCTTTGTAGCTATTTGCAACTGAATTCAGCTACCTAGTAATTCATTAAAGGATGGAGGGAGGAACTTGTTAGAACAAACTTCCTTTTTGTGTTAAGACAGCAAATGCAGGGAACTTGATTTGAAGCTGTCAATGCACCTGCAATACCTTTCTTCTAGGCATGAGTTAAGTACGGGTAAAAATTTTTTTTATATTAATAAAAGTCAATATTCACACAGTCATCTATGACTAAGTCATACAAAACTTTCAAAAGGCATTTGTCAATAAAAGACTAATCTGAGGTGCAAACATTTATGATTGTCCTAAGTTTCTTAAAGATTCCAAAGGTGAGAGACTAACAAAATTACATTTTGTTTTAGAATTAAATTCTAAGTACAGTTCTTATATTTTGCCACAAGAGTAGCCAGACAAACGACAATGTTTACACAAATGTAAGTACAGGCACTATAGTCTGTTAGTTTCCTGAACTGACAGTAAACAGCAACATCCCATATCAATGAATGATTAGACAAGTTATAAACTGGTGTATTAGAATTGTAACTTCTAAAGGGTGTTGAACAGCTTAAGCTTCCACCAATCACGATTGGCCGCATGATATTGCTTACGATATATTTTTACAAAACCTAACATTGTGCATGTTGCAACCCTACAGTTTTAAGTGCTTATGTGCTATGTCCTTTTCTCGCACATCTCCAAACATATTCTTGAAATATTTAACTGGTTTTATGCCAGCACATATCCTTGCTCCGTGAGTAGCACGTAAAAGTGGGAAGAGGTTAACGGTGCAATTAGTTTTCAGTACATGTGGAAGTTGGCTAATCGACGGAATTATGAACTGACAAATCGCCACAAGACCTATCATTTTCCATGATTCGTAATTTCCTATGTAAGATACGGGATAAGCACCTTAAAACGTCATTATGACCCGCTTGGATTTTGTGCACAATGTTGTCTGTTAACCAAGAATGATCATCTAAAACTACACAGTAAAAGCTAAGAACTGTGCAAAGCAAGATGTCAACTAAACATGTAAACACACGCACACCACATCCACATACACTGGGTTGGCGTTCTGAATTCCAATCTGCCAAGTCCAGCATGATTTTGAAGTTCCACTCGAGAACACAAGAAGTCGAAACGAGCTCTTTCGTAACTTTCGTTTTACTATATCACGCAAGACACCGATGCTCTCGTCATGCATTCGTTATGGGGTTCCCACAATGGCAACAAACAGTCACTTCACAGACAAAGAAACCACTTTACACCCTGTAAGGCTCGAGTGTTGATCAGTGTCAAGATTCCTCTAAAAATGAATATTTCAAACAGTAACAAAACGAAGTCCACAGATAAAACGTACTTTCTTTTGAAGGGAAGAAGGAGAGAAGAGGTGAGAGTAGTGTTAAGTAGCTGTAGGAGTGGTAGTGGTAGATCTGGTGGTTGGATGTGTTGGGGAGTTGCGCGCCCGACCCCTGATGGAAGGGGGAGAGGAAAAGGGGATGACTAACAGGGGGGAACCCCCACACAATTTGGCAGACTTTGGGGGCTGGGATATGATCGGTGAGGCGCCGGAGGGTGGGAAGGAGAGAGAGAGAGAGAGAGAGAGATACACATGGTGTGTGTGTGTAAGGTGGGGGAGGAGGGAGGGGGTGGACGGGGACGGGGGGGGGGGGGCGCAAGGCCTTCATAGGGGGGAAGGCATAGAAAGCAGGGCGCGGGGAACCCAACAGCCTTTTTCTTTCTTTCTCTAGGTTTAGAATTTCAACGCTTCGTCTTGCATCTATGAACGTATCTTATAAGCTACATTGTTGAGAATATAGAGAGTTTATCGTTAACTTTTAGAGTAGTTATCAAGCCGGGATACAATGTTTGTCAAAATAAAAAGTTGTTATGAAATAATATAGAAAACTGAAGCGACATGAGGGAGGAGTATTACCCTCCCGGCAACCTAACCCACCCCCCACCTTCGACACATCAGCCGTAGGATACATCAGCGAAGGCCCCTTCCCGCGACTCCCCCCAAATCCCCTTCTTCCATCCTCACAAATTTCTCTCTCTCTCTCTCTCTCTCTCTCTCTCTCTCACAGAATGCAACATTCTTCGATACCAATTCTTGGTGGGTGTAAGATTTTAGAAACATGAATTTATTCCATGGCCTAACTAAAAACAAAACGAAAAAAAAAAAAATGCTGGGAACACCGCGTTCGTGAACTAGAGACGTCACATCGCTGATCGTAGCAATGGCATGTTGAAGTTAACACAGAGAGCAATTTCTCGTAGTTATTCTAATAACATCAGCCCGCAGCTGCTCATTCGGATAGGTCCTGGTTGGAGTGAACCTCGGCTTCAAGTAAGAGGGGGGGGCGGCCCAGTTAAAGTGGAAGATGCCCCAGGAATGCGAACTTAATAATGATGATGAGGATGATGGTGCACATTCAGGGTATTTACTAGCCACAGTGCCATGTCTAATGAAGGAAAGTTATGTAAACAGCGATATTATTATTCCTCTATTTCAAGGTAAAATCTAGGAGTAAGACCAGCTTGATTCCAATTCTCTAGAAAGCCGGGAAACTCCTTTTCATTTCATTCTCTCGAGAAAACCGGATAGACCCTGGACTTCACATCACACTGTCGACCATATCTGCATCAACTTCGTGCCCAAAACCTAAGGCCCCCAAACTTTTTTCTCTTTCTCGTGTGCACAATAATAATCTAAATGATATATAATGCCAATATATTTAATAAAATCAACTCTCACTCCTGGGGGAGTAAATAGAAAATGCTAAAGTTTTTTTTTATATCTTCCTTTTTCGGACGTCCCCCTTTACGAGATAACCCATGTCCACCTCTGGGCCTAACCGTTGTGGTGCCCTCCAAGATCCAAACAGCCCCCCAACCTATTGCCCCACACACCAAAACCCTCCGCCATTAGAAAAAAATGACGGGCTGTGCAGATAGAAGCAGACCTTTGGAGGTGGTTTCCTTTTTAGAACGACCATGCCTGACCCTTCTCCTTTGGGCAGTTAAGGGAACCCTTTTCGCCTACGTCTCTCCTTTTTAAAGCCTTCAAACCCCCCCCCCCCCTCCTTTTCAGGTTATTATCCCCCTCCTCTTAATCATCTAGGACATTACACTATTGGCTCTCTCTCTCTCTCTCTCTGTGGGTTTGACCGCCAGCCCACCACTGCCACTACCCTCGGTCGGCGGACCTTTCTTAGAATGGACTCCTCGTAATTATATCCGTCTCGCTACGACGACTGGGACGAATATTTCCATTAAGGGTTCATGCGCGCCTACGCGCCAGAGGGAAAACCCGCAGTATGTAAGCAAGGCGGAAGAAGATAGGCAGGAAAGTCTCGTTCCGTAAGAGAGAGTGAAAAACAAAAATTCGTCATTCATTTTCCATTCATCTACTAAGAAATAATATTCAAAATATGTAATCTGTACAATTCACCATGTTAATATAATGTAAAAGCATTATTGTATTGTTATTAGTTAGAAAATTGTACCCTTACCCAAATATAATTGTGGATACACCACACTTTACATTACTATTACTAATAGTTACTCTTACTCTTCTTTCACCCATCTTACCTATCAGCTAAAAAAAATAATTCATAACTGTTTTTGACTGGACATTTCTTATCGAGAAGAAAAAATAATTAATAAGTCAGTGCCAGACCAACACAGCCGGCTCGGAAGATCTGTTCACGAATGAAAGGTTAAAAACTAGAGTACGCCTTAGTATAAAATAAATAAGCCGAAAGGAAACATAAGTAAAAGGCAGAAAGCCACGCAGGTAAGATCGAAAGAACGCTTCATAGAGGCGTAGTCCAAACCAAGGTATAGTCCTAACCATCTGGGACCATAGACTATCGTCCCAACTATACTACACTTTAGAAAACGTATCAAATGGCCAATGCTTTATTATATTAACTGTTCTTAGATTTCACAGCAACGAGATTGTTATACTCTTCTTGGCAATGCTTAGAAACTCTCCTACTTCTGCTTTCAGCAACTTTTCTCAATCAGATAATGCATGGCTTCCTTCGAAGTTAAACCTGAGCCCAATGCGTTCGTATTTTTTTCGTCCTAACCTTTTCAGAGCATGGGATTCCTCGTTGTTGTTATTATTCAGAAGGTGAACAACCCCATTCATACAACAAGCCCACGGGTCAAGTTTTAATTTTCAGTACCAGGTTAATATTACCCCAGCGCTTCAGTGGCATGGTCGGTTTGGTCTTGGCCTGCCATCTCGGTGGCCGCGACTTCAATTCTCAGGCATTCCACGGAGAGGTCAGAGATGTGTATTTCTGGTGATAGCAGTTCACTCTCGACGTGGTTCGGAAGTCACGTAAAGCCGTTGGTCCCGTTGCTGAATAACCACTAGTTCCATGCTACGTAAAAGCACCATACAAACAAAAATACAAACATACAACGTAAAAACACCATACAAACAAACAATGCAACGTAAAAACACCGTACAAACAAACAAACAACAATGTGACCCGACGAAGTATCGTATGCATGGAAAACACACATCACGGCCGCCCATAGCTTCAGTAAGAACCCCTTGATAAGTTAGGGCAAAGCCCTTTTAGAGACCAAATAATTACGGAATAGGAAAACGTTCTGACTGTGCCAAGGTTTACCTCAGTTGATTTACTAAGTAGAATGCGAAATCAAAGCTACCAAATCCCCTTCCGCTACTGATAACTATACTTCTGTTTTTTTTTCATCTGTCCATCCGCCTATGGTGTTTTTGTATGGTAACACTGCGTCCGGGTCGGGTTGGGGGGAGATAGTTACATTCAGCTTACATTCAACGATTATAATAATATCCTATTTCGAATATTAACTGTGTAAATCGCACACAGTCATTAATTACACCGTCAATATTCGAAATAGGATATTATTATAATCGTTGAATGTAAGCTGAATGTAACTGTCTAAAGCCCGGGACGCAGTGTTACCATACAAAAATACCACAGGCGGATGGACGGATGAAAAAAAAACAGTATAGTTCACAGCAGAAAACAATGCAAGGATGAGAGAGAGGCCCGCTCTCAAAAATCAGCAAGGACTTTTAACATTTACGTTAAAAAATGTTACAAATCATCCTGTTTAATTAGTCACCAAGTGATAAAAAAAAAATTATAAACGGGGACTGAATGGGGACAGAGAGAGAGAGAGAGAGAGAGAGAGAGAGAGAGAGAGAGAGAGAGAGAGAGAGAGAGAGAGAGAGAGAAGTGTCGCAATCCTTTTCAAAACTGCAACATTTACAATGGAGTGCAACTCGTAATGTAATTTGAAATTATATAAAGGTCACCCATGTAGTTTTTGACGTCTACCACTACTAATAATAACCACAAATCAAGTACAGTAAAATAAAACTTTAAAAATGCACACTCTCGTTGACGGCTCCAAAAGGTTTAATTAAGCGCCAGAGATGGTGTCCGAATTCATACGACTCGTACGAATGCATTTTTCGATTTCAAGCAAATGAAGTAGTACTACGATGAATGCAGGTCAGAACCTCTTGTTCGTGAATGGTCTGAAGTAGCCATTCACAATTTGTCATGTGGGTCTTACTCCACGCTTTTCAACCTCACTCCAAACGCCTAAAAAATGAGAATGTTATGTCCTATTAATGGACAACTCTAAGTATAATAATAATACTTAGAGAGACCTTACCTTACAGACCTTACATCTTGTTCGGGTTGCCCCCAGGTCCCTCAGTGTGAGGCACCTCTAATGTCTACCAGAGAGTTGCTAGTACATCTTACCGGTATATTTTGCATCTTCCAATCTTGGATGGTCTGGGATGCAGTTTAGATATTTGTCGAGCTATTCTTAAACACATCTACGCTCACTCCTAGAATATTCCTCAGATGAGGCTGGCAAAGCCATTGAATAGACGCTGCATTATCGATGCTGGTGCGTAGTGGATTAATGTCCTGTGTGCTTTCCTTATTTTTTTCCTGGTATAGTTTTGGGCACTATAATCTACCTCTGCTTGCTCTTTCTGATATTTTTAGTTCCATGATATTTCTGCTATTCCATTCTATCTGTTTCCATGCCTGAATTATCATGTAGCGTTTCTCTTCTCCTTTCTAGACTATATAATTTAAGAATTGGTAGTCTTTCCCAGTAGTCTAGGTCCTTAACTTCTTCTATTCTAGCTGTAAAAAGGACCTTTGTTACACTCTCTATTTGTGCAATATCCTTTGATAGTGTGGGTGGGGTACCATATCATATTGCAATATTCAAGTGGACTACGAACATATGTTTTATAAAGCATAATCATGTGTTCACGTTTTCTTGTTTTGAAGTGCCGTAACAACATTCCCATGCTTTACATTTTGCCAACAGAGTTGCTATTTGATCATTGCATAACATGTTCCTATTCATCATCACACCAAGGTCTTTAACTGCTTCCTTATTTGTGATGGTCTCATTATTAGGTCCCTTATATGCATATAGCTTTCTTTCTCTGTCTCCATAATTTATTGATTCAAATTTATCAGTTAAATACCATTCCTATTTTACCTCTTGCCCAATCATATACTTGTTAAGGTCTCTTTGTAGAGCGTCCTATCTTCATCACAAGTAATTTCTCTACTTATTCTTGTGTCATCTGCGAAACTACTCACTACCGAATCCTTAACATTATTGTCTATGTCTTCAATCATAATAACAAACAGTATTGCAGCTAACACCGTACCTTGCGGCACACCGGATATTACCTGGCTTCATGATTCTCGCGTTTGCAATAACTATCTGTTTCCCTTTGTTGTGTAAAAATTCTTTTAACCATCTTCCTACTTTATCCACGATATTGTGTTTTCTAATTTTCTTCGCCAATATATTATGGTCTACTTTATCAAAAAGCTTTTGCAAGAGAGAGAGAGAGAGAGAGAGAGAGAGAGAATTATGGTTATGAAGAATTCTAGCTTCAGGCTTCCATGATCCGGGGGGGGGGGGGGGGGGTGGGAAGCACCAGGCGAGGGTAAGAGGGTGGGGGGAAATCACCGGACGGGGATGAGGGGGGGGGGGGGGTTGTATAGGGGTGGGTGTAGGCTGGTAGTTGATCGGAGTGGGTGGGTAGGTGGGGGAACGGGTATATAGGATTTAACGCCCAACGCATTGTTAGGACTAGACCCTTCCCTCATTCTTTGTTAGTTTTCCTCTCTCTATCTCCTCTCACTCTCTCTCCTCTCTCTCTCTCTCGCCTCGTCTCTCTCTCTCTCTCTATATATATATATATATATATATATATATATATATATATATCTATATAGTATATATATATAGATATATATATATATATATATATATATATATATATTAGTCCCAACCCTACAGTCGTTACGTACCGTCCTGATAGCTGGCTTATCTCTTTAAGGCTACTCACATACATACCAAATTGCTACAGAAGAATAAATAAATTGTCACCTTGTGAAAAAGTACTTCAATGTGTCGACATTTGTCAAGCGTTGACTTTGCCTTTAAGGGAATCAAATGTCAGTGTATACAAGCTGGAACTCGAGTTTTGAATTTCATAGACAATACATAGGATTAAGGAGGTAAATGATATTGAATCTGTTCTCAGCATGATAAACGTGCCAATCTTTTCATAACTCGACCGTAAACAAAACACTAATTCTTATCGCACTTCAGTCTTACAGTCGATAATAAGCTTTTAGGTTTGGTTTTCCCTAAACCTATTATTGACCTAATTTGTTTTATTACAATTATTATTATTACTATTATTATTATTATGATGATGATTTTTGGTTTTGGTTTGTATGGTGTTTTTACGTTGAATGGAACCAGTGGTTATTCAGCAACGGGACCAACGGCTTTACGTGACTTCCGAACCACGTCGAGAGTGAACTTCTATCACCAGAAATACACATCTCTCACACCTCAATGGAATGACCGAGAATCGAACTCGCGCCCACCGAGGTGGCAGGCAAAGACCATACCAATCACGCCACTGAGGCGCTATTATGATGATGATGACAATGAACCCTATTCATATGGAACAAGCTAACAGGGCCATTGACTTGAAACTACAATTCATGTTTCCACAAAATATGGAGTTCATTTGGAAGAAGTACCAGAAGTTAATACGAAATACAGAATGAAGAGCTAAGTTAGGAAAAAATAACAACCTAATTAATAAATAATATAAACTTAAGCAAATCATTAAAATGAGTTATGAGGTTCCCACTTGAACATCCTCCGGGAGACGTGTAGTACCACAGTCCAATGTTGTACGGACAGAGGACCCAAGGAACAATGAATACAAATTTTTAACTGCTAGTATGAACGTATGGCGTTCTATCTCCTCTTAAAAGGCAAGGTAACGCAGGTAAAATCTGCAAATACTATTAGATCCTTCTATAGGACGATTACCTGCCTTCGTCCTTATGCTGAAAATGTATATACTATAATAGTACTAACAACGACAATATCTCGTGTTATGGTTCTAATGTCCTCTCTCCCAAGATAACGAAGGCTATTTGCAATGTTTCGGTCTGAGTGACGCACCCTTCAATATCGTTATCTGCCCGAAATATGGAAATAAAGAACAGCATGGAAGGGGCATACTACGAAAAAGATAGGTCCATCTCATACGAGACGCTACGGTATTATAGGAGGAAAAAAACTGAGATAATTTTTGTCTACGTTCAACCGTGTTATCTTTTATCCTTATCTGTATTCCGACGCTCCTATTGCCATAAAGATTACATATTACAGACAAACTCACTAACACTAAGAAATCTCTCTCTCTCTCTATCTCTCTTTCTCTCTCTCTCTCATTTATATCTAAACTCAAAGGAAGAGGGCAAGGTTTCAATTCTCGCGAGATGACGTAACTCGCAATCTATTAAACACAATCGCGCCTTTGCTAATAAAAACAGTGACATGGCCACTTAACAATTAGCCAAACCGTAATGGGTCGTAGCCATGTTGAAAAAAATAGACACGAGACTAGCAGCTTTCATCTCAAAACCCTCGCCTAGAAACATATGCAACGCGCTCTATGGGTTTAGGCATTCAAACACACACAAAGCCGTATAGAGCACATTCTACAAGAGTTCTTTAAGATGAGAACGTAAATACCACGCCATCAAATAAATTAAAGCTACGATAACTTTAAAAATGATATATATATATTATATATATATTATATAATATATATATAATATATATATATATATATATATATATAAGACGTAAGCCCGCCATACCAAGTAGAAGTTGGCGGAAGAGGAGTGGCTAGATGAAACGGGGAGAGGTGGGATTGAGGGAGAATAAGAGGGGAGCGGAGGGGAGGGGAGGGGACGAGAGAGAGAGAGAGAGAGAGGACAACATTTAATTAGGGTGGAGCAGCTTCCCCTTCATGAGACCATTCGGTGCAACATGCAACCACAAGCACTTTAACAGCTTTTCTACAAGAGCGGGCAAGTTAGCCTTGCTGCTTTGCATTTCTGCAGATATGGAAGTTTAGCTATATCCCTACTCCACACCCCCCGCCCCATTCACCCCAGTTTAAAAAAGAATACTAGGCACCCAGGGGAGATCCCAGTGCATAAATGGAAAACGACAATTATAGAAGAGTAATTAAAACAAATGCGAACGAATAAAGTCGAGCGTAAAAAGACAGACTATGGTGTGACTCACGCCAGCTTGTTTAACTCGATAGCGTATAGTGTATACAGATGTTTATATCGGCTTAGGCCGTTTCCCTGCGCAGTTAAATTTTCATAGCATTAACCACTATACACCTAAAAATGGAGGCTCATTAGCATCGCATCAAACCCAAACAGAGACTGAGTCACTCATCCTTATCTTTGCACGCATTCCTGTGCTTCCTGGATATCAAGGCCTTTCCTTCTCAATGTCTCTTTTCGCAACCATCCATCCTCCTGAGTGACCCACTCTCTGATCTGACATATCAACGTCCATTCTTTACATGTGACGCTGTACTACAAAAAACACTCCATCTTACCAACTACAATCTTTCTGCCTTCATTTGGACTTGACATCCTAATGCTAATTCCATGAAGGGGAGATGACTCAATACTACATCCTTCTGCATCCGGTCGAACTAAGGAGGAAAATTCAAGTTTCTTCAGAACGTTCTGCGCACAGCCCGATTATAGTAGTCCTCTTGAATACTCGATCCTGTGACAGAACTCCTCCTCACTCAGCCACCAGCCAGATATCTTCAACTGAATGCTGCACTTACATAGGTACAAATGACCACAAGTGTTTCCGTTTCTTCCACGATACACCAAGTAACTTACAGGAATATTGCGATATACGCTCGGCCGCCTTTCCGAATACCGAACATTTGTATGACTTACCATTAATACGACTACTATTCACACTGGAGAGTTATTCTGAAGGGACGAGCCCACCGGCCATGAACCTACCTACCAAAGGAAAGGCAGACTAACAGCAGATAGAAAAAGTAGAAGAACCGGACGGCATTTCTGCTCATACACTCGATACCAAATGGCCCGCCCATCTTTCTCCTCCACTCTCTCAAGAGAAGTCTACTGATAAATGAATACATAATGTTGCTCTGGTGCCCACTGTTCAATTATCCCTCAACATACATAGGTCTAAAGCAATTTTCACATGCACACAAGTCTTAAACAAGTTTCACATGTGCACACAAATCTAAAGGAAGTTTCACATGAGCCCATAAGTCTAAAGGAAGTTTTACACGCGCACAAGTCTGTTTAAAATGTGCACAAGGCTAAAGCAAGTTTCACATAAGTCTACAGCAAGGTTTACATGTGAAGAATTCTACAACAAATTTCATAAGTGCACACAAGTCTAAACAAATTTCACAAGAGCACACAAGTCTTATAAAAACAATTTTCACCAGAGCACATAAGTCTAAAACAAATTTCAAACGTGCACACAAGTCTCTAAAAAAAATACAATTGCACACAAGCGTAAAGAAAAGTCCACAAGTGCACGCAAGGCTAAAGTATGTTCCACACGTGCGCCAGTAATTTTTCTTAAATTTATGCAAAACTGATGTTAATCGAGTACGATATTCCGCATTATTTTCAATATATTATAAACAACAATTGGCCATATGTAGCAAACTCTCGTTGGGTTAATGCGTCAATTGTTAGTACGATAATGTAAGTGCAAACGCACTGATCAGTCTTATATCAAATATACGACCTGTTATTTCGAAGTCAAGAGTTTAATGATTCACCAGTTTCCAGAATATATATTATACTAAAAGTGTGATATTATATTATATATATATATATATATATATATATATATAATATATATATATATCTTAACTCAGACAGAACTTAGACCCAGCCCTTGAAGAGCAAAAGGTAAAAGGTGATTCTTTTAAAAGCTCTAAAAACCCAGCTACAGCTGTTATACAACATTCGACTGACAGTCACGTACAATATTCACTGTATAGATCAACACCTGTGTATTGCATTCGTTGCAAACGACAATCATCATAACGTTTTCCGGTTCTAGTGTCGAACACTTGTCGATGCAGTTGTGAGCTTGAAGCGTTAATCACAAAAGCTCGAAAGGCAACCGGCACACACTGAGAGAGAGAGAGAGAGAGAGAGAGAGAGAGAGAGAGAGAGAGAGAGAGAGAGAGATTATCAAGTCGTCTTCAGAAGAATGAAAACTAAGATAAATCCTTGTATTCACAAACATGACGCTGTGGTACTATAAAACAAATTACATAGTACAACAGTAACTGCCACATTCACATTCATGCCGTATATATTACTTACACACACACACACACACAATATATATATATATATATATATATATATATATAATATGAAGCTCTTAAAAAAAATACCGGGATTGAAGAAAATGTCCTGGCGTGAATCGAGAGAGAGAGGGGACCGTTGAAAGGAGGGAGGGAGGGAGGGAGGGAACAGTGAAGGGAAAAATGGTGGGTTGGAGGGTCGGACCAGGGTTTACGTGGCGCCGCGCCCTTAGGGGGAAGGGAATAACTGAAGAAGGGGGAGGATGGGGGAGGAGGAGGCGGCACGGAAGGGGAGGGGGGGGGTGGTTAGGTGGGGGCGTTGGGCCCCTGTTCTTACACTCTTCATTCTTTCGCTCCCTCCCGACTTCCCTTCTCTCTCTCTCTCTCTCTGCTAAGTCTTTTATTGTGTCATAATCTTTTGCACTCAACCCCCTCCCCTCTCTCTCTCTCTCTCTCGAATGTACACGAGTGTGTTACGTTATCCTATAAGAATGATCATCTATAGTTTTTTTTTTCTTAACTCATAGTATTTGATTATTCTTTACTTCTCCATTTACTCATCTGTCTCTGAAAATTATCATTTGTTCTCTCTCTCATCTAACACGTACGTATACTTAGCTATATATGAACTTGTGTTCTAGACTAACACGTACTAGGTACACTATTCTCTCTCTCTCTCTTTATATGAACTACAACATATTTTCATATGCATTACAATATACCTCTCTATTAATATATATATATATATATATATATATATATATATATATATATATATATATATATATATATATATATATATATATATTATATATATACATATACATACTTTCGTTTTGTTCTTATATGTACTAAACCATCTCTCTCTCTCTCTCTCTCTCTCTCTCTCTACCCTGTCATTATAGCAGCCCGGGGCATCCACCACCACCACCACCTTTGCCCACCCGGACCCAACCCAACTTTATGGACCCGGGGTAGGATGAGAAGAGAGGAGAGGTGGCTGGGTGAGGCATGGGGGAATAAGTTGGGTTAACTTCAGGGTAAGAAGGATAAGTTTAGAGGGGGTGGTTCGTTAATCAGGGATAGGGGAAAGGATAGATATAGGGGAAGGGGGAGTGAACGGAGATAACAACTCTCTCTCTCTCTCTCTCTCAGCAGCACTATCATCGATGAACACAGTAACTATGCATCTGTAATTCTATAATCATACCGGCAAATTCTCAGGAGTTCATAAGGGCTGTGGAAAATACTTCCTTAAAAGGAACACGGAAATAACTAGAATTCCGAGGTACACACACACACACACACATATATATATAATATATATGGCAATGAAACCTCTACCAGCGCTAATGACTAAAGTAATTAAGTGGTCTTAATCGTCAATTTAAACCAATAATGTCTCCCCAATGGGCGATGATTCAGTCAAACCTTTCCTTGTAAGACAGGAGGAGATGCAGAATGAAACAGAAGTAAATATTCGTAAATACTGTGTTTCCTTCCTTCCATCCTCCGCACTATCATCATCTGGTACTCCCGTCCGGACATTATAATTATAAGCCTTGCTTCTGCCATGTCTATAAAGTGTTATCTGTTCGGATAAAACCGAGTGTTACTTTGGGAACGGTTAAAAGGAGCTACTTTATAAAAAAGTATGAGATTCCAAATTTCCTGTTATTTATATTATTTGTTAATATGCTAGATTTATAAAAGCTAGCCAAGAGAAAGAACCAGTGACGATAGTGATAGTAAGTGGCCATCTATAATCGTTACGACTGCCAAACCTCGTATTTCTCTGACAAGTTCTGTTTCACACACACACACACACACCTACTATATTATAATTATTGGGCAATCTCAAAATTTCTTAAGTTACGAGCATTGAAATCAAACGAGAGGGCGTTAAACTCATAGACCATAGACGGAATAAAACAAGACCTACTGTTGAGAGAGAGAGAGAGAGAGAGAGAGAGAGAGAGAGAGAGAGAGAGAGAGAGATTTCAGGGTCCGAGTTCGAAAGCCGTTTGGAGATGCTGCTTAAAACCAGTCACACACCGTCGGCTGGACCTTACCTTTTCTTTACTTTTTTTTTTCTCCAAGTGAGTCACACTGGAATGTGAAATACTGGTGATAGAAAACGCTGATCTCCGATAAATATAGCACGAGAAGTTTTGGAACAATAGGAAATGGTTACCGCTAAATGGCTCTTGTTATTCTATACGTCTTAAAAATTCCTATGTGTATACTGGCAACTCAGCTGATCTAGTACTAACTAGGCCTAGGACCAGGTGGGTTCTGGGACTGGGCTACACTCTCTCTCTCTCTCTCTCGTCCGATAAGAATAACTCTGTATTGTCCACTTACACAATCAGGCACCTGTTACGACAAACCGTCCGCGTACCCTCCTACCTAATCCAACGCCCAAGGCAGGAGTTTTCTGGCATTACTTGGCATCTCACTGCTCATTTCTTTTTCAAATAATCATCATGAGTTTTCGGGCATTATTTGGCATCTCACTGCTCATTTCTTTTACAAATAATCATCATGAGTTTTCTGGCATTACTTGGCATCTCACTGCATATTTCTTTTACAAATAATCATCATGAGTTTTCTGGCATTACTTGGCATCTCACTGCTCATTTCTTTTACAAATCATCATCATGAGTTTTCTGGCATTATTTGGCATCTCACTGCTCATTTCTTTTTCAAATAATCATCACATGGAAACAAAATAAAAAGTCCAGCCTACTAATCTACGTTCGACTCTGCCAAATTGGATATGACACACTTGTAATTCTATATATGCAAAAAGATGCTTATAAACGTAACTTTTGTACACTAGACTTGTGTTCGTGTTGGTCAGCTTTTAAGCCTATGAAGAATCAAAATAGCCTAATTGTACAAGTTGCCTATGAAGAATCAAAATAGCCTAATTGTACAAGTTATAATTGAGGAATTTCTTTATAAGGAGAGACGTATACAAGGATTGAATAACTGTATGCAATAAGATAGGCAGATCCAGAGAGAGAGAGAGAGAGAGAGAATCTTCCGGAACCGCTCTCTTTCTCCCTCCCAAGGTTAAAAGAACCACTTATAGACCTCACATTTCAATATTTCTCTCATCACCCTAACCTACTACTTACTGTACAGGGGTTCGAATCCTAAGCCAGGGACCGGGCATAAGGGTTTCTTCATTTATGTTCAAGGGTCGTTAAGAGTTAAAATTTTACATGTATGTATGCACATATACACCTATTTACATATCAATTGTATTCATAGCAATGCCATTTCAACTTCTTGACTTCTTCCCACTTTATAGATATATGCTTGTCATATATCTATAAAACAAAGACAGTCACTGCCATCTACATTTCACAATAGTTGAATTAACTTCCAAGAAGTGTTATATAACATTCTTATCCACCTACAACATTCAACCAGTGATTTGACGGTCCCAATACTTCCGAGGTGCATAGGCCTACTGTTTCACAAACAATTCTTTACCGCGTGCCCGATGCACTCTGATCCCACCTTTCACGTACAGTAAAACATTGCTGTCACTCCGACGAATATGTAAATTACTGTCATGCAATTCTTCTTATGCCAGATAAGCCAGAGAAACACTTATCATCTCTTATTTCCACCGTCTTCTCATAAGCATTCAGCATCCACAGTTTCACACACTTCCACTGAAGAATATACCTGAGCAGAGGACAAAGTGAGGAAATCTTCTCAGGACTCATTTTGCTCAAGGGATCATGACGAGACCGAACAATGTTGCTCAGTTCCCTGGCAATAAAACCTATTGCGTCCGCCTTCACACACACACACAGAAAATCCATATGCTGTAAAATACCCTAATGGATAAAAAAAGACTAAGTTTTAAGGCCATTAGTTCAAATGGACTTGAAATTCGTACCGTATATAAGTGAACATTTTAGCTTAAAATAAAGAATGCTCGCTTTTTTTTTTTCTAGTGTCTACCTGCTACTAAAGAAATACATTTTAGTGGCCTACTATAAAGCTCACGGTATTGAATATTTCTCAAAGCAGGTTACCACTACTGCCCTACCAGCACAAAATTGTTTTGCTTACGCTACCGGCATACTGCTCAGATATTGCAGAGCGTTAGTCCTATCAAAATCCCTCTTCAACCCACCTGCAGGATATTCCTGTCCCCACACCCCTCCCCCCCCCCCCCCCCCCCCCCCCCCCCCCCCCCGCCCCCCCCCCCCCCCCCAACAAAAAAGACCCATCCAACCCATGTTACAACCCAACCGCCTATAAGCCCCACAATCCTTTGGAACTGGCCAATTCCGGCTCGGATATATTTCATTCCTGAACTGTCCTGAAAGACTTATATACGTACATGTCCCCCTCTACATTCAAAGCCTAACCTAACCAACCCCCTTCCCCCCCTCCCCTTTTCCCATCACGTTCCTCACTAATAATGATTAATAAAAAAAGAAGGAAAAAAAAAAAGAAGGGATGCAGCGTCCAGCCTTAGGGTACTAACCCGAGCCACCGCTTCGAAATGGATGGCTGTCCCACTCAAGATCCCTTCTCTAAAATGCCTTGCCCCCCTCTCCCCACCCCTCCAGACCCGCCCCCTAACCTCACATTCCCCCACCCCAACCCAACGTTTCAGGCTAGCTATGCCCAAGCCCCCGAAATCTCTCCTGCCACCTCCCTACCTAGAAAACCTCTCAAATATCTTCAGCCACTTACTCCTCTCCTCTCATGAATTCCACACTCTCAAGAAAACTGTAAAAAAAGATTTCTTTTCAACACTAGCAAATATCATTAGAGAATAACTACGGATTAATAGCCTGGTCATTCGAAATTATAACAAAGCTAGCATATTCAACAGGAAATAAAATGAAAATATCAGTAGTTTCTGTGTAAGAAAGCGTGAACTGCATTATCTGTTCTGTATGGCTAAAACTCATCTTCGGTATAGGCAGAGATCCATGTTTATTATATGTGTATATATATATATATATATATATATATATATATATATAGATATATTATATATATGAAAGGGTAATTTATTTGAGAAGCTCCTTGTCTTCAACAACTACTAATTACTGTTTTGAGAGAGAGAGAGAGAGAGAGAGAGAGAGAGAGAGAGAGAGAGAGAGAGAGAGAGAGAGAGAGAGAGAGAGAGAGAGAGAGACGTGAAGAGGAATAATACAGATGAACGAGACAAATTCCACAGCTAAACAACAAGGCAGTGCATCTATCTCTTTCGAGTCTGTAATGCGAACACCGCATGCGCACTCAGACCTAACACAAAAGCGTTATGCCACCACAAAAAAAATTGTCCAAGATGCTCCCTAAAGGCATACAAATAAATGTGGGGGTGGGTGTAGACTGATCTCAGTGAACCTTTATCACGCCCAACAGTCAAGTCACTTTAGCTGATGCAGATGTATCTGAACCCTGGTCCTCTAGAGAGAGAGAGAGAGAGAGAGAGAGAGAGAGAGAGAGAGAGAGAGAGAGAGAGAGATACTAAAAGCTTTGCTAGGATGAGGGAAAAAAGCATTCCCAGTTAATATATATATATATAAAGAAAAATAAAAAAAATTCTCATAGAACAACTGATATCTGGTGACATAAAGCTCTCTGTAAACTTAATTCCACGCTCTTGTGCGAAGGTCTTTAAAGAGCCACCTGATAACAAGACGAGGTCAACAACCTATATATAGGCCTAATTGTCAGACCAAAGTTGCGAGAAATCAGGGTAAACATTTCCAACTTCAAATAACTAATATTCGAAACACTAACTTAAGAAAACACATAATGGCAATTTCCATAACAGAAAACAAAATTGAAACCAAATGAACCCAAGAGAGAGAGAGAGCCAATTAGGCCTAAATCTGCGCAGCGAAAGAAGAACCATGTCAAAAACTTTATAATTACAATTCTGTCCAGTTTAAACCAGTGAATACACTGATTTGACTTCTTTATAAGGCAAATATATTGAATACTGTCCTATAAATGATAATTTTCAGAACCAAGGCCATGGAACTGATTGATAACATAACCACACAGAAAACAATAAACGTACTAATATCACTTATAACTCTATGAATCAAGCAAAAATATCACAGCACTCTCCAACACAACACAACAAACGTGGCTGTGGCGGCAAAAACGTCGTTCTTAATTCTTGATTACTCAGGTCAGAGTGGAGGTTTGACCTTGTATTGGCAAAGAAATTAATTTCAAACTATTCTGGCTGTGATGGTAAGCGGCAAAGCATAATTGTGGACTTTGCAGTAGAAATTTTGCAACAATCGTTCAGAAAAGCAACATATATGGATATTCGAAACAAGAAAGTTCTACGCA
The DNA here is from genome assembly GCF_015104395.2 of Macrobrachium nipponense. Lineage (NCBI taxonomy): Eukaryota > Metazoa > Arthropoda > Malacostraca > Decapoda > Palaemonidae > Macrobrachium > Macrobrachium nipponense. The sequence goes on from NC_061100.1 coordinate 15,381,156, forward strand.
CAAAAAGACTAGAAGAAAAAATGCTAAATTTCTTTTACCAGAAATAGAAGAAAAAACAAACTTACGAGACGAAATTGCATTAGAGTACTAACAGAAAAGAGAGAGAGAGAGAGAGAGAGAGAGAGAGAGAGAGAGAGAGAGAGAGAGAGAGAGAGAGAGAACTTCGACAACTGAACACAGATCTTTTGTAAACCCATCACTTCGTAGGGTACAAAACAAAACTTAAGGTTTCTCCATCTGCTGTAGGAGGGGGACTCATCACAAGGCACGGAAGAGAAAAGAAGGGATATGTAGTCCTGAGAGAGAGAGAGAGAGAGAGAGAGAGAGAGAGAGAGAGAGAGAGAGAGAGAGAGAGAGGCAGGTTTGGGTACAAGCCGAAGGGACGGGGGCACAGACAGGGCGTTCGAAGCTTCGGGGTAGGGGGGTAGGGGGGAAGGGAGGAAGGAGGGAAAGGAGAGGGGGGGATGCTGAGGCAGCAGATAAAAGGGGGAGGGGTCGACTCGCCGCCCCCCTCTTTCTCTCTCTTCGAACAGACCTCACACCCAACCTCGACTCCTCTTTTCTCCCCCCGACAAAAGTTCGGTTCTCTCCAGTATCGAGTGTGATCAGTGATCACAAGGCTCATCTTAATAAATGTGGTCCTAATGAACCCGATTCAAATCCAACAAAACTGGCCAACGGGTAACCGCAGCTTCACAAACGAACGATGCGCCAGGAACTGATTCCAACGGTATAACCAAGAACGAAAGTTCCAGAAATCCAAAAAATTATTCCAATCGGAAATACAAGAACGCAGATGAACCATCTGGCAACACAACTTCACTTACGCGGAACCCCCTCCCCCCCAACGCCCCCCTCTCACCAACCATAAACTTCTCCCCCCACCACCCCCTTGACCAGAAGGCCCCCCCCCCCCACCCAACACTTAGATCACAATTTCCTTTAACTAATTTCAAAGAAAGGCCACACAACCAGCTATGCACCCACCCGAGGCAGTTTGGGTGAGAACCTCACTTCAGTTGGCCTTACTCCCAAAAACTTTTCACAGAAAAAGGGACGTTTCTTTATTTTAAAAAATTTGGTATTAGACTTTAACGTTTACAACTGACCAAAAATCATTGTTATTGTTTTTTCATTAAAACACACGAAACTGAGATAATATCTGAGTGTGGGAGGGGTCACAATGTGGTCATGATACTCGTTTCTCCAGCGAGTGGTCCAATGTCCAATACATGGGCAGTCAGTCTGGAAGCATTATACGTCTAATGGCGCTTTTCTTGGCCCTAACAGGGAATCGTGTACCTGGTACATTGGCCAGAAGTCAGCTGGCGAAAGGAGGTGAAGTAACGAATTGGGGAAGACCAATTTGGGATTTCTCGACACTTCCCAATGAGGGCTGGCTGGACCCTACTGTTCACCTGAGCCATCTTACTCGACTCATATGTTTAATGATCAAGTTTTTGTTTTTTATTTTCTCGAATATTCTTCTCCATGTATGTAACTTTGGCCTACCGCCGTGGGCCGATGTGATATAAAATAAAAACAGGTAGGCGTAGGGGACATTTTTTTTTTTTTTTAAATAATGAAAGGGCTAAGTTGGTTAAATAATAAGCAAAGACGGGAGAGGGAGATCAGAGTATAAGTAATTTTTTTTTTTTAACTTTGGGAAATAAATTAAAAACCTTAATTACAGTTTTGCATGTACAGCCAGGATTGGGCGAGGAATGAAACCCAGGGCCCAAGTGTTCATCCTTATTTATTTATTTATATATGACTAGCTCAAACTTGCCACTTTGAAAACAAAGTCATAAATATAAGCGGAAACACTTGTAACTTCAACGGCGATTAGATCAAAGTGCTGGCTCAACTAAACTCCGAAATATGTTACAGTTCTCGGGAGCGTTTAAGATAGACATTACTGATAATATATAATTTAAAGTAGAAGCATATGCGTTTTGCTGAAAAAAACACAATCATCAGAGGACTTGGCTATTCAGAGTTGAAATACTGAAGTAAATGAACCTGGGATAACAATGAGTTATTAATTCAACTTTTACTTGGGTACACATTTTTAAAAAATCAGCGTCTTACTTATGGATGCTATTATTACTGAATGAGTAAATTTCAAACAGAACAAATGTGTAGACCAGCGTTTTAAGCAGCTTGTTTTGTCTGTATTAAAAATAATCATAAATAAACAATAGAAATAAAATAAAAAAATAAAATTAAAAGTAATACAAGAAAAAATATAAAATGTAAATAAAAATAAAAATATAAAATTAAAAATAGTAAAAATAAAATTAAAATAACTCCGTTCTCTGGTATAGTCCAAGGTCCACATCAGGCGTCTTATTCTCCTTCAATATCTCACAGCGAAGGCTGGAGCAAAACCGGCTTAATCTAGAGTTCTCGAACGAACAACCATAAGTTTTTCAATGTTATGAGTGTAATAGCAAAAATCACATTTAGACAGTTTTTACAACCGTTCGTGAAACACAAGCTGGTTGAGTGTATATGACCATGAAAATAAATCCTTGGATCAACATGTTGACGTAAACATAATTGGTGTAAAAATGAAGAACATCAATATGTAGTCACATTAACTCGTACAGGTGTTGGTAGGAAAATCCATTGAGGAAAAAAAAAAAGCAGATGAATCATATAAAAAAGTGCAAACAATTTCCCTTTACAGTATTGAGTCTCTCTCTCTCTCTCTGATATATATACTATATATATATATATACTATATATATATATATATCTATATATATATATATATATATATATATATATATATATTGTGTGTGTGTTGTTTACATTATTCAAACTGCCATATAATTGTGTAAGTAGTTATGTGGTACTAGCATAACTACCATGTAATAAAGCAGTGGGTGCACATCTATATAAATAGGGTGGAATATGTTACATTTAGAAGTGTCTTTGCATAAACTTACAAACAGGAAGTTTGCAGTATGCAGTGTGTATGACTATGAAAAGTAATATATATAACGCATGAAAATTCATTTAGAAAATTAATTCTGTAGGTTCCTCCCTTCAATAACCTTGTTCAAAACATTGACTTTTTTTTTATGTTGCATGAACCACGAGATTCACTTGGATATATTCCGTCTAGGCTTGTTCTATTTGTTTTCTTTAACATCAGAGAAATGTGTAAACAACATGGCTTTTAGGGCCTTAAATATGCCGACATCTAAGTGGCTAAATAAAAAAAAAAACTAAAATATGACAGATATGACCAAAACTTCATGACAAATACTAAATCCAAAAAGTTACACAAGGGTTTACATCATGTATGACGTCTGCTTGGTAGCTCTCATCCCAATGAAAATATATGTAACTGGACGCTTGTTGGTTTCCATTGTTTTCAAGATATTTTGTGATAATGTCAAGTTCAAGATATAACCCAACGCCCCCCGTCCCCGCCCCCGACGCTGACGAAACAATGAGATCACCGCTTTCCCCGAGTCGTAACTGCATCATGTACTCTCAAGGAAATTCACTTTGTACACGAAAGCAAGTGAAACATTTAACTTGTTAAGAATGACGATGATTTTTTTTTTAAAACCACTCCCACTTAACCTACGGGTTTGGCTTTGTTCCGAGTATTTTGGCACAGATGTACAAAACACTGGTGTACAGGTGTGCTACTTGTGTGAAATTAAGCAATTACTACAGTCTGTTCACAATAAACCTCATCTATTTTGAAAAAAGGAAAAAAAATCCAGAAGGGGGAACATCAGTTAACTCATACACACCCACAGCTGCACTTGAAACGCAGCTGCCAAACGTTCGATACATCACAATAACACGAAACCTTCACTCCAAACAGGTTTTACTTCCATTTGCACAATACCACCAACAAAAACTTTGTCTTTTAGTGCATTATCTAAGTATATCCTATGCACTTCAATATATGCATTCATAACATCACACGTATGCTCTAGACCGAAAAATGTCACAGAGAACGTAACTTGCCACATGGTTTTGTATACAAAGCTGCCGGACCACAATTTAACTGGCTCTTTTTCTTCTTTAACACGACAATTACCCAATTCTACAACCATGCGGACTTGAACTGCACAAAACTATTACAACCCATACAATTCTACAACATAAACGCCTACAACGGAACAAATATCTTAAGATCCTAGGCCCAACATAACTTTCATTTTCACTTTATACCCTTAGAGGAGGAGCAGAGATGATATTTACCCTCTCGGTGGAAATTTTCCGGTTAGCCAGATACTACAGGATCACAGTTCCACGCATCCAGTTCAATACACAACGCGGCTTTTCCTCAAGAATGTATCATCGGTAGAGAAGAGGAATAAACAGGTTAATACTGATAACATATAAAGAGAACACCGCTCAGCACAGCACTAGACTCATCACACACACCAGACTGAAACACGAGTGACGGCGTGTGAGTGAGAGAGTGAGAATGCTAAGGGACTGGGGTGGGAGCCCGAGAGAGAGAGAGAGAGAGAGAGAGAGAGAGAGAGAGAGAGAGAGAGACTCCTCGTCTCTAGACAGAGGTTCGGTGATTTTGGGACACTTATTGTTGGGGATCCTTCCTCCCTCGTGAATAGCGGGGGGACATTGTTACGTTCGAACTGTGACGTGGAACTGCAAAAATGGCCGGAAACTCGAGTACTTGCAATGCTGTGTCAAAAAATAAAAGTTAACTCTACAGACTCCCGCCCAACCTGAGAGGCATAATAACGCAACAAGTGGGAGAGAACTTTTTGAGAAAGATGTGGCAACACTTCGTTCCCAGAGTGTTGTCGTCAACCGAGCAGGGAATTATTGGACTTTAAATCCGGTGAGGATATGTGTCACCAGCAAAGAAATCCAGGGACACCTGATCGACGTATTGGCTGGATGCACGCAGATTTATCTTACAGGATTCACGTCGAAACTTTATAATAAATAAAAGACTTTACGGATAGAAGAATGTGAGCTCCATCATCGCCACCACCCGCTGATGCCGGGGGGGCGTCGAGGAGGGGTCAAACAGGCGGATGGCCGTAAAGTGAGAGAGGGGGCGTGTTGCGGTAAATGAGGGTTTCAAGCGGGGGTTGATGGGGGGAGGGGAGCACAGACAAACGAACACGCACACACACACACACAAATGGGGGCCTGCGCACAGAGAGAAGGGGGCGCCCGAACGACCGTTACAAACGCCCATAGCTTTCAAATTCGGAGACCTATAGACCACGGGGGAGCATTTGCTTATGTTTATATACATGTTTAAAATATCTGCGACGTTTCGTAACCACTCTTGCCATATCGTACTTGGTTATCAAGACCGTAAAAAGCTGCGGCATCACTACACTAGTAAAATAAAAGAAAAAATGAAAAAAAAACTACTCCGATGATAAGATATCCACTGAATTGGAGAGAACAGTATTTTGTATTAAAATTACCTAAATTGGGTATTCCTGTAGGCTACAGTCAATCAGGAACCTTACATTCTTGTTTTTAATATAACGTATTTTATTTTCAGCAGATTTAAAGTGGTATCTGTCCGTTGTCAGATATAATTCTTGTCTATTGTCCAGTCACTTATTTCCTAATCTCTTTCAGATTTTCACACACACACACATATACATGTCTATATATAGATATATATATATATATTTCTGCGAAGTTCATCTTTTATTCAGTAACTGAAGAATCAACAGAAAAATCAGAGGTGACTCGAGGGAAAAATAAAACAATGTTCACTCCATAATAATTATACCTCACCTGTGCTGTTTCATACACCCACAGAGAAAGCTCACCAAACAGTGGCATTCAAACACACTCACGCCTCCTGTTTTTACAAAGACTTCTTTCCAATACTTCACTAAACTTCTTGCGGCACATATACTACACAATAACTCATTTGAACGACTTCAAACTTTATTTTGTATTATGTACTTAACAGCCATAGTTCACTTCTATACGACGAAGTTAGTTCAACAGTGGTCCTCTAACATGTACACCTTTGCATCCTTAAAGCTGTAATTCTCTGAGTGGCAAGCCTTGATAATGGCAGTGACCTAAGCTTTTATACTTGGTATAATCAAACCCTGAAGTATCAACAAAAATTTAAATTCATCTGCTACACTTACGCAACATCATCTTCACGGCAGGTATCAATAACACTTGAAGCAGTGGTAGCCCCTTGAATGGCTCCTTCCTGAAGCAAGCACTAAAATGCTTTTGTTACATTCAGCAATGTACAATTCCTCTTTCCATCTGTGTGAGATGGTTGGAAACTTGTGACTTACCTTGCCTTTCTAGTATTTTGCTCTTCCCTACCCTTGTTTTGTCTTGCTGCACCAACCACAGGCAGCTATTTATATACCTTCCTCCAGCTCTCATAAGTTTTGGCACACAAACACACACACACTACCACAGAGGGCAGACACTATGTAATCCTGGTCAACCCATCCAGACATGAAATATCTCAAACAAACAGCTAGCAAAACCAAAAAGACAATCATAATTGACATGCTTTAATTAGCTTTAACCACTTTTTCATGGCCCTCTATACCCGAGTGTTTCCAAGAAAATTGTAACTGGAAATACATAGGCACATAACACTGGATCTCTATGATTACTCCTTTCAATAAGTGCATACACCCATTTCTTAACAGCCATTTTGCCATCAGTTATCAAACTTCTATGTACAACTACACCTGTGCAACCTGTATCTTGTAGCAGTCACTTTCTCCTTGCCTTCATAACTTCGCTAACTGGTGAATTTTGGTGTCTCTTACTCTGCTTCTTGAGCCTGCATCCTTGTAACACAACGGGTAGTTCAGTTCCATCAACGGGCTTCAGCTTGCCATCCTCACAAAACATAAAAGTGGTCACCTGCCTTGGTTCTTCCTCTATCGTAGTATACTGGCTGCCTTTTCCTGCTGGTCCTTGTTCTTTATAAGCATACAGCTTTTGGCCAAGCACCCTGGCTTATGACACAATGAACATACCCTCACTCTTGTCTGTCTGCTTCTGCTCAGTCATTTTGTGGTGCTTCAGTTTATGGATACTCCTACTAGACCTCAACAATTTCTTCCGAAGAGCTTCTATGGATTACTTACAAGCTTTACCTTCTCACCAATCTCCTTTGGTACTCCTTCTCTAAGGAATATTGTGCCATCCTGATTGAAAAAGAGCTAACAGTTATTTATTCTTATTCATTTTTATCTATTTTTATTTATTGATCAATTTATTTTTATCTATTTTTATTTATTTATCTATTTATTCTTGTTTATATAAATTCTTTGAAGAGCAATTCCATTAAATCACCAAATTCTTTTCTGAACTAAGCTGCTCCAATCTGCCCGTCGAATAACTCTGTACCCTGGCTATCAACTGGTATGAGGTCTTACCTTTTTCTTGTTTAGTCTCATGGAATTTCTTCTTAAATCCTTCTTCAATCATCTCCTACCTTTTCATAAGAGCCATCTTCAGGGTATAATTCAAAGTTTTATCAGAGGCATAAAAAAAAAAAAAAAACTGGAGAGACTTACTTGTCAGTAATATGCTCTCGCAACCCCAGGCCAACCTTGGCTCTATGAAAGCATTTATGTCATCACATTTCTCATCACATTTGGGTAACTTGAGCCTGGCAATATCCACATGGGTGCTAGTGATGCTTATCAGTCTCTCTCTGAAATTTCACTACCAATTTCTGCCTTCAGTCTTAACACCTAAAGTTCCAGAATATTACTGTGCATGAAAGATATCATCTGATCTTGAAATGCAACATAGACAATGGTGGATACACACAAAAGAAAAAGTCTTCACATACCACATAACCTGACAGACACATCTTGCTACCTTTCTTGTTTCACTTACTCTGTGATCTGCCTTTTTGTCTAATTCCACGTTCATTAGTTAGACTTACATCCTACATGAATAAAAAACTGATACTCTTCCAACACATCCATATGGAGTTCATTGCTGTATTTTCCTGGTTTTCGCTTAGTATAATAACCTTCCTCTTTCCCATATTCACTTTCCTCTTTCTACTTTTGCAAACCTTTTCCAACTCCTTCACTTGTTTCTGCCGCGTCTTTCCCAATTCACAATCAGTACTGTATCATCTGCAAACATCTCCTCAGCTATATTCTCTCATCTATTCATTATAACATCCTTTGCTTCCATCACGAAAACTTTTAGGTGGCCTCAGTAACTTATCATCTGTACCATACATCTCAAATGCCCACCACATTGCCCTTTTGTCGATTCTGTCAAACTTTCCTAGATCCGTATACGACAACTACAGACTTTTCCTTTTACTTCCAAACACCTGGATCTTGGAAAAATTTTCCTTTTATAATAAATACACACACACACACATACAGACTGTTCTTCCCCTTATCGATCCCTGTCATACATCTTATTTTTTCAATCAAAATCCTATCACATATCATTCAAACTAAGCCAACAATTATTATAACCTTGTAATTCTTCTAGAGTAGCCATAACCTTATCTATAGGCTATGAGACAATTAAAACCATTCGTCTATCCATCCCATTGCATCCATTCCTTTACCCTAAGACAAACCCTCGTCAGCCTCTCATCCACCTGGGTATCTTCCAATTCTTAAACTCCCATGAGCTCTTCCATTTTCTACAGTCACCGTCAAAGTGTTCTCAAACTAAAATTACACTGCCTAAAGATCTGTCTCGCCAAGTGCCAATCATCTAGCTTTCTCCACATAAAATATAACAAAATAACTATTATGCATTTTTCTCTTCTGCAACACATCAAAAACTAAATTAGGAATTTATTCTCTTGGGTTATTTGCGATATCAGTGCAACACATGGGGCTACAACCCTCATGCCCTTGGCCGTTTGGAAAATTATAAACCAAACAAGAGAGGCAAGGGTGTATAATTCTGTTTTCTGCTTCATGCAGGAGTGAAAACTTTGCCTGTCTCTGATTTCAATAGAAGAGACTGAAATATCATTTAAGGGGTATTTCCTTTCCCCATGGGCTGTCCAGACTTTTACCAGGTGGTCACCTTCTTTGAAATGCATTAAATTTAAATCCAAAACATTGGCACTTCATTGAGCAGCAATGCCTGACTACCACCATGTGAGTTGTCCTCACTGAACAGACTTGCTTGGTGTAATGTGCTGATGCTGGGTCTTAGAGGCTGTTACATTAGTAAGAGCGTGTGCCAGCAAAAGGCTAGCTTAATCTAAAGCAATTAAAAAAAATTAGTATTCTTTGCCACTTCTGGGACACATCCTCCTCCTAAGGGTTCCACAACCCTCCACTAGGGGCTCCTCTGCTTTGGGATACATTTCGTAGAATCTAAAAGCTACTGGGACTTCTCAGGCCGGGTCATCTACCGTCAGACAAGATATTTTGGTTTTGCTGCTTCATATGCTTCAACTTTTTACCAGTATTTGTACATCTCGATTAGGTTGCGATACAGAATTCGCTTCCTATCCCTCATAATGTTTGAAACGTAAAAAAAGTGTCAGTTCACCAACTCTCTGTTTCCTGTGAAAAAATAATAATAATAATAATAGTCCCTTAATTATTCATCTATTTCGCGTGAGGGAGCTTGCTCTGCACTTTCTCGTGGAAAGGATTTAGCCGAAGTTGTTCAGATTGTTGTGAAGTAACAGTGTATTTTGGAAGGAAAAACAATGCTAACCTGTTTTGTAAGAAAAAAAAATCTTTTTAAACAACAAAATGATCAAGCACGTATGTCAAAACTGCCAACAACTTGCATTTAACCTTGCCAAACTTATTTTCATTATTATCAAGCAATAACCCAAGCTTATTGTATGGTGCAAAAAACAATTCTTAAGGCAAATATATCTTTTGAAAGCCAGCAAGTTTACGAATTCTATAAATAAACCGCAGAAAGCAGAAAAGGTTTGAACTTTTAAAAATTGCGATCAAAGTTGTTATGGTTCACTCTTGTACGTTATCATGATTTTCAAGAGAAATGAGAATGTTTTCGAGATTTATAAGACTTAGTCTAAACATTCTAAACTTTGCAACAGAGAGAGAGAGAGAGAGAGAGAGAGAGAGAGAGAGATTTGGGTCAACAGAACCGAGAGACTCTGTACCCTGTCTGAGCACACAAAAATTACAACAGAAAATGACAGCCTAAAGTCGCCGAGCACGGAGTTCGGACCCTGGCTGCACCCAACTCGGGAGAATTGCCGAACCTTAATAATTTTCCATCACTCTCCCTCCCTCCCGGCTCCAACCCCTCCCCCCCCCCCAACCCATCCATCGGTCGTTCCCTCCCTCCCTTCCTCTCACCCACGGCGTTTAGTCTCTTCCCCTCCACTTTTCGTCTTATCCTTCTCCCTAAACCCCCTTCTTGTAACCCTTACATAATATCCTCCTATCATCATCACACACACACAGGGTTTCTGGCTCGAAGTTTTCGCAACCACCATAGATAGACTGATGTGTGTTGTTGCCATATGAGACTAAAAGAAAACGGCGCGACTACTGTTAGACCTAATCTAGGAAAAATATGATTTCCTGTATATGGTTCCGTAGAGATTCAAGCAGACAGAGAACTATCAATTCACTATAAAATGCACATTTTTTCCATGGATACCAGACTACGTCGAACCCATAAAACACCGGAAAATATAATTTGAGTTATTGTCTAAGCCTTCCCTTACTAATCCCAAGAGAAAGGGAGGTGGTCCTTTCGAAATCTGTGGGAGGAACTAAATTTTCGAGAAAAAAATGTAGGTTTAATTTTTTCTTCATTTTAATAAAACCAGATATATATAATCAACATATGGTAATTTACAACATTCAATTTTTAAAGGGGTTCTTCATTTACCACAAAATTCTCATTTGATTTGATCACGAATGCTACCAGCGCGAGAAGAGATCAACCTAATTACCGTGTCGACCCTATATGATTTATAGAACGAGTTTGTTTTCCACCAGCTACTATATTCATATACATATACATATGTATGTATGTGTTATATAAACATAGATTACATCATGAAATCATCATTTTTCTTGGCTCGAAAGTTCAGAAGAAAAGTTATAGCTACTGTCAAGGGGGTGTATTTGTTGGTTTGTATGGTGTTTTTACGTTGCATGGAACCTGTGGTTATTCAGCAAAGGGACCAACGGCTTAACGTGACTTTCGAACCACGTCGAGAGTGAACTTCTATCGCCTCAATGGAATGCCCAAGAATCGAACTCGCGGCCACCGAGGGGGCAGGTCAAGACCATACCGATCACGCATGTATCACGAAAGCGCGGATTTAGAATTGAAACCATGTTCCAAAAAGAGGCGACAAAACATGCCATCAAAAGAGCGGAGTTTGTTTCTTCTTCACCAGATTTAACTGGGAAAATATTCTTTGAACACAGGAGGCTGGAGAGTGTGGCAGTACAAGGAGGCAACACATGAAGTCAGACAATAAACTGAACGTGGACTGGCCATTTCCATCTCTAATATATTCCTTAAATTCTGCCAAATTTCAGGTACTTCCTGAGAAAGAATGAGATGCATTGTCTCCTTTGCCAAAGTAAAGGATCCTTCATTCTTCCTGTAAGTCTGATCAAGCTGATGCTAGACACTAAAGTAGGGAAGTTCAGGGTAGGTTTAATGATTGACATCAGCTGTCTCTCAGTACTTGTGGCTTCCTTTGGCTCCACGTTGTCCAACATAGCAATGATAATGTCTTCTTTTAAACGAAACCTCTCGCATATCTCTAACAAGAAAGTTTTGAAAAGAACACTGAGCAGTCTGACCAAAACCTGGTTTCATTTTCCCTTAGATTATGTTTCTGGACTTTCTGAACATCATTTTAAAGAATTAGGAAATTTTCACATTATCCTTTCAAGCTTTGAGTTAATTTTTCAAGAACCGGAAAGATTTTTCAAACGCTGGTAGCACTGTGATACAAATTCCAGCCGCTCCTTTGAGAGAGAGAGAGAGAGAGAGAGAGAGAGAGAGAGAGAGAGAGAGACGAGAGAGAGAGAGAGAGAGAAAAAAAAAAAAAAAAAAAAAAAAAACAAAAAAAAAAAAAAAAAAAAAAAAAAAAAAAACCGGGACGCGCTTATGACATGGGGATGGATCCATGGGCGCCCGCACATACGGGCAAAAGGGGGCATTGCCCATCCCTGGAATCCTGGAAAAAAAAAATTATATATATTACATTTAACTACATCACTTTTCCTTTCCATTTTACATTATAAATTCTTTCAGTTTAAGTAAATTAAAGGTACATTTTATATCGTATGATATTTGTATGCATTATATAACAGCGTTGCTCCTTCCATGAATATTTGAATTCAGTTGAACAGAATATGGAATTGAAGGAAAAAAGTCAGTGTAACGTTGTACTTTTTCCTTTATCACATCTTGCTTCACTTAAATTACTTAAATTATTGGCATCGCAATTCCACTGCATATATCTATATATATATATATAGATATATATATATATATATATATGCCCCTTCTTGGAAAATATGCTGCGGGCGCCCATGTTGGGGGGGGGGGGGGGGGGGTGGGGGGGGGGGGGGGGGGGGATCCACGCTTCCGTCAAACGCCGCCGAGTCAAGGAAGGAGGAATGAGCGGAGATGATCCTGTCTAAGTTACCGGGCTATCACAACTAAACAGGGCTTATTCCCCGTAGGACGGTAGTGCCGTCGATGCACCTCATACGGTGCAATGTAGGCATTACATAAGGTTCTTTGCAGCGTCCCTTCGGCCCCTTGCTGCAACCACTTTCATTCCTTTTACTGTACCTCCTTTCATATTCTCCTTCTTCCAACTTACTTTCAACATTCTCCTAACAGTTGATTCATAGTGCAACATTTCAAACCTTTCCACTGTTGTTTTAGATTAAGCTGACCTTGTGCCAGCACGGGCTCTTGCTCACCGAGCAGCCCGTAATCCTTTTCACTGTCAATTTCCGTTTAAGCATCGAATGGCTTTGTTGTGCCCCAGCTCTTGGCATTATGCCTGAAACCTATAAATAAAACAGGGCTTAACAGCTAAGTAACTACAGGGGGTATGCAGGGAGTATGGTTTTGGAGCAGTCCTGGTAACATAATATGTGAGTAGTGTGCCCACGGTCTAGAGTCTAGACCGTGAGTATGCCTGGGCAGAGTGGCATCCGCGGGTAACTACTGAGAGGAGTAAGGACATACATACACTAGGCTGCCATACCATACACAGGTGACAATTCAATATGAGAGTTAGCAAAGTTGCTACCTTCAACAGCTACAAGTGACTTCCATGCAAAAACAAGACTACTGAGTTAAGTTGAAACAGAGGAAATTTGAACAATGAAAGATGTGAATATTGCAGTACAGATGAAAATGTGGGAAGGGGTAATGAACTGCCACATACTGAAAATGTCTACTATGGATCAACAACAATTACGTGGGAGATATGAAAGAAAGAAAGAAATGAGGGTGAAGGGTCTGTCTAACCCTCGTGATAAAGCAAGGCCTCGCGCCTACCCAACTGTTAAGTCTGTGACTGAACTAAGAAAGTAAAGGAAACTACTAGATTCAACAATACTAAATATTGCAAAAGAATTCAACTAACTTGGCCAATGAATGAAGACAATTTCAAAGTAACTTATCCAATGGATAAAAATGAACTTTAAATTACGTATCGAACAATTTCAACAAGAAAAGAACTGCCAAAAGTCAATTATATAACTACACAAGTTCCGTGGTGCTGAATAACATAGGGCAGATTCACAGAACTGTTTCTTAAAAAAACTAAGGTAGGTACAAACCTAAAAGGATCTGCTATGACCACAAACACAAGGACGATCCCAGAACATCAGCCATGGCAGCGGAAAAAATGTGATGAAACAACTAATGGACATAAGATTACTCGCAAGACTAAATGTATCGTTTGACCTCTTCTTTAACTAACAAGGAGACAGTGAATGCAAAATTTAACTTGCTGATGTCAACACACAATTCTGACCTCGCGAATTTATTAAAAACCCCGGTTTTCCGAGTTAATGAGACATGTCCACAATATAATAATGTTTTTATATCGTGGGGCATACCTACCTATAGCTATGCACATTAACACTGAGCTAGTTTATATTTCAGATGAAAAATGTCATGACAGTAACTGAAGCTAGTTTCAAATTGATTAAATTACGCATAATAATAATAATAATAATAATAATAATAATAATAATAATAATAATAATAATAATATTGGTATCTATCCAAACTCGAGCTCTGGTACTGTCATTCTATGGGTCACTCAGTAATCTTGACCGTCAATCGGAAGGTACGGATATGGTGATCCGGCAGAATGTGATAACTATATAGGCTAATAACTTGCTTTGGCTCTAACGAAACTACTCACTATGCTTGTTCTCCACAGACCAGAGAAATAAACTGATGGATAACTTAAGAGATGAACGGGCTGGTTTTATGGAAGACAACTGTATCGAATATCAAATAATTGCGCTATGACATTGTGCAGCAACGTAAGAGATTTTAAAAATCTCCTGATAGCTTTTGCCTATTATGAGAAAACATTCGACGGCATCTACGGACCAATATAATGGAAGGCCTTGCACTAATAAAAAAAGTAAAAGCTAACTGAAATTACCCATGAATGATGAACATGCAAAGGTAATATTAAGTACATTTTATCGAATGGCTGCGGAACTGGAGGCTATTCCATAGATATAGACTTTTAAAATAAAGAAAATGAATATTTTGTCGTGATAGAAAACGGTGCGAGTGTCTTTATGGGTAACTATAATAAGAATAAAATTCCACTCCAGCACGACGTCTTCAATCAAAAAAATTTATTATGTCTCATCTTCAGGGATGTAACACGGAAATGTCGTTTAACATAAAAGTAGCTGCTGTGTTTTCTTTTTTTTTTTGTATAAAAGTCATTGATCAACCAGTTTAATTGTATTAGGATAAAATGCTGCAGCAATGTTTTCAGGGTTGGGGGTTCAGAGTCTCAAGGACAACAAATGAACGGTTACATTATTTACGGTATAGTCCATGAAATGAATTTTAGCAGAGTGCAAATCACAACAAAAGGATCCAGTTAATAGTTTGCTTGTTTGTATGGCACCAGTGGTTATTCAGCAACGGGACCAACAGCCTTAAGGCGGGCCACTCACAGTCGATCTGGTCGTACGGTGAGAACTGAGTCGGAGGAGACCAAAAAAAAAAAAAAAAAAAAAATTACTGTAAACTCACGTTACTGCCCGGTCTGAACAAAACAAAGTAGTCAGTCTTGAGTTGGCAGCCACACAGTTCGGACGTGGCGGAGGGAATATCTGATAATGAACCATATATGCTCAGACTGTGCCGTTGCAGCCAATATAACAATAAAAAAAAAGCCACGAAAAAGAATATTGGGACAATGATTGGTTGTTGAAGAAAGAAAATCTCACATTTATTGCTTTTAAAGGAAATACAGGTAGCTCCCAGGGATTGCTATGATAAACGTAAGGGTGGACGAGGCAACCTTAAATTTTGTAGGAAGATAATAACGGTCGTGCAAAAGGACACATGCATGACTAAATCCACAACGCCCTATGAAAGGCTAAGTGCCACATTACGCTACTTAGCGACTGACTGTTCTTATCAAGATATAAAATTGAGTGTGGCCATATCGCCCAAAGCTCTTGGAAGAGTCATTCATGCTGGAGACATGCTAAGCTATTTGGACAGCTCTCTGCAAAGACTACATAATCAAGATAAATAAAACTCATGTTTACATATTTGTATCTTTGATAAAAAATAAACTAGCTTTTAGAAACTCAAAATAATTGACTCTTCTACAAATATACCAAACAGTTTGTAGTGTATAAAATTAGTGTTGGAAATTATAAAAGTGAAAAGGTAATAAATCTTTGCGTAACCAGTCATTACACTACGCTACTTCGCAATCAACACCTAGTACCTACAAGAAAATTATAAGGGTGTGAGGGAAGTTCTCCTTCAAATCATATATAATTTAGGAGCTTTTTAGCGTATATTCTCATTTCGTTTATTTTCTTATTTTTCTTTTACTTTGGATTATAGCTGACTAAACGTCCTGAGCAAGGCACCATTTTTTTGTTTTGTTTTGAGAGATTGCTTTACGTATTGTATAATATACGTTACTATTAAACACACACACACACGTAATATATATATATATATATATATATATATATATATATATATATATATGTATATGTATATACAAGTATATGTATATGTATTATGGTATATGTGTTATATATAATATATATATATATATATATATATATATATATTTGATATAGATATATAACGTAATTTGGTACTTTGAAACCTTGTCGTTACTCCAGGATCTAGAAACGCTAGGGCATTCAATTTCCAACATCACTGTGGTGAATGAAAGTTTTAAGTAATTTAATCTTGTTTACACTCATAATGTAAATTGTAATTATATAAAATGTTACAAAATTCAGTATGTAAAGAAAAAGGAAAAATACGTATATACGTATATCATGTCTAAGGGACGACACGTCTTATGCACCACTTCCTGATTTCTTTGATGTCTCTACTTTCCTTAATTCTTTCCGATATGAAGGTCTTATATTTATTATTTATCTTCTTGTTCACCATTTCTTTCGTTGCATCAGGACACTTTTTCTTTAGTTTCTCAAATATCGATTGATAAGCTGCATTTCTGTTGTGTTTGTCAAAATATTCTTAACTTTTTATATTCCACAGATATTGCCACGACTTATAAATCTCGACGAACCCCGTCCAGAACTCTTTATCTATCGAAAGTCTGTCATGTTGAACGATATCCTCTTTTGTGCCGTTTCATGGTGAATGAACCTCCTAGTTCATCAAGCCTCGTCAAAGACACCACTCACGGTCAAACTATCAGTTCTGAACGACTTAATCTAAAAAATCCCTTTGACTGTCATGTCGGACTGTGAGTTGCTCATTCAAACCTCAACTAGCAGGTTTGTCGATCCGGCTTGACTTCCGGGCTTGATCAGATATGACTTGACTAAAAAAAAACGCCCCACTCCCATTCAAACTTGCTTAAACCCCGCCCATTTCGATCGGGCATGACAAATCCCATCTGACGTGAGTGGCCGGCCTAAGTGACTTCCGAACCACGTCGAGAGTGAACTTCGATCACCAGGAATAAACATCTCTCACATCTCAATGGAATGCCCAAGAATCAAGCTCGCGGCCACCGAGGTGGTAGGCCAAGACCATACCGATCACGCCACTGAGGCACGTTCCAGTTGGTAGTACTTGTACTTTGTGATCATAACTAGTGTGTGTGTGTGTGTGTGTAAGAATTAGCAGTTAGCTGGCCTTGATTAGTAGATGCCCAGGAAAAAGACTACATAATAATAAACCCTTTAAAAAATTAACTCCTGTTCGTACAATTAAGAAGCCAAATACAGAAGTGGAAAATGTCTCCACAGCTACTACCAACTTCTCTAAACCTTTCAGCTACAGTTGCTCATCAATTACATGCAAATAACAACAAAGATAAATTTTGGGGCAAGAAGGACGGCCAGGTTACGTACAACCTGGAAAACTGGATTGAACAGATACACATACCTAAATTACAAAGCAGGGTCAGACCTAGCTTGATCTAGGGGTAGGAGGAGACACGGATCGGTATGTCCGCACACAGGCATAGAATGAACCAAAATTTGAGAGAATTAAAGCAATACTTTAGGAAAACATTAAACCTACTCTACAGTAGGCTACACCGATCCTGTTAGCAGCCTTGCAAAGATAGTTCATGGTTGGAGAGTAGACAGAATTAAGAAACCTGCCTCGGATGGAGTCCACAGTTGTATTATTAACTATAATAAATGAATTAACTATAATAAATGAATGGGGTCATTTAGTTTCAAACGCTCCATAGGCAAGAACAGGAGAAGGTGAAAAAGTAATATCAGTTGGAAATTGCAAAAATTGATAAGGTTATCCTTACTAAGTTAGGAACTTTACCAGCACAAGTTATGGCAAGGATGGGGGCTAGAGGATGATGTAGCTGATATTGAATGATGTTTACAGACCCTTAGCTTCCATAAAACAGGAAAGAAAGAGGCAAAATAATCGGAACTACTTTGATTGCTGTAGGACACCAGCGAGAAATCCCAGTCGGAGGGAAAATTTCCGAAACTGTCTCTGTACTCGTTAAAGAATACAAGTCACTATTAAACTCCACATTATCAAAAATTGGTATTTGTAATTTCGTGTGTTAACATCTTACTGATAAGTACTAGAACACATGAATGGAATCGCTTCAGAATTTTTATTTGTATCATATAAATTCTCTATGGAAATTAGCTTTAGTGTTATTTTTCCAACGAAATTTTACAGAATTTTTTACTTTATATGAATGATCATAAATATTCAAGAGTGAGAACATTAACTTGGATCACAGTTGGTGACAAAGAAAAAAATTGTTTGATTATTCAGAAAGTTCTAAACTTATTTTCCACGAAGACGTAACCCTGAATCATCAAATGAAAAGAGAGAATTTTTGATGATGCTCAAATTTTACTTAATACATATGCAATTGGATGTTTAGTTTTGTTTACAAAATCTACGACTCGATACTAACCACGAATATCTGTCGTGAAAGACAGTAATTCAAATCACTCAAAAAATAATAAATCTGAATATTTCATAATGGTTAAATATTAAATCTATCAATCAATGACATACTAAATGAAATTTCCATTTACAACTGTTACCCATAAAGACCAGTGGGACGCATTTTCTATGACGGTGCAAAATTCTTTGCCTTAATCATTAAGTTTCTGAACTTTTGAAACTCATAGTAATTAAATTCTTAAGTTGGTAAAAGCATTAACCTCCTAGCTTCGTCTTGTGTCAAGTCAATCTCGAGTCAAAACTAATTCACTAAAAAAATAACTTGATGGAGCATTCGAACTCACAAACGTTGCTTTATGTTCTCACACTTGGCGTATCTACCAAATCAATACAAATTTGTTAAAAAATCTGTGACCCGTCAAAATATTATAAAATTTACTTTACGTTTAATTGCAAAAGCAAATACAACACAAATTTTATTCAAAAACTTGATGACAAAATAAAGGAATTAAAAAATTATTCCATTCTTACTTTCTTTTCCATGATATATATCTATCAAATACCAGTATGCACCATTAACGACCAAGATTAATACATCTATAAGAGAATTCTTTGATTCATTTTGGAGAGTTAAATACTACTCGAAAATACATTGATTTGTAAAACTTTGCGGTTTACTCTAGGAGCAAGAGCCCGTGGTGGCATAAGGCCAGCTGAATCTGAAACATCATCAAATAAAAACAAATACGAAAGCATAAATCGGTAGAAAATTAAGAGACGTCGACAGTCAAACCAAAACCACTACGAATATGTACGGATTTGATTCATAAAAGCTTGACCTGAGCAAGAACACAAGGAGAGTTCAGTTGAATATCGTGTAGATGTGGCAGAAACGGTGCCACATTTTCCTTATACTACCAGGTCGTTCAGGGTTAACAGCTTGACATACTGTTCTGCTTATCTAACACCGAAGACGTAAAAAGATAACCTTCTGAATTATACGAATACCCAATATCTAGCCTAGCCTCACTGATGAAAATCAATCACGCAATGCTATAAAACTACACTGCTATTGACCCTCAAGTGATGGCAGATGGTAAGGTCCTTTAAATATACTAAGGGTATATTTCAAGGACCTTGGGAGGTTTTAAATTAAGTCGACCTTGTCCCAGAACGGTCCCTTTCTTCTGGGGAGCTCATAAGAGGGATAAATAGAATTTTATGCCCGAGTGGTTCATTACACAACCAAGGAAACTATGAAATTCCCACATATGTAAATATAGTGATTAAACACAAGAAAGTGCATAAGATAATATAGCAACACCTGCAACAGTTACCAATAACGATTAAGGAAGTCATACTGACTATAACTGTAGTGAATGCCACAACATGAGATGAGATATTAAACAGTTATTACTTTACTTTCAATTGCCTTATGCTAGAACGACTGGCCGGCAACCTAACCCAGCATAGTACGCAGCATCATAATCATTCCCTGACCTGGCAAGCCCCTTAAAGCCAAACTGCACCCATGGTTGGAAAAGAAAAATGCTACAATCGCAATGACCCCATTGTGAGAGGCCCCTTAATATAAGAAAGGAAACTGAGAAGCAATAAATACATTACAATAGAGAACTAAAGAGGGAATAAAAATAAAATAGCAAAAAATAAGAAAGATAAAGTCAAATAATTAGACAAAATATATAAGGTCCGAAAACTCTTCCTTGCCTATTCGACAAAAATGCTTTTGCACTAAGTCTGAATAGGAAAAGTTATATATATATATATATATATATATATATATATATATATATATATATATATATTATATATGATTCACCGCAGGATTAACAAGAACATTCTAAGACTTGGTCACATCAGGCATAAGACCTCTAGGAAACTTCGTTGTCTTGAATTTCACAAAAAGGCAAAACTTTTAGAAAGGACTGCATATACTTAGGGCTATGCTCAGGAGATGAAATCCACGCCAAGATTGCATTATTATCTGCGAAAGCAATAAGAATGTTTCCACGGCAAAATCACTTACTGTACATTTTTATAATAATGGGCCAAGAATACTACTTTGCAGAACACCAAAAATTACATTCCTGCAGTCACTATAGTTAGTGCCCATCAACAACTATTGTTTGCAATCGAACAGTTATAATTTCAATAATGAAACTAATTCCTCTTCTCTTTGAAGAGATTGAAAATAGTGGCGCTCATAATCAACATAAAGACCACATTCCTTTGAAAAGTTTCTGAACTTTGAAACCTATAGTCAACTTATAAGTACTTAATCGAAAATTTTGAATCGAAAACGTTTCATGTTCTATCACTTGACGGGGCAAATTAAAATTAATTCGCTAGAAATTCTATGACCCGATCCAATATTAAGAAATCTATTTTAACAATTGATTGTAAGAGAAAAAACAAAACAACTTTTCATAAAAGAATTAACAACTATCATGAAAAGTTTTAAAATATTCCATTCTTACTCTCTTTTCTATGATTTAGCCATAAATCGTTGGTAACTTGCATTGTGATCCGTTACCCTTTACTAAAAGATATTTCTTTGAAACTTTGTAGAGTAATGATGTAGATAATACACTTACTCGATAATTAATATTATCATTGATACAACGCTTAGAATTAAAACCATTACCTGTTACTGGAAATCCTGTTATCAACAAGTTATGACAATGACACCTGAAAAGCTGTTCTTCATACTTCAGTGTTGCGGGTGCCGATTTATTTGATATGCACTTCCAATTTTTTTTTTAATAATTTTAAATTAATTTACACATGTGGGAATTTCATAATTTCCTGGGTTGGGTGATAAACCACCCTCTACTATGGAACCGTTCATTTGCGACAGGAAATCCACGACACATGGAAATGCCATGATTAACCGATTCAGATTAGTCGTCCTGCTTGCCATGAACTTCATCAATAATCGCAGGAAATTATGAAATTCCAAATTACGTAAATCTAAAATGATCAAAACACATGGAAGTGCATACAAAACAAATCGGAACCTGCAACTATTGCTCATAACGAAGGATGGCCAACATGTATACTAGACAAATTTCCAATTTCCAAGCATAGCTTTAGTCTAATCCTGGATATTTATATTTTCATTATATCACCATTTATTTATAGAGTAAGTGATGGTGTACAACACCTACAGCTTTACTCTCCAGAATTTTCAAAGAATTCTCTTATAGTTAGTAACCTGTCCTTTCATCATGAATAAAGACATCGGTGATTTATGGATAAATCTCACGAGAGAAAGTAAGAATGGAATATTCTTAAAAAGTTTCATCTTTGTCATAAATCTTTTTTATGAAAAGTGGTTTTATTTTTTTCTTTTACAATTAAACGTTAGAGTAGATTCCTTCATATTTGAATATGTCACAGATATTAAAGGAAGTTAATATGGGTGCGTGAAGAAATGTTCCAGTCTCACGTTCGATCAAGTTAGTTTCGGTTATTTAATTTTGACTCAGTGATAGTGGACAAGGTGTGTGTGTGTCTGTGTATGTGTGGTCACTAGTATTACCATATACGCCACAATCCACAAAGACTATCGTAGAGGTCAATAAAAATAATTTACATAAAATTTGGGACAAAGGCCAAGCGCTGACATTTATGACGTCATCACGGGCTGAAAATAATGTTGACAAAAAATTGTTAGGAGAGGGTGGAAAGTAGGATGGGAAAAAATATGAATGGAGGCACAGTAAAAGGAATGAAAAGGGTTGCAGCTAGGGGTCGAGGGTCACTGCAAAGTATAACTCAAGTAAGGAATTGCGTGAGGAACACTGAAGACACTACACCTCCCGACCGGGCTGAAGAGGTCTACAACATGCAAAATCTTACTTATTTTTTCCACCCGGTATATATATGAATAGAAAAGAAAAATTTTTTCTTACTGAAAAACAAACAGTATTGATAACAACAAAATGAATAGAACTTACGGACATAAATGATAATCGAAATTCACAGAAAACATAACAAAATGTTGGGGATAAATACTTAAGATGGTAAACTTGACAGCTCAATCAGGCTATAGCTACTTTCCATGTGATTTATTAACTAACAATAATCAAGATTTATATCGGTTGTGAAACAACACGAAGCATATAAAAATATGAAATTTATTCACACCTAAGACAGATGCTGTAAGAACCCTTAATATACCAGGATGGAGAATAAATACAGAAAGACAAATAACCTAGAATGGTGGGAAACCAAAATGTAATTAAAATGATGGAATGTAATATAGCAGAAAATGTAGGATATGAGAGAACCCCCAAAGCTTTCTGAACAAAACAACAACTAAGGATAAGGAGAAAGCAGAGGTCCTCTCTGATCAGTTTAGTGAACCAGAGGGGGATGCTACATCATGTATTAGAGAAAATATTATACCAAACTAAACAATCTAGATGTTACTGAGCTAGAAATCGTGACAATTATTGGTCAACTGAAGACATTCAAATAACCAAGCACAGGCGAGATACATCCCTGGGAGATCAAGGAACTCGAATAGCTGATATCCAACTTGGCAGAAAAGGGCAGGTCTTCCATCAAGTAGGTCAGAAGTTGTGGTACCCTTGGCGAGCCCTGCCAGGACCACTGACATGGAATAGTCGATGTTTGATTCAAGTTTTCAACAAGTTGTCAAAGTCTGAAAACTCGAGATCAGTTTGCCCTTAGAACCCAAAAAGGAAATTTTCCTGAGCTACCCCTAGCTCTTTGTGTTAAGGTCTTCATGCTCTGATTATCAGGAAAATTCTTGGTCAAATTTGAGATTCCTTCTAAACCTCCAATGCTTCATTTGACTGTGTAAAAACTGTCATCTAATAGGACTTTAATAGCAGTGATCAGTTACTGGCAGTTCTTCATTGGCCTCTTGCTGAGGGGTCTCCCAATCTGCTAGTGTTAAGTACGAACTTAGTAACCGGAGTTCCTAAATTTGACCTAAATTCTTCATGCAATTAACTGCGTGTGTGTGTGTAGCCCTTCACCTCCATTTTTACTCAAAAATTTTCAAGAATTTTCTCATAGCGATGCAAATTCATAATTCAGAATATAAATATAATAGACGCAAACCTCAGAAAAAACAGAATTTTTTTAAAAATTAACTTCTCATGAAGATTTGTTTCGTTGCCTTTTCAACTAATTGTTAAAGATCTATATACATTCACTTTAAGGGAACACAACATTTCAAGTAAATTAATTACATGGGAGGGGGGGTTAGTGCTACCAGTGCACCTCATGTGGTGCACTGTAGGTGTTGCTAAAGGAGTGTTTGCAGGTACCACCTAGCTACTCCCACTGTGTAACTTATACCCGGCCCCCTTTCTCACTTCCTTGCTGGCCAACCTCTCTAACTATTGCTCTGTAAGGCAACTGTGGGGGTTTCCCCCACTTTTACCTGTAGATGCTTGTATTTCAACTCCTTTATTTTCCGAATCTCTTCATCCTGCTGTCCAACCCCTTCATCTTATCTCCCTTGCCGTGTCCCATTGCTGGGCTAGGATTTCGTAAATTCAACCATTCGGTCAAATTCTTATTAATCCTAAAGTAATGAACGAAACTATACGTTTTGATTATTCTGAATACTTCTTGATCTAATGATTCCGAGTGACAAAATGCAAGGCAAAGTGATCGAGAACCTTTTCCTACAGTTCTGAAACTTAATAAAGAAAACGAAATTCATGTCATAGAAAACACTCCAGGTCAGTCTTTCTGGGTAACTATCGAAATAAGAAATTTTCGTTTCGCATGACGTCACTGATCATCAGATTGAAAGTTTTAGTGCACTAGAAATGATACAGAAGCATTTTCTCTGAGCCGAAGTACTGTTACTGCGTTCCTTAAATTATAGCCGTTGGTCTATCATAGTAAATATTGCCTAACACAGTCTTCAGAACAAGTACAATAAATCTGGTCAAAACATCAAGGTTTTCATCACGGTCGTCATTTTCACATGTTGCATTTGCGAACTGACAGGTTGTAACTGCTTGTAATCTGTGTAAAATGAATGGTGTCCCCATCAAATAAAGATTTAAAAGGTTAATTGGCGATTTGATGATAAACTGGTACTTTGGTCAAGTCGTACAGTGTAGCGTTTCCGTTCCAGCTGCTTTCTATAGATACACTGACGGTTGAAAATTGTTTTGTATACACCATTTCCATTCGACATAATTCGCACCAAATTTTGACTCTGGCCACCGCATTCTGGAAATGACTCCAATTTTCAATACTGAAAGCTCTCTCGCTTTCTCTTTCGTCTTTTTCTGTTTTCATGGAGAGAGAGAGAGAGAGAGAGAGAGAGAGAGAGAGAGAGAGAGAGAGAGAGAGAGAGAGAGAGAGAGAGAGAGAGAGAAATTACATGAAATTCACTAGCTATGGAATTAAAAGGGTCAGAACAAATTTCTATGAGACATAGAGTAGTCATAGAATTTTTCAATAAACTGCAAGAAAGCGATGATAATAACCATTAGGTAATCCATAATTTTGATATCTAGTCGAATTATAAAACAAGTTACATACGTACACAGTGCCCCAGCAATCAAACTCTGAGATAACCAGAACAAAACCTCTTTATTAGATGTAATGTTCTGGATGGTTCTTGTACAACTCTTTCTTGGTCTTGCCAGTACTAACGAAGAGTCGTCGACACCTAGACCTGAGCTGTTGAGTCCTCTTAAGATAACATCAGAGCACCCTAACTGGACATATTAGCATCTCACCTGGCTCATTACCTACAAAGTCATCTAGGGAGGCGATTGAGAAGGATTCGAATCTAATTTCAGGGGTGGTAGTCGGAATTCAACTCTCTGAGGGCTTGTTGAATTTCTTCTGATGAGGGAGAGGTGGAGGAAGTGGCTTAAATGAATGGCTTGACCAGAGTGAGTTATCTTGCTCAGAAACAAGAGAATTCACTTGGCCCGGGACTGAATCGACATGCTTTGACTAAGGCAGTCAAAACAAAGGTGAGGATTCCTTATGGGCTCCAACAAAAATTTTGAGACCCAAAGGATGAACCTCACGGGAAGGGAAGGTCTCTTAAGGTCTCTTCCCTGAGATTACTGTCCTAAACGAATCAGTCTAACAATCTCATTTGTGGTAGTTTGGGGGTGTCCATGTCCTTGGTGAGAGGACCTTCCAGCTCATCAAAGTCACGGTCTTCCCGACCTACTCTCTCTGCAGGAGACACCCTCCTCAGAACCGCCTGATCCCTTCTCACACCAGGAAGTTGAGGGAACAGGAGAAAAAGGCTGTGAGCAGTCATCAACTCGCAGTGACGATGGTTGCAAAGGTCTGGGAGAACAAATCCTGTCACATAAATGTGAACATGGTTTGTCCCTGGGAAAGCAAACATGGTCACATGAACATGGGCGGAAGCTATCCCAGGCGGATTAGGTTCACTCACAACTGCCCAGGGAGAGGAATCATGGGCCCACAGACTGCGAACGCATACTGGAGCCCCTTGGGTCCATGGGACCCTGGGGGAGTAGAACTTTTTATGGTCTTGGTCTGGGAGATCTGCGCACGCAGAGTAGCCAAGGCATGGGGATGTGCAACAGATGTCGTTGCTACCTGTGTCCGAGAGTGGGATGAGCTTCCACTTTGAATCCTTGAGCCTTGTGTGGCAGAGGGTTCTTTACAAGATCTGGGAGGTGACTTCCAATGTCTGGTATCAATGCTGTGGGTGTCTGCCTCCGCAGGTGACCCACGTACACGGACTCGGCTCGTAGATGCCACAACATGGCTCACCCGAGCACCCGTTGATCCCGCGCCCAGGGGATCTGAAGAGACCTGTGACACGGTTCCATTATATGGAGAAATGGGAGAGCAAGCAAGAGATCCCATTGTTTCTGCCATGGAAGAAGACAGTCCATAGGAGGGCCTACGTGCCTTCCTATGGTTGGAGAAGCAACTGTCTCCTTCTTCCAGTCTGTCTGCATAACGGGACCTTTAGAAGACTAAGGGGAGGAGGTGAAGACAGGCAATCAAGAAGATAACGATGACAAAGGCGATGAAAATGAACGGTACCTTTTCCTCTTATGACCGTGCCTGAACTTCTCCATCAAAACTTCTAAGAGAAGATCCTTCAAAGTGGAAGATGTTGCAGGGAGACTGAATGTCAACGGGATTGGAGAATGATGGATGATCATGGATGCCATGGCTGTAGTTGTGGTTCTCATTGAATATGTAACCAAGGCCGAAGTCCTGGTTACTTACCCAGTGGTGCCAGAAGGTATCTTAGAGGCACTAATTTAAGGCAAGTGATCCAACCTGGCACTGAGGGCTCCCCGGGGAGGCCTAGGGAGGGCCAAAGATCTCTAAGCTCCTTAAACATCTTTTGGATCTCTCCTAGTCCTGAAACAGATGGTTAGAAGGGACTGCCTCTGTTTGCTCTGAGTGGGATTCTCCCCCTCCAAATAAACCAAGGAAGACCACAAGATGTTGCGATAGGCAAAATGCCCCCTCCCCCAACCCCCCTCCCCGCGCAAACTTCCTATTGCTGAAGCAATAAGGAGACCAATTACAACACACATTACAAGGATCAACAAAAGAACATTCGTATTGGCAACATTTTGTGCAAACAGAATGTGGGTCAATATCAAAGGGGGGTGAGGGGGGTGGGGAAGAAAGCAATTACAATGCTTCCCTACCCCAGGGCAACACCTTTGAGCTGCTTCTCCAGGCTTAGACTATTCTTGGGTTTGGTGCTTCCCATGACCAAAAGATAAAATCAAAATATACACAAAATATGCACACTATCAAAAGAAACAACTGGAGGGGAAAAAAATCAGAAGCAAAGTGAAAGTGGAGAACAGCCGACTATCATCAGGCAGAGGTAGAAAAGTACGTCCATCTATGAATGAGTTTATTAGTCATGTTAACTACTGAACAACCTTCTGGTATTAGAACAGCATGCTCCAGCTCGTGCTGATTGTAATTTCTCATCTAAAGTCCTCAGGTTTGTATGTTAGGAAAAATACAGATTCCTTAAAAAAAATTTGTCATATTCCAAATGATGCATTTATCAAAACACTATTACTGTACTCTTAAATGTAATGCCATCCAACCAAGAGAAACGGAAATAGCTTTGGAAATAGGTCAATCAAGAAGGGTAGTGCCTCAACAATAACATTTTTTATTACTATTATATTATTGTTATTAACTTTTCATTTTACCTAGATAACTTATTCAGGTCGCACACGATTTTCATTCTTGCTAGATGAGGATAAAGAGTGAGTTGGATGATGTGAGCACTTTACCAATAACTTTCCAAAATTCAACGCTTTCAAAGAACGCATTGAATTTGAGATGGTACACAACTGACAAAGAGGTTGGCAAAGGGCAAGACGATTGCCCTGAGATACTCCCTACTGACACTGGGCAGTCCAGAGGACGTGCTACAAACAGATAAAGGCACCAACACCACCTCTCTTGGGGAGATACTGAAAGGTTGATCACTTTTGGGGTGGGGGGGGTGTTTGCAATCCTTACTCAATACCCAAATATACTTTGTTAAGTGCCTAAGTGACAACAGAGGCATACTCACATATGGCAATTTGCCGAAAATTGCATTTTTCCTAACCATACAAACCTGAGGTCCTTTAACAATAGGAAGGTAACTAGCGGCAGCTGGAACGGTCGTAAGCTTCGAACAAGGGAGTTCAGTAGTTAACTGCTTGTCCGACAGTGCGTACGCCGCACGACTGGGAGGTGAAGAATCACTTTTGCTTTAGGCCCAGGAAAAACGCAGAGTGAGGGGTGGCATGAGGTGGGACTATATGTAAAGGACCTCAGGTTTGTATAGTTAGGAAAAATGCAATTTTCAACAAATTGCCATTTGTTCCGATACGTAATACAAACCATCGGTCCTTTTACAATAGGAAGACTCACTTCTTGTTGGGAGGAATCTGAGTCTTAAGAACAGACTGGTGTTCGCCCAACCTTCGATTCCCTCCCTGGTCGTAAGAGCAGAGGGAGGGATCCTAGCCTCTGCCCAATTGATCGGGGTATGTGCCTCAGGATCAATGGTCAGACCTCTGGACCCAAGTAATAAGAGGGAGGCAAGTGTACCTCTTAAAACTAGCAAGCAAGAACTTGTTCCTATTGCAAGAGGCAATATAAAGTCATGGGTTTGTCTCTTGTTGGCTTCCACTTCCCCCCGCTTGTTGGGTGAAGTGGTGGATATTCACTCCTATCCCTAATGAAAGGGATAGGATGGGGCTCGGTTGAGTAGCTTACCTGCATCTTCTCCTGTTTCCAGCAGGGTGACGACCGCGTCCCTCTGCCCACAGGTAGAGGGGAGAAAAAGATGGGGAAGAGAAGCCAGTCACACTCTCATTCACTGGGTGTGCAAGACCTCTCAAAGATCCTCATAAGCAAGGAGATCTCGAACGAGTCAAGAGATATCCACTCCCCTCAGTTTCAGGACCAGGGCCAGGGCGGATCTATATCCTTTGACTGTGGGGACGGAGAGGAGCTTGTCTCAGCGAAGAAAAACGAGGAAATCCGCTACCTGCTGAAGAGTATCTCTGAGAGGAGATAGACCCTGTCTATGACACCAACCACAGAAGACGGCCCACTTTCCCTGGTACACAGCTGCAGAGGACTGTCTGACGTGTCCAGCCATCACTGTTGCTGCTCTGCGAGAAAAGCCTCTCGCTCGCAAGAGATGGTGGATAACAGCCAGCCATGAAGATGTAGAGACTGGACTGTCTGGTGGTACCGTTCTATGTGTGGCTGGACGAGAAGGTTGTGCCAAGGGGGAATATCTCTCGGTCCTTCTGCAAGCAGAGCCAGCAGGTCCGGATGCCAAATGGCCTGGGGCCATTTGGGAGCCACCAGGATCATCCTGAGATTAGGGGTGGCCAGCACTCGGCTGATCACCTTGCGAATCAGGCTGAACGGGGGAAAGGCGTAAGCGAAGAGGTTGTCCCACGGGTGTTGAAGAGCGTCCTCTGCAGCTGCCCATGGGTCCGGCACGGCTGAAAAGAAAACCTGGAGTTTTCTGTTGTGCCGGGTGGCGAACAGATCCACTACTGGACACCCCCACAGGTTGAAGAGCCTTTCCACCACGTCCTGGCGTAGGGACCATTCGGTCCCTATCACCTGATCCCGACGGCTGAGCTTGTCTGCTACTACATTCCTCTTGCCTGGAATGTAGCGGGCTGACAGCTCTACCGAGTGAGCCACGGCCCACTCGTGCACCTGCAGCATCAACTGGTGCAACGGGAGGGACACTAGGCCCCCGTTTGTTGACGTATGCCACTACCGTGGTGTTGTGGCACATCAACACCACTGAGTGTCCCATCAAGCGGTCCCGGAACTCTTGGAGAGCGAGGAACGCTGCCTTGAGCTCCAGGACATTCATGTAAAGGTGCTTGTCGTGATGGTCCCACACTCCTGCAGTCAGCAACTCCTCAAGGTGTGCGCCCCATCCCTCGGTGGATGCATCTGAGAACAGCAACATCTTCGGGAGGGGGGGAGTGCAGAGAGGCACTCCTCAAAAGAGGTTCCTGTCGTCCAGCCACCAGGCTAGGTCCTGCCTCACCTCCTCCGTGAGGGACACGGGGAAGTACGGTGGGTCTTCTGCCTGTGACCAACTCTCCTTTAGTCTCCACTGAAGAGACCGCAGGTGAAGACGCCCGTGAGGGACTAACTTCTCAAGTGACGACAGGTGGCCGATCATGACTTGCCATTGCTGAGCTGACTGTTCCTGCCGAGACAGGAACCGGTCGACTACCTCCCTGAATCTGCTGATCCGCGAGTCTGAGGGGAAGACTCGCCCTGCTACCGTGTCGATCAGCATACCCAGGTACTTCATCCTCTGCTTGGGTTCAAGATCGGACTTCTCGAAGTTCACCACGATCCCCAGATTGTGGCAGAATTCGAGAAGTCGATCCCTGTCCCGTAGCAACTACGAGCGGGAGCTCGCCAAGACTAACCAGTCGTCGAGATACCTCAAAAGACGTATCCCGGACGAGTGGGCCCAAGCAGACACCAGCGTGAACACTCGCATGAACACCTGTGGGGCGGTTGAGAGACCGAAGCAAAGTGCCCTGAATTGGTACACCATCCCGTTGAGGATGAAGCAGAGGTACTTCCTGGAGGATTGATGGACGGGTATCTGGAAATACGCGTCCTTCAAATCCACTGAAAGCATGAAATCGTTCTCCCTGATGGAGTCGAGCATGGAACGTGCCGTCTCCATCGTGAAGAGAGACTGGCAAACGAATTGGTTCAGGGGAGAGAGATCTATCACTGGGTGCCAGCCCCCCGAAGACTTCTCCACCAGGAAAAGGCGGCTGTAAAAGCTCGGTGACTGATCCCTGACGATCTCCACAGCTCCTTTGCTCAGCATGGTCTTGGTCTCCTGTCGAAGGGCTACGTCCTTCGATGTTCCCGGAACATAGGTCTGAAGAAGGACCAGGTTGGAGGTGAGGGGTGGCCGAGATTCGAAGGGTAGTAGATATCCCTCCCGAAGGATGTCTACTATCCAGGTCTCGGCACCGTAGCGCTGCCATGTTGCCCGATGGCTTGCCAGGCAACCCCCCACTTCCGGCAGCAGGTGAGGGGGAACGCCGTCCCTAGCGTTTCCCGCCTCTCTTCGACTTCTTCCCTGCCCCTCCTTATGGAAAGGAGGGCTGGGAGGGGGGCTGATGGCGACCTCCCCTGGCAGAAGTCGAAGGCAGAGTCTTCCCTCGGGGCTTAGATGAGGTAACCGTCTTAGCAGCCGAGGAAGCGCTAACCAAACTCTTATGCTTGGCTGCAGTTGATCGAGGCTGCCCAGAAGCCTTCGAAACTGCCTGGTGTACCAGACGGTCACTGTCATCAGTGCGAAGTCTTTCCACTGCAGCGTCCACCATCTCTCCAGGGAAGAGAGAGGAGGAACTCTGTACAGGTCCGTTGCGAAGTCCTAACACCGCCTCATGCCCAGCCGCCCTGGACACTCGGGTAAGGACTGCGTCCCTACGCCTATGTACCAGGTTGGCCCACAGGTTTACCATCTGGTGGGCGAGGTAGGAAATGGCCCTACCTCCAGACTGTTGAAAAAAAAAAAAAAGGGAAACTTTTTTCACTGTTCTTTTCAACTTTTGAGTGTAGTGTCCACCCTTTATGGTCCTTGATTTCTACTCTTTGCTTGTTTCAAAATTTTACGAGTGGGTTTTTTTTGGGGGGAAAAGTTTAAATTATTTATAATGGTTAGTTCGTGTTCTTGCTTTGGAGACTCATTTAGTTTCAGAATGTTACGTTTTAAGTTTGGAAAAGCATCAATAGTTTGCAACCATAAAATTCCTCCTTTAAAGTGATTAAATTTAATACTAGAGTTTTGAGACTGAACGAAAACCTTTAATCCACCTCAAAAGTTTACTTCTAGTCCCAGCGTTTGAAGACGGGAAGTGCATTTTCACTCAGCAGCCGAGAAGGGCGTGTCAACTCTTCTGTAATTTTCACCTTTCCAGCCTAAATTTTATCATGAAGCATTAAGTGACTAGTGTGACCGTTGGTCGAGGATGATCCTGCTTGGAAGTGCGAGCTCTTGGATTGTTTCTTTTTGAGGCTACTATACCATGGAGTTACAGCAAGTTTACATCGACGCGTGAATTAACTACGACAGCTACAATTGACCTAGAGAGTCTTGCTTAGAGTGGAGGTGAGTTGCAAACCACATTGATGCTTGTGCCTTGTAAATTTCACTCAAGTTACTCATTCATTTTGAATGAATTGTCTCCTTAACCTGAACTATACAAAATCATCCAAAGGACCAACCATATTGTTTTTATTAAAATTTAGAATTCATTGCCGGTTTAATTACTTATATTTGTGAGGTGTCGGTTTTATTTTGCTCGTTCGAGTTCATATTTGTCCGATCTTCATACATTTATTATATTAATTGGCAATTAAATAGTTTCTGATATTACATTTTCGTATATTTGCTCTCTATTAATAGAGCGTATTTATCGCATATTTATAGATCCTGAGGACTTTTCTGATATTGGGGGTTATTAGTGAGGTCGCATCATCGGCCTTCATAGGGATGGATACCTCGCTTAAATGACAAGAAGCAATAAGACAACCTACGATCCTGAGCCATTTTCTCGAATACATATTTCAGTGAAAGTTCTGTTTTATGTAAAATAAATATTTAAATTCGCTCTTGATTATAATTTATTGCCATTTGATAAATTTTTTAAACTTCCAGTATTTTGAAAATGGCGCCCAACGTGGGGCAGGTTAAAGGTCTTTTGCTTTATGGTGTTCTTCCTCGCCGGGTTAAATCTTTAGATCACGGTCACACATTTTTAGCTTCGTGAATATTTTACTTGTCTATTATTTTGCTGGGTTGGTCATATTTTTTGTGAATCTTTGCGAATTTTGCATAGGTTATATTTCCTTCGATAACGCTTTGCTATGCTCGAGAAAGCCACAGCAGAAATTCCCTTGCCTAGTAACCCTTCTAAGATTAAATACCCATGTTTGCCTCTTCCTGTATATAATCATTCTGAGGGGGAAAGCATAGAAATTTTTTTTAAGGATTTTGGGAAGGCTATGGAGACGATGAAAGCAGACTCTTATCTTAAATTTATTTAGAGTCTTAAATTTATCTCCAAAATCAACTAGGTAAACAGCTATTAGCTCTTGTGAAATCTTTATCTTCTGCTGAACAGAATTATGAGGAAGCCAAAGCCTTGTTACAAAAAGCTTTTGGTTCTGAATTAGGTCAGAAATTTGAAACTCTGCTTGCACTTTCAGGATTAAAATTAACGTATGACTCTGACCCAGATGCCTTTATTGGTAAGATGAGAAGCATTAAAAACTCATTCGCTGCACTTGCAATAACCACTGATGATGTCTTGCAATATTTCTTTTGGGATGCTATGAATGATGGTCTCAGATTACAAATAAAAACAAACCTTTGCTTAAGGATATTGAGGATAATATTTTTGAGGCCACAGAGCGTTACCTTGGGGTTCAGAAAAGAAATCAGGAGAAGAAAGTTAATCGCAAAGTTCAGTCAGATGCTAGATCCACATTAAGTTTTGCTAGTAACGTACAGATTGACTCTTCCAGTGCAGTGAAATTAAAGGGTTGTATTTTGTGTAGGGACGAAAATGGTTCCGAAAATGCTGATCATCCACTTAACAAGTAAAAGGTTTATGCCTCTCCAAAAGCAAAGGTCGAAAGGCTGCAAAAGTTGAATGCTTGCACTAAATGTGCTAATCCTCATAAAACAAGTGCATGTAGATTCAGGTTCCTGAGAAAATGTAACAAATGTAACAACTGGCACTTCAGTTTTTTGTGTGATAATAATGGTAAAGTTGCTACTGATAACGTTAATAAAGAAAAGGGCTCCTCCCTCGGAGCAACAAATGGCATGATAAGCACAGATTGCAATAAGCTCCTTTTACATACTGGGGCTTCCATTTTACCCACTTTCTCGGTTGTTTTGTCTAATAATGAGCAAATGCGTTGTCTTAAAGACAGTGGTTCTCAGCTTAATTTTATTGATGCTGAATTTGCAAAGCGAAATAATTTAGAAATATTGGAGTCAAATTTCAGTGTCACTGTAAGAGGTATTAACTCTCAAAGAAATTTGTTGACTAATGTTGTTCGTGTTAATTTAAATAATAATGTGAACAGCTTTTGTGTGGAAGCAATCTGCATTCCAGAAATCAATATAAAGCTAATTCTTCCAGATTTGAGTCGAATTGTTGAAAAATTTCTGGAAAAGGAATATGCATTTGCAGATAAATTTTTGGCAAAAGGGGAGGATATGATCTCTAATATTAAGTTCATACTCGGAACTAATTCTATTCATTGTTTACCAGAAATGACTAAATTGTTTGGCTCTGGTGTTCCCTCTGCATATTTGGAAACTTCCCTTGGCATTATGCTTTCTGGAAATGTTAATGAATACCTGAGAAATTTGCAAAGTATTCCTCACAGCAGTAATTCTGCAAGGAATCCAAGTGTGTTACTTAGTCATTCTGAGGCTGAATCAGTGACTATTATTGAGCCGGAGAAAGATCATTCCCCTAATACTGAATGTATTTCTGCAGAAGTAAATTATGCTGTACTTGATGATAAAGGTAATCTTGTTCAATCTGAACTAAAAAAAGGCTACCGATGCTATTCTCTCTGAACAGTGTT
This sequence comes from Macrobrachium nipponense, assembly GCF_015104395.2. Classification (NCBI taxonomy): domain Eukaryota; kingdom Metazoa; phylum Arthropoda; class Malacostraca; order Decapoda; family Palaemonidae; genus Macrobrachium; species Macrobrachium nipponense. The sequence goes on from NC_061100.1 coordinate 15,415,965, forward strand.
CTCAGATATTGAATTATGATCAAACTTTGTATAATGAATCGTGTCGAAAATGATATGCATTTGATAAATTATGTTTTGAATTCTGTTACACGCAGTGATGATGTGAGACTAGTGCTTCCTATCTTATGGAACAAGAAAGTGTCTCATCTTCTTGGTAAAAATCAAACTCTTTCAAAGTTGGTGCTAAAGTCTAATTTTAAGAGATATCACAAAGATGGTAAGTCTCTTGGAATGATAAGACGATGTTTTCAGAGAACAAGAGCGTCTGGGTATAATAGAAAGGGTAGATAATTTATCTCAATTCCTGGAGGAGCATCCTAGTTTTTCCTTTTTGCCACACAGGCCTGTATTCAGGTTCGAAAAGGAGAGTAGCAAATGCAGAAATGTTTGTCTTTCTAATATTTGTGAAAATGATCCCTCAAAGCCTTTAACAGTCAGCCACAATCAGGCAATGTTAGCTGGCCCTTGCCTTAATAAGAAAGTATCTACTTCTATACTGCAACTGAGATTTGATAGCAATGTCCTGTGCTTTGACTTGAAAAAAGCATTCTTGCAAATTGTGTTGCCTGAATCTGATCAGCAAAAGCTTTTGTTTTATTGGTACAGAAATGTTGCCAAGAGTGATTTTTCATTAATTGTGTACAAACATATTCGGCTTCCTTTTGGTCTTAGACCTAGTCCTGCTTTACTGCTTTTAGCTTTATATTATATTCTCATGATTGATAGAGAGAATGATTCGCCACAAATTAGGAATTTGAAGAGGAATATTTATGATTTATGTTATATGGATAATTGTGCGATTTCATTCAATGACCCTGTCAAATTGAAATGGGCCTTCGATAATTTGAAGCAGATTTTTGAACCTTATGGATTTGAAGTACAACAGTTTATAACAAATTGTAAATCTTTGCAGAGTTCCATTGATGGAGAAACTGGTGAGAAGTCGACCCCTGTGACTAAGCTTTTTGGATTGCTTTGGAATACAGAGACTGATTCTTTGTCCACCCAGAAATTAGTTTTGGATAAGAATGCTTCATCTAAAAGGCAGATTTTGAGTTCAATTGCATCAAATTTTGATCCCTTTAAATGTTGTGGAACTTTACTAAATAGAGCTAGAATATTCATGCATTCTTTACAGTGCAATAAAGAAACTGGTTGGGACAATAGGCTGTCTGATGATCTGCTAAGAGAACGGATTAATATTGCTAAGCAGCTAAATTCTTCTCCAGAGATTTCAGTTAATAGATTTGTTGGTAGGAGAGATGAATATGTATATTTGATTGCATATACAGACAGTTCTAGAAGCATTACGGTTGTTGTGTGTTCTTATATAATTTGAAAACTAAAAAAACAAACTTTGTCATGGCTAAGAACAGATTTGTTAACAAACAGTTAGAATCTAGATCCATACCTTCTCTTGAATTTCAGGCAGTTTCCTTAGGGACTGAAGTATTACATGATATTAGAAGAGAATTAAGTGGTTCTAATTGTGTTGAGCCTATTAACATAGTAGGAATTGATCTATACACAGATAGTCTAGTTTGCTTACATTGGTTATCAGCACGTTACAAAGTTTGATAAATTACGTAATTTGAGCATCTTTGTGAAAAATAGATTAGATAGTATCTGCAGAATGTGTGAAGAATTTCCTATTAAGTTTAAATTTTGTGCAGGCTCTAAAATCCCAGCTGATGCAATCACCCGACATCTCTCCTATAACCAATTAATGAATTCTAATTTTTTCAGTGGTACTGTTACTGATGCAGATATTGATGTTTCCGCAAGTGATCTGATGGAAGTCACCATTCCTAATACATTGCTCAGAGAAGAAGGTATAATCTCTTCTCTTGAAAGTAGTCATGTTCATGTTGCTACTGAACCTGTGATTCGAGAGGATATAAACCATTTGGTTTCTATGGATTCCTTTTCTGGCTTCAAGAGTATAGTTTAAGTCCATAGGTATGTGATAAGGTTTATTAATAACCTGAAAATTGCAGTAAAGATGAGGGACCCAAGTAAATATTCACATTTTAATTGTCTTACTAAAGAAACTTTGTCAGAAGCTTATAACTTGGTAATCTACAGAGACCAGCAGATTCATTTTCCAGAAGTTTTTAAATATTTTGCAGGGTCTTCTAATGCAGTTAAAGAGATCCCTAATATAATCAGCCAACTTAATATTTATCCAGATCACAATGGTATATTGTGTGTTTAAAGTAAGGCTGCACGCTGGAAGGACAGAGATAAATTTATGTTCTCACCTATCCTTTTGTCAAAGGATAGCGTCCTGACCAAGAAAATAATCTTGGAAATGCATAAAATGACCAACCATCTACTCATTGTTGACCGAATTTCGGAAAACTTTTTGGGTTTCACATTTCTTTTCGACTGTAAAGAAGATTTTGAAAGAATGTATAAATTGCAGACGATTTCACAGACATACAGTCAAATTAAATCAAACTGCAGACGATTTCACAGACATGCAGTCAAATTAAATCAAAGTCCATACAGAGATTTTAGGTTGAAACCTCCCAATATTCCCTTCAGGTCTATTTTCCTTGACTATCTTGGCCCGTATTATATTAATTACCAAGGGGTTAAAACAAAAACTTGGTTGCTTTGTATAACCTGTTTGTGGTCTCGAGCTATAAATTTAAAATTATGCCTTGACCTGACTGTACCCACATTTTTGAGAGCACTTCAGTTACATATTTGGGAGTATGGTACTCCACAATTGTGCTTTTCAGGTATGGGATCTCAAATTGTTGCAGGTACTAATTTAATTTCTGATTTTTTAAGGGACCCAGATACTGTGCAATATCTACAGGAACATGGAATGAGGGCTGTAGAATTTGAGCAATATTACAAAGGCTGCAACCAACTTGGATCACTTGTGGAAAGTTGTGTTAAATTAATTAAGACTTATATATGGTTCAGTTCGAAATACTGTATTGAAATCTCTTGATTTTGAGTTTCTTATAGCAGAGACTGTACATTTAGTTAATCGCAGGCCAATTGCTTTTCATGAGTCTTTAAGAGATAATAATCCAAATGAAGTCATTCCTGCTGCAATAACTCCTGAAATTTTGCTAAAGGGCTATAGTTGGTGTCTTTGAGGATCATTCCTAATTTGCAACCTCTTCCAGATTATGACCCTTCATGGACTCCTAAGGTCTAATAGAGCATATTAAAGACAGTTATAGTAAATTGTGCAAGTCTTGTTCATGTTTAAAAGAAATATATAACTTTTAATTCCTTGCAAAACTTGTGCATCAAGCCACTAATGTTGGTTCTAGATACAAGCCAGTATCGCACGAGAATTTGCAAGTTGGTGATATAGTTTTACTAAAGATGTTCATTTGAAACCTGCAAATTATCCTATGGGAATCGTTAAAAGCGTTCAGATAACTCAATTAGTGAAACCACTGGTGCAACAGTAATGAGAGGAAACAAAGAAAGAGTAAATAGACACTCTTCATCACTAATTCCTCTACTGAGTATTAATGAATATTCTCACTCTAAAGCAGTGCATAGGCAAGAGGATGAGCATTCCAATGAGGATCTTGAATCAAAGAGGCCTAAAAGATTGGCTGCTTTGAAAGGCGCACAAAAAACGAAAAATCTTTATCTTCATGGAAATGCTTAATATTCATTACTTATACCTTGTAAATAATTCTTGTATATATTTAATTGTATGGGACGTGAATTTTTTTTTACTACTAATAAATAATTATTCAATTTCTTCTGACACTAAAACAGTTGAAATTGAATGTCTTTGCTGGGAGTGTTGAAAAAAAAAAGTTAAACATTTTTCACTATTCTTTTTAACTTTTGAGTGTAGTGTCCACCCTTTATGGTCCTTGATTTCTACTCTTTGCTTGTTTCAAAATTTTACGAGTGGGTTTTTTTGGGGGGAAAAGTTTAAATTATTTATAATGGTTACTTCATGTTCTTTTTTTGGAGACTCATTCAGTTTCAGAATGTTACGTTTTAAGTTTGGAAAAGCATCAATAGTTTGCAACCATAAAATTCCTCCTTTAAAGTGATTAAATTTAATACTAGAGTTCTGAGACTGAACGAAAACCTTTAATCCACCTCAAAAGTTTACTTCAAGTCCCAGCGTTTGAAGACGGGAAGTGCATTTTCACTCGGCAGCCAAGAAGGGCGTGTCAACTCTTCAGTAATTTTCACCTATCCAGCCTAAATTTTATCATCAAGCATTAAGTGACTAGTGTGACCGTTGGTCGAGGATGATCCGGCTTGGAAGTGCGAGCACTTGGATTGTTTCTTTTTGAGGCTACTATACCATGGAGTTACAGCAAGTTTACATCGACTCATGAATTAACTACGACAGCTGCAATTGACCTAGAGAGGCTTGCTTAGAGTGGAGGTAAGTTGCAAACCACATTGATACTTGTGCCTTGTAAATTCCACTCAAGTTACTCATTCATTTTGAATGAATTGTCTCCTTAACCTGAACTATAAAAAATCATCCAAAGGACCAACCATATTGTTTTTATTAAAATTTAGAATTCATTGCCGGTTTAATTACTTATATTTGTGAGGTGTCGGTTTTATTTTGCTCGTTCGAGTTCATATTTGTCCGATCTTCATACATTTATTATATTAATTGGCAATTAAATAGTTTCTGATATTATATTTTCGTATATTTGCTCTCTATCAATAGAGCGTATTTATTGCATATATATAGATCCTGAGGACTTTTCTGATATTGGGGGTTATTAGTGAGGTCGCATCATCGGTCTTCATAGGGACGGATACCTCGCTTAAATGAAAAGAAGCAATAAGACAACCTACGATCCTGAGCCATTTTCTCGAATACATATTTCAGTGAAAGCTCTGTTTTATGTAAAATAAATATTTAAATTCGCTCTTGATTATAATTTATTGTCATTTGATAAATTTTTTTAAACTTCCAGTATTTTGAAAACAGACTGGCAGTCTCCTGAAAGCCGGGTCCCCTTCAGGAGTAATATTCCCTGAGGTGGTCGCGACCTTGGACACTGTGAGGGACCACAGGTCCAGCCAGGAGACTGCCTGGAAAGCCGCCATGGCAGTGGATTTTAGGGCGAGTGCCTCCTGCTGCGAGAAACAGAGGTTCTCCGACAGGAGCTGCTGCAGAGACACTCCGTTAGCCTGGCTAGCTCCGGGTTAACCTGTTTGGGCGGCATCGGATCCTCGGATGGCACATAGAATTTTCTCTGTCGCAGTAGAGGAGGAGGAAGTAGCTTAGACGACCTGCCAGACCTAAACGAACCCTCCCGTCCGGAGACGAGCGAGTCCACCTGGCCTAGCACTGAGTCGGCCAGCTCCAATCGCGGCAGACCCACTGTCACCCTGGGTTCCTTTTTAGGCTCCCAGAATGACTCGAGCCGGGACATGGGCTCAGAAGGTGGGAGCGGTGATCCTTCCCTGAGGTCGTTGTGTTGACGAATCAGCGCAATGACTTCTGAAAAGTTCCTCTGGATCTCAGGAGTGACCGCATTTTGAGGAGTAGGACTGTCAAGCCCCTCCAGCAAGAACGACTCCCGAGACCCTCCTTCAAAAGGAGGAACAGCGACAGACCCCTCTCGGTCTCCTCCTGCCACTTGCGCGTACGACCTGGTTGATCCTAAGACCGTGCCTGGCACATAGGGCGTCATGGTGGGATCACAATCACTCCTTGTAGCCTCGCCCTTCCTGGTGTAACCCGAGGAAGTTGAAGGTACAGGAGAGGAAGACCTGATACTCCCGCCTCGCTCACCAGCAGAACCAGTGTGCTTGGAGGGCTGCAGGCGATCGCCATCGAGCTGCAGGCCTGATCGCGCCGCTCCCCTGGGGCGAGCGACTGGACCGAGAACAGCGGCCCCGGTCCCATGCGTCAGAGGAGCTGCTGCTGGTCCCCCTATCCGTCCGGTCCCGGTGGGAGCAGCGGTCAGGGGACCTGCAGAGACCACTGTCGCGGTGGGACCGGTGCGTGTCCTCACGGCGCGTTGAACCACTGGGACCAGCCGGGGCTGGTTCCTGTAATCGAGGGGACCTCTTACCAGCCTCAGCCCGTGACCGGTCAGGGACTGGCACGACAACCCTGGTAACCAGCTGGTCGCTGCGAGAGCGGCCGCTGGCCTGGTGAGAGTCACCTGAGCGTCTCTCGCCAGCCTTCCGCTCCGTGCCTTGGTCCTGGCGCCGAGCGAACTCAGACGTCTGGGCCTTGGCTGCACGGTCGCCTGCGGGCGACCGTACACTTGGTACCTCTCGCCAACGAGAGGCCGAGCCGGAACCTGGTGTAGCACCAGGCGAGGAAGTACTGGTGTTAGCCGGTACCCCTCTGGTCCCAGTCTTCTTCCTTGCGGAAGGAGAGACGGGCCCTTAGAAGTTCCCGAAGGAGCCTTCTTAGGGTGGGAGGAGGCAGCCTTCTTCTTCCTCGGCTTAGAAGCCTTGGAAGTCGAAGGGGAAGAGGCGGCAGAAGGCGACGAAGAAGACGATGAAGATGACGATGCCCCCTTCCTTTTCTTCTTCGTCAGCTCCCTCAGGACAGACGTCAGGTCCTCCATCCAGGATGGAGCCGGGGCTGCTGTTGCCGAAGCAACGGGCCAGCTGCACCTGTCCGGAAGGACCAGCGACTGGGGCAGCAACACCACGGGCTGGAACGACGTCGGCAAGTGTGGGAACAGCAGGAACAGCAGGAGCGGCAAATACATCAGACAGGTCAGGTACAACAGGAGACGGGGCAGCAGCCAGCGAACACCTGGGTACTGGCGGCAGGTCCAGGGGCGAGCTCTTCGGGCATCAGAAGTCCGGGGCTGGCAGCACGAAGAATCCGGGAGGGGGAGGCACGTCCCTCCTCGGCACAGCAGCGATCGGGCCTTGCACAGCCGCCGTTGGCGTCACAGACATCATGTGCGGGGTGTAGACCTAGTGAGGAGGGGCGGCGTACCCTGGAGTCGAGATAGTGGTAGTAGTGGTGGTCACCGCTCCATGGGTGACTGGCACAGCCTCCGCCAGATGCTGGAGCAGCCCCTGGACTCTCAGCGTGCCCTGGAGCCCCAGCAACACCCACATCTGGCCAAGGTCGTCGCTCACAGCAGGAGCACCTGAGGAAGCAACAGTCGGGTGGTAAGGAGGGGTCCCCCCTCGCGCGCGCGAACCATACCCCGAGCAAACGGAAGACCCCGAATACAACTGCACTTCAGGGTATCGAGCGTCCTCCTCTACGCTTGACGGATCGGGCGAAGAGAAGGACCGAGAAACCCCCCCCCCCCAAGGGAAGGTGCCATACGCGGGAGCTGAGCCGGGGGCAGGAAAGAAGACGAAGTGTCCGTAACCAAGGGAGTCACTGGAGAGCTTTCCGACGACTCCTTGGCAGGTCTATGCTTCTTCCTACCCTCGTACAGCACCCACTGCACCTCCGCCCAATTACAACATATTACACATGGCTCGGCCCGAGAGCATTCACGCCCTCGGCACCAAGCGCAAAGGACATGAGGATCAATTTCAGGAAAGGAGCGGAAGACCCCACACTTGCGGCCCTCCACACCACGGCACACTCTGCGGCTGATGGGGGGGCACGGGGATAGCTCCATTGTCCGAGGATCCATAAATCAATGTAACAAAAGGAATAATACAGTACGTACTTACAATATCACTTTCACAACACTGACAAACCAAGTTGAAGAATTCAAAACACAACCAAAGCATACGACGATGAAGCGGGCAGAGCGATGATGAACACGTCCTCCATCCACACGGCCGGAAGCAAAAGTGGTTCTTCACCTCCCAGTCGCGCGGCGCGTGCACTGTCGGACAAGTAGTTAACTACCGAACTCCCTTGTTCGAAGCTTACGACCGTTCCAGCTGCCGCTAGTTACCTTCTTATTGTAAAAGGACCGATGGTTTGTATTACGTATCGGAACAACTTCAAATTTAACTATCCATTTCTTCTAAACCACACAGGGAGCATTAGAAGAGAGAGAAGTAGGGAGAGGAGAATAACACCAGAGGAAAGAATGGTCAGAACAGACTTATGATAAGACCTGCCTATGCAAAATAACAACCACTCTCAATTCCTGATACTACCTCACACAATGATTCACTTACATTAGACCACTCCTTACTACATTCTCAACCTGGAGAGAGAGAGAGAGAGAGAGAGAGAGAGGAGAGAGAGAGAGAGAGAGAGAGAAAGCACTCATTACCCCTACCAGTAAAACCTGTGTGACCATCACGTCCAACCGAATACGTATGTGCATTTACTTTACACAAAACTCGTTTGTACAGAACCTAATGCCTCTATCTCTGCTTGCTGTAGATGACAATGTAAAACTGAAAACAAGCACAATACCACACAGGAAAAGGAAAAAGGAAAAAGGAAGAGGAAAAGTCCAAATTATTACATGATTCACCCTGTATGCCCAACATATACATACAGTACAGAATGGAATGACTGATTACTCATCCACCATCACTCCAATATCCCAATCAGCAGTACAGTAGCAGCATACCAAATCTATTCCTCCCTGCAATCGAAATAAAATTTAACGCAACAGTCGGTGAGTGAGGGATACTCCTCACTGAACCCCAATCTCCACCTGTGTAGAGTAGTAACAGCACAAATGCTGCCATGCTAGCACCACCCTGGAGGACAGGGTGGCGCTTCTGTTGATCACTGCTCTACAAGTAATGTAGTATCTGAATCAAGTCAGTCTCCCCCACAGTAAGGAAACATGAAAGGTATTCTAGTGTATTGAGCTCCGATGCTCAAGTTTGTTATTATGTTCTATTACGTACATAGCCTACACCTTTTGTATTTTGTATATTCTACTACATGACTTTTTCAATGTAGCTAAGCGAATAAACTCAAGCAAAGATGATATTACTTTATTATCACCCTTAATCCATGGACTGACAAAGGAGGAAATTATATCTCCAATACTAAAATACCATCTTTTCTCTATCTACACGTAAGAGTGAAAAATTGTAGAATGTGTTAGATAACCTTTGCAGACACATACAACAGTGGCAATATACAAAGGTTACGAACTCTGCAGGTTCCACGTTGGCAGAGTGCATTTCGCGCTCGGCTATTTAATTCATGTCTACTATCCCTTTTTTGCAACTAAATTACCCCGAAAAATTACAGATATTTCTAATAAGTAGATACAATCCAATGTTTCTCACCTTGTCGTACATCTGGCTGCTGAAAACCATTGCGGAGCAGATAACAATTAGTGGATTATATATATATTTTTTTGCTAGCACTATTCATTGATTTAAGTCTATATTAGTATTTTGAATTTTTTTAATAACTGTATGCCAGAAATAAATGTAACCTTTAATGTTTGCATGCTAAGAATGGCAAAATCATCGTTGCCACATTAGTGGAGCTTCACACAAATGCTGATGCATTATCATAAACTGTTTCCATGAATTCTAGTTGTCATAGTAATGCAATAATGATAAAATTGCTTTAAAATTTATGTATATATACTTTCAACACACACAGGCTAATTTCACCAATTTCCACATTTTGTGTAAGTCTTATACCCAGTTTGGAGGGTGAACACACACCAATTGGCAACAGAGAGAGAGAGAGAGAAGGGAAGGTGAAGGAAGGAAGAAGGACAGGGGTGGCGGTGGAGGTGGGGGGAGAGGGTAGGTGGAGCTTTTTACTACTGTGTTCGTATCCATTTCTGCTAATGGAGTTTTTGTCTCCTAGTACAAGGACAAGTGTAGTTATTCTTTTCGATTAGTGATTCACGATACCCTTATAAATAACGGCGCTGGGTGTAATACACTATAGCAAATTCTCGTTCTGATACGAGTGTTCGTTACAGAAATATTGCCCAAAAATGTGCTTGCGCTGTCTCTGAAACCCATAGTAGGTATGCTGCTTAGTTGTTGATCAAGTTTTTTGTAATCAAGTATTTTTTACAAGCTAGCTGTTGTTTAAATTTGTATTTTTCTCAATCAAAACATATGCTCCTCAATGCTAACTTTCCTCTTTTAATGACTTTCTGGTCATTGCAAATTTGGCCCCATTAACTTTTTATGGTGCGAAAACAGACAAGAGGCCCTGGGACTGAAAGCAATTGCGTCACACTACGGTGGTAATCCGGCAGTAAAACATCTTCATATCTCCAAAAAGTAAATAATAGAGATATATATGCCCAATACGATTATGACAATTACATGAATAGCTAATAACAATCTGCATGAATAACTGGTACACTGTTCTGCAAGAAAGTTGAGTATAGCAATTAATTTACAATAGGTACAAAAGTCAAGATGTCGTAACGTCATAATACAAGCCTTAAAAAAAGCGCTCTAATTCCGAAAAATAATTATATACTTAAATTTGAGTCAGGAATAGAGTTACTTTTTCAATAAGGAATATTTTCAAATTAATCATCATAAATATGAAAAATATTGAAGCAGCAGTTTCCTTAAAAACGTCGTGGCCAGGGACAGTTTTCCGTTTGTTGTGATGAAAGTACCCCAGCGTCTATGGGTACAAGTGGTGTGCGGATTTAGCACAGGAAATGGGAAGTTTGTTGACACCAGCGACTCAGCAAACATCGAGATGGCATCAATCTCCTAAGTTATTTAATCCTAAGTAAAAATTTTGAAAGCATTTTGGTGAAGTTTGCACTGTGTTGGCCATCCTTTTCATTACGCTCTGTCTAAAGCTTTAAATTTGGCCTTAATTTCTAACTTTGGAGAAAATACTTAATTCGAAAGGAGAGTAGGGGTCTTTAGCTGCATCTCCCACCAACAACAAATCGCGACTGATGACCAATGACCATCTCCGGTGTCAGGACATGTTATAAGTACTTTTTCGGAGGGTGTCCAGCCTTGACCGTCGGTGTGTTGGCCAGTCCATGCGGTTGTTTACCCTATCTGTAATTTATCGGGGTTAATTTGGTTGCAAAAAAGGGATAATAGACATGAATTAAATAAAAAATTTTAAGTAACAAAGTAAAGTTAAACTAAATAATGAGTAAAGTAAACCATTAAGGGAATAAAGCTTTGCACCTCATAAACCGTGTACTCGTGTGCTGCCCGTAACTGTGTTTGTGGTGTGAGCGCTTAGGAACCAGGAACCACAACATAGTTAAAGTGCAATTTGGAGTGAATTAAGACCAAAACATGTATAATTACAATCAAATAAGCACTGTGGAGCTTCAGTTGTGATGGCAGTAAGGATAAAACCACCAATTACAAGGTAAAAATGAATTTCAGTTTAAAGCATGACCTCGGGAATTAGAAGTTTCATACTTTCTCTATTATAGGCAACAAAATGTTGTTTAATTGCGCTGTTTAAACTGCAATCTTGAGTAAGATCAATAAATGTTACATACATAAGCTAACATTGTTCAAATGAGTGCTGGGAAGGCTGGGAAAGATGGTGGATTGTCTGTGGTTAGACTGGCCAGCCACACGATTGCCGCCATATTGGATTTCAAAGCTGCCTTTAAAACATATTTTACGAAGAGCTCATATGCTGGTAGATCTAAGGTACTTGTCGGCGGCGGCCTAGACTATGGCAGTTGCGGTTTTTCTATGCAGTTTTACCTACTGAACAAGAATTTTAAGTATGTAATATTTATTCAGAGGACTGTAATTAACCACCCAGGGGCCAGTACTAAACACGGCAAAATACATTGGCCCCAATCCCTAGCAGATGTTGTATCTGCAATTACGTTCCTTGCAGTCCGTGCGGACTGCTTCTGTAGAAATACCCACATGCTTATTTTTAGTTCGTATGGGGCTTTCATAGCTATATCACATTATGTTGATGAAACTTCAATCTTTTGAATGGTATGCTTAAAGATGTAATTGCATTCTTGTTTCACCAATTAAATATCGAGTGAATAAGGCCTGGCCACGCGATGAAGATGGATCGTCTGCGGTTGCTTACCCTTGTATGTCCTCAAAAGCTTAATTCAACTGAGGGTCGTCCTGGCCTAACCACACCTGAAGCTATCACCCTCAAACTTAGGGATAATGACCTGACACTACCAACCAAAACTGTTTTAGGTAGGTATATAGCTAGCCTAGGCTAGCATTAAAGGGCAATTGTAAGCAATAGCTAACTCTGCATGGACTGCAAGGAAAGGTGCCACAAAAGCCCCTCTGGGGATTAGGACGTCCAATGTAATTCACCATGTTTAGTACTGGCCCCTGGGAGTTACTAATTACAGTCCACCTTTATAAGCCCACATTCCCATGGGTCCCCCTTACTGTAGGATAGAGTTTAATGGTAAATGACAGGTTAAATACAGACGACCGAAAAAAATATTAGGGCTACTTTAAATTCTTGTTCGGGAGGTAAAATTTGGTAGATCTAGTGTACCTATCCGCGGCGGCCCAGAGTATGGCAGTTGCGGTTTTTCTATGCAGTTTTACCTCCTGAACAAGAATTTGAAGTAATATTTATTCGGACGACACTAATTTACCTTTGAACTCTATCCTACGGTAAAGGGGACCCCCATTGGGAACCGGGGTTTTGGGTGGGGACAAAACCCCAACTCCATCCTACGGTAAGGGGGACCCCCAGTGGGAACCGGGGTTTTGGGTGGGGAGAAACCACTAGGGGGGAGTTTTTGCCGTGTTATTGTGGTATTTCCCACATTTATCACTTTTAAAAACACGAAATACAGGCGGAAACAAGAGATAACAAAACTAGCGATAGTGGAGCCGTTCCACATCCACATTCATCTACTACTACTACTACCACGACACTGAATCCTACTACGCATGCGCTAATGCTACTGCGCATGCGCTAACTGTAAGGGAGCTTTTGGCCTACACTCAGACTTCTTAGTGAGGAAACAAATGGGGGTTTATGGGAGGGATACATGTATTTAGCCAAACACGTTACAGTATGACCCCTACATTGCTACCGGACTGAGTGAAGGATTGGGTGGTAACAGGGTTCCCAGATTTGGCGGTTTCTCACCAAATTTGGTTTTTTTTTTCTAATTTGGTGGGTAAAAATTCACTTTGGCTGGTTAGTGGTATTTTGGTTGGTTTTCAGAAACTTTCTATCTGAGCTAAACAGTGATCCCACGTTTGGGGAATCTCTCCCCAGATTGGGAATTTTTGAAGGTTTTCAGGAAAATCTGGGGAATTTGAATAGGTTTTCAGTAAAAACTTGGTAACATTTAAGCAAAATATGTAGATGGAATAAAAATAAAAATCACACACACCAGACGACCACAAAACAGGCCGCTGGATTCTCGGAGAGCGAGCCTCTTTTCAAAATTTCAATTCATTCTCGTTTTTTTTCCCTGTATTCTTATATTAGTTTATATTATGTAACTAAAACTATGATGCTGCTATACAAGCATATATATGATAAAAATATGCATTTATAAAGGTAAATATAACGCACATATATTTGGCGGTTATTTGGGTTGGTTTGGATTTCCATTTGGCGGGATTTTGGCTGGTTTCATGGTAGACTTTGGCTGGTTGGCAGTGGTGTCATCTGGGAACCCTGGCTGGTAACCATACGTTGAGTTACATAAAAGCATTTACCTAATTTGTTTATTGAACATGTTAAGTGAATTCTAGTGTTTATTCCTTTTCCTTTTTCCATAGTATTTGTATAATAACTGTTTTGAAATATCCCCACCTAATAATTTCACCTAAAAATGCCTACGTGTTGATACTAGAACTAGGTTTTAGGACGTTTCGATACCTACCTACCTGTTACGTGAAATTGCACATTGCGTTGCATATTACATACACACTCCCTATATCATTTATACACAACTCAATCCCTCCCCTTTCCAGTATTTCATGACTGGCTCTTTACCTTACACCATTTACAATGCATTTCTCACCGATACCAATACCTAGATTAAAGTTTGCCATTATTATTATAAAACCACATTTAAATATATAGTTTGCCATTATTATTATAAAACCTACAATTAAATATATTCCATTATACCGTTTTACAGACTTACAATTTACACCTCCCTTCCAGTTTCCTTACTATTATGCAGTTATGTATGGTTACTTTTAACATTTTACAACACTTCCACGCCCATCAAAGTTAGGTTTACATGTCATTTTACCTACTGGGGGGCGAATCCCCCCCCCCCCCCCCCAGTTAGGCAACATAACCTACTAGGTTTAGTTTGTTATATGTTGGTTTACCTACTAGTTTTACTTCCTTAAAGGGGGGAACCCGGTTAGGCTAGGTTGGTTAGTTCTTCAAGGGTGGGTTCCCCGGTCGGGCAACATTCCCTACTAGGTTAAGTTCCCTACTAGGTTAGGTTAGGTTGGTTAGGTTACATTCCCTACTTGGTTACCTACTAGGTTAGGTTTGGTTAGGTTACATTCCTTACTAAGTTAGGTTAGGCCTTTAAAGAGGGGTACAGGGGGGCAAAGCCCTCCCGGTCAGGCAATATTCCCTACTAGGTTAGGTTAGGTTAGGTTGGTTAGGTTACATTCCTTACTAGGTTAGGTTAGGCCTTTAAGGGGGGGTACGCCCCTCCGGTCAGGCAATATTCCCCTACTAGGTTAAGTTCCCTACTAGGTTAGGTTGGTTAGGTTACATTCCTTACTAGGTTAGGTTAGACCTTTAAGGGGGGGGTATGGGGGGGGGCTTGGCCCCCCAATTAGGCAACAACCCTTCTAGGTTAAGTTCCCTACTAGGTTAGGTTACATTCCTTACTAGGTTAGGTTAGGCCTTTAAGGGGAAGCCCACCCCGGTCAGGCAACATTCCCTACTAGGTTAGGTTAGGTTAGGTTGGTTAGGTTACACTCCTTACTAGGTTAGGCTAGGTCTTCAAGGGGGGGGTACGGGGGAGAAGCGCCCCCCCCCAGTCAGGCAACATCCCCTCTAGGTTAAGTTCCCTACTAGGTTAGGTTAAGTTAGGTTACATTCCTTACAAGGTTAGGTTAGGCCTTTAAGGGGGGTACAGGGGGGCAAAGTCCCCCCCCCCCCCCCCCCCCCAGTCAGGCAACATTTCCTACTATGTTAAGTTCCCTACTAGGTTAGGTTACATCCCCTGTAGGTTAGGTTGGTTTGGTTCTTTAAGGGGGGTTACAGCAGGTCCAACCCCACCCCTGGTCAGGCAACATCCCCTACAAGTTAAATTAGTTTTGTTATATGTTAACCTATGTTTAATTTGGTATTTTGTATTTATTAAAACAACTTTAGGCCCTATTACACATTTACCACCCAGAACTTAAATCCCACCCCCTCCTGGGCCCGTTATATATGTATTTGTATTAATTCATATTTTGAACCCATCCCACATTTACATTTAGTTCCTTAACTACCCATTTACTTTTATTACCCTTAACATTGCCAACTTATTTTGTTAAGTGCTTGTTCATTTACCTCAGCCCCACCCTGCCTCAACCAATAGCATTTCAAGGCCAATTACTGCTCAGTTACAGCCGGCCGAATGGATATTACTTTTAAATCTTGTACAGTAACTAAAATAACATAGGAAACAGTCAATTGCCATAGTCTAAGCCACCGCGGATTGCTTCTGTAGAAATACCTAAAATTCTATAGAAAAACGTCAACTACCACAGTCTAGTAGTCTACTAGATCGCCGAGGAATAGGCTAGTACGGGCTTAGATCTACCCAAATAGTTACGTTAAAGTCTTATAAAAAGCAACCTAAATACTAGGCTACTATAGGAAATGGTAATTTCCAAAGATATATACCTGACGCGGAGTTGCTAGAGCTAGGTATTACCTACCTAGATCTACCAGAACCTTTAGTATAGCCTAATGCCTACAGTGCAACCAGTGAGGTGCACTGACGGCACTACCCCATCACGTATATGATGCGAGCATTTTTCGGAAGTTAAGGTATAAATTGTGCGACCAAACAAGTTTTGGGATCGACTACCTAGTACTAGTACCCACTTCATATCACTGGTACTACCTAGGTATACCTACTAGGTACTTAAAACGAAAACCAAAGGTTAGGACAACATAGGCCTAGGAAATCCTAAACCCACGTGGCTATGACCAAGCTAGGTATTTTCCTTGGTTATTTTCCTCGACTTAGGAAGTTATTTGAATGAAAGGTCATCATAAAATGAACACAATTCTTGTTTGTATTGTAAAAAAAAAATTACAATCAATCTACACTACCATTCAATACAGCAATGTGTAAAATAAAACTGAAATCAGGCTACCTAGCTAATACCTAGGCCTAAGCAGTAGGTCTACTGTCCTAGGACTCATTCGATCATATATACATGACTTACCTTACCGTGACTTTTCGCTGAGTTAGATTTGATGAAATTAAAGCCATATTAAATGATGTTCACGTCCCATTCTGTAGGTTAAGTCAGTCAAACTTGACTAAATTCCATAAAGTAAATAACTGAGGAGCAACGACACCGACAAAAGCTAATGTAACACTGAAGTTGAACAGCCGCAGAGTAGACGACGTCACAGTGACTATGGATCAAGAATACAAGATAGGTTGATTTAATAGTGTCAATCTGTCTTAATTCACCTAACTTAAGCGTGCATAAATACGCTGATAACTAGAATTGATATTCTTCAAAATAAGGAGGCATTTCCAATTTCACAGATTCTGATAGTTTCCTTGATAAAACATTGAATATTTCTTTCAAAGATTGAACACATCGACATGATTTCAAGATTCAGATGAGTAAATATGTCCAGGCTTGGGGTTCGTTTTTCATAAAGCGTTGTTTTAAATTTAACAATCATCCAGCTTTCTACATCAATGAGGATTATCGTCAAAGCGCTTTTGTAAAATATGAACCAATCAAGCAAGCGAACCATGATTAGTGTTCCAGAAATGAATGACGTATGTCATTTGCTGTTCCAACATTTTGCATTTGTGAGAGAACTCCAGTAGCTACTTGCGTGAGAGCTATTCAATTTTTGACCAATTGTCGGCTGAAAAGAATAAAAAGATGTTTGTACAGTTTGTAAGCACTTTTTCTCGGCGACCTTAGCCTATCTGCAATGTGTTGATCCTTCTGACTAATAATAATGTACACTGACTTTAGTATACTACACCGTCTTGGATCAATAAAATTATAAATTTACAATAGATAATACCCTGACAGTACGATTATCGAGGGCACCTACTAGTTACAAAATTTAACAAAATCCGTAAAACCTAGAGACGTCTGCTATCAATATAGGTAATTTTCGTGATACACTGTAGTAGTACTGACGGTTATATTTTATGCTCCGACTCTTACGAAATAAAAGCTGTCATGAACAACGACCAATACTGGACAGTTTTTGAAAAACACGCAAAAGCAGTTCGTTGACTTCCATAAATTGACATATATAGATCAACAACTCCAAGTTGGTCAATATTTATATTAAAACAATAGGTTGGACACAGTATTTATTTGCAACATTATGAACGATATAAGCATGCTACTAATTATACTTGACTATTGAGCGAGTCAATAATTTTTGTATGAGTGGAATAAGACTTATTCCGCTGTTTCAAAATAAACATTGTTTACAGCAGCATACAACAAATCAACGCAGACAAAAGTAAGAAGTAATGGTACAACTTTGCTGTGGTTAAATATCACTATTTCATTTTTATGTGACGTTCAGTTCAGCAGAGGTTTGCTTCTGCAAATTTTCGGTAATGCACTACATAGGCCTATGCCACAAGTTCACTTAGGTAAGGCGTCGTCACAAGTGTATATTACTACTGCAGCGAAGTTTTACCATACTATTATGGAAAGACATGAAATCATAAACTCTCAGCATATGATCGATATACTTTCTGTAATCTGAAAATGGCACATTATCTCCAAGATAAATCGCAATGTGGTCAGCATTACCACAATAAACCAAAAGAAAAAAATTAACAGTATGAGATAATTAAGCAATAAGGCACCTTCCCAGCAATAACAAGATCATACATACATACATGGATATACATACATCTATATTTACACATACTTTACACATTTATATACAACTCATATACAACACACGTTATATATATATATATATATATATATATATATATATATATATATATATCTATATATATATAAAAGTAAAATAAAAATATCTTTAACAGGATATGTAACTAATACTGTGGCATATTGTAGACAACGAGAACAAATAATATTCTCACACACAACTTGAGAATTTTTGTGTTCTATAATTTTATATAATACTGTTTAATGTCCAAAAGACCACTGCTTGGCCTTTTGAAGGCGAAAAAATATTGCACTGAAGTTTAGTTTTTTCTTAAACGAAAAGTGCTTATGAAACAGACCAAACCACTTTACTTTAGAATATATTAATAACAAATCTGTCTTATCGATGAAATTGAGCGATAAATGCACATTTCTGATAGAGCAAAACGTACCTACGTTTCAGTATCTCATAAAACGGGCTTCGATAGACTTATTACTAGACTGAAAAGACGAGCAAATTAGACCTAGCCACAAACACATTGGCGTATTTTTTTTTCCAGCTAACTAAAATTATAAGTAACGTAATTGCATCTTATTTCTAACAGAACACTACAAAAACAAACGTAAAAAAAAAAAAAAGACATAGAATAGAACATTACAGGCTATGAGAGAAAGGAGTCATCAGACTCAGAACGAATCGATCTCGAAACTAGTATTGAGAGCTCTGTGAATGGACACCGCCGGTTCCATCGCCGAATCAATGAACTCCTCCGCGATCTCCCTGTCGAGGCCGGTGTAGGAGCGTTCTATTTGCTCGTCCGTCAACTCTTTCTTCTTCTTGGATTTCTTCTCCTTCTTTTCTTCTTTGTGTTTGTGTTTCCGGCTCTCTGGGTGCTTGCTTTTGTGCTTCCTTGGTTGCTGGGGATGGTCCTGTAAGTAGATTGTCCTCAGGAGTTTTTCCCACACTTTATTTTTAAATTAAATGTAAACAGATCAGTAAAAATATTTGGTGTAATTAATCCTGATAATAAAGATGGCAAGGATTATTAGAGAAGAAAAAGTATCAGTCGCATGATGCAGGGCATTTACAGAATAATTATGATGATCAATTACAAAAAGAGGATCTGTAACATAACGTACTCTAATTCAGTTTATAATTTACAACATATTGAACACAGTTATAGGTAGACAGTTTAAGCTACTTTCACTATACTCTGTTTTTTTTTTTTTTTTTTTCATCTGTCCATCCGCCTGTGGTGTTTTTCTATGGTAACACTGCGTCCCGGGCTTTAGATGGTTACGCTATGTGTAAGTTTTAGGTAAATAAAAGGATATCTGGGCGTACATTTGCAACTGAAAAGTGTTTTAATAATTTACTGTTTGCGAATTACACCGTTAATATTCGAAATAGGATATTATTATCATCGTTGAATGTAAGCTGAATGTAACTATCTAAAGCCCGGGACGCAGTGTTACCATACAAAAACACCACAGGCGGATGGACAGATGAAAAAAAAAACAGAGTATAGTCATAGTACCAGCACTTACCTGCTGTACTGGCATCATGGGCGTCAACAAATGAGGATAGAAAAGCGATGGATGGGACGTGTGGGTAGGATAAAGTTGATGATGAATTGGAGCTTGCTGAGGATACATGGGATAAGGTGGATAAGGCTGCAAAGGAGGCAGATGCTGTGGAAGACCTGGATGCTGCAAGTGCGGGTGAAACTGTTGTTTCTCTGCGTTCTGCAGGTGGTAGAATCCAGAGGGGTACTGAGAGGGTTCAGGTTGCGGTCTCTGTTTGAGCTGCTGCCCCTCGTGATGTTTGGATTGAGGAAGGTACTTCGTGGATGGTACTAGAGAGTGTGCAGACTGCGCACCTGGTAGAGACGATGGCTTAAGTATGGACGGCAGAGACTCGTGAGTCACCCTGCTACTCTTAGCAGATGATGGAACATGAGAAGGGGTATTTTGAGTGATTTGAGAAGTTGCTGTAGAAGGAATGGCGGATGAGTGATGAGTCTGGTGGTGGACGGAGAGGGGGTTGGAGAATGTTCCAGAGGGATCAGACGAGGTTTTTCGAGGAGTGGCCGAGGATGAAGAATCGGATGAAGACAATGGTACGAACTGTGAAACTGCGGATATGCCACCTCTCGGGTGAGGCTGTGACGATCCCTGTCGAGAGATTGACGTCATCAGAGATACAATAATATACAGAATATAAGATAAAAGAGCTTATTTACTGGGTATTGTACTACAAGTCTTGCCACTTGTCATGTTCTCATTACTGGAGATTTCTGTTGAAGTAGATTTTTCTATAGTAGATTCACACCAACCGTGCATTTGATGTCTAGACCAGTCCCTTACGACGCTCCTGATTGGCTATTGATGAGCCAATCACGGGGCTGGAAACTCAGTTTCTCTCGAGAGTTCACACAGGTTGGATGTATGTTCCACCTCTCTTGAGGGATACTTTTGAAAGACTTATCCTTTAGGAGAGGTGGGACATACATCCTACCTATGTGAACTCTCGAGAGAGACTGAGTTTCCAGCCCTGTGATTGGCTTATCAACAGCCAATCAGAAGCGTCGTAAGGGACTGGCCTAGACATCAAATGCACGGTTGATGTGAATCTACTATAGTACCACTTGCGCAGCAATAAATTGGGACCTGTATGTCGAAGAATATTCTCATTCAAATGAAACCTTTACAAGTGGCTATTAAAAGTTAACTGGGGAAGGATAATATTTACTTAGGTTGTGCTATGGAGTGTCAAAAAAGGAAGGTTCAGGATACGAAACGCGAGTTTCTGGAGACATTCTATGCGGACATATTAATAATCTTAGGCATTTGGAATAAGTGCAATAATTCCTACATTGTTTCCAATCAAGCTTGGCAGTTTAGTGTTCCCTTCAAAGCTGCTATATGTATTTGGATGAAACAGCATTTTTCCTGTCGAGCCTATTTTAATGTATAGCACTGGGAATGATAAACTTTCAGATGTTCTTTACGACCAATGTACTAATCCACTTATAAACCCATTTTAAGGTACTTTTAAAACTAGATGAATAAGAAAAGCAGAGAAGAAATACGATGACCAGAAATCTAACTTTATAATTGGGAAATCCAGAACAGAGCAGTTTCATTGCTTCATTAAGGTTTTGGGTAAAAATAAAAAAATCTGAAGTAGATTACAGAATTCGTGGACAATCCATTGTCGGCTTAATGAATGGTTAGCCTTATTGGGTCCTGAGTAATATTTCTTCAGGTAATTAAAATTTAATCCTCTCTTGGACCTTTTACAGTATAATACCGGATTACTGTATTGACTTCTATACTTTACTACAAACTACCCTGTTGTTGTTGTTATTGTTGTTGTGGGGGTGGGGGTTAGGAAAGCCCTTAAAAAAATGTCTCAAAAAGGTGTTTCGCGTTGAGTTAAAGATACAGAAATTTTAGGGCAGGATTTTCATGATTTATCTATCATAATCAAAATGTAAAAAATATTGTGCATATTAAACAGTGCAGAACAATTGTTTCTAATAAAATGTAGCGTAATTATTTTAATTTTCGTTGGTGAAACAATGCGAGGTAATAAATTCCGTTAAAACAAGAAAATCAATAACTGTTTGTCAGGAAACAAAATGCTCTAGTCCATAAATATCAGGGGAATATTACCAAACGCACAACATATCTGGTAACACGCCCCCCGCCCCCCCCCCCTGCCACTAATGCTTGTCAGTAAACAAAATGAACAAATTCACATCTCTGTTATCGTAACTAAGAAACCCTTATATGGCGAAAATCACGAAACAAAAGAATGTGGCAGCGTCACCTTAAAGTGTACATATTGTGTAAAGAAAGGCCATAGTGAAACTAAATATAAAACATCATGATGGCAATAAGTGCATAGTACATAAAGAAGAAAAGTCAAAGGCGAAAAATAATACGATTATGGCTTTGACTAATAATCGTCTGAGTCTACAACAAAATACCACCTGAAGTGACGATCATACAAGAAGAAAGCAAATTTAAAAAAGAATTACAGACTCTCCTGTTCTGCAAGGGCTACTGTATTGACAAGAAAACACTTAAAGGCAATTACAAACTATAAGAAAAACTCATTTTGAAAACGTACAAGGCCCCGACAGAGAGGGAATCATCCTTGTGTAGGGCAGTACATCAAACCAAAGTGAACAGAGTTGCCTGTAGGAAAATACCAAAATTCCCACTGCTGCTACAAATTAAATCCCCAAAAAACCTGTCTGTAACAAAACTGCCCCAAAACATCATTCAACATAAGATCATAGCAAAAACAAACTTACAATGGGGAATATCGTTTTCTGTTGTCCTAGCCACCTGTACAGCCTCTCCTTACGGTTATGCCCCTCTGAGAGACCCTGGGCACGGTCTTCACTTTTGGAGTAGAGTCCGCACGCCTCGCGGGCACTGACTGTGGCACAGGCGAGACTGACCATGCAGTCCAACACCCCTATGAGGACTAACGCCCCGGATACCAGAACAGCGGGACGCCGTACTAATACTTCCCCGAGCACCTTGACTTCTTCTTGGGTTTCCTGTAAGGAAGATAAGACAAAAGGTGTTAGGAGATGAGTCGTTTCAAAGATAAATTCCGACTAATACTACTAACAGATGAAAGGTTGGGTAGGGTTAGGTTAAGGTATAGACACTTATATTTTATCCCTCTTTTAAACTAGTGCCTCAAGTTGTGTGGTACTAAACTTTTCATTACACATGTACACCTTTAAAATTATTGTGCGCTCTTTAATTTTAAATGAATTATTTGTTATTAGACCTCATCCGGAACTGTTATCACCTTATCAGGATGAAGATGTATAGACTGAAAGCAAAGAACTTTAAATGTAGTTAAACATAACAGTAATAAAACAAAAGAGACATGACTCTTGAAAAAACAACTGGTCACCTCAACATATCTCTACTGTACTACATTCATTTTCTATTCGTTATGAATGAGTCACTGCAGAGAAGAAAGAGACCATTAATATTACATCTTTTCCTTCCTGTTGATGGTCATGATGACGGGGAATATTTCCAGAGTCGAAATTTGAACAGAATGAAATTGATGGTATCAACTTCCAGTCTTCTGCATATCGTCAAACTCAACCAGTATTTTCCTTTCCACAGGAATTTCGTCCATTGTTCTCTCTCTCTCTCTCTCTCTCTCTCTCTCTCTCTCTCTATCTATATATATATATATATATATATATATATATATTATATATATATATTATATATATAATATATATATATATATATATATATATATATTATATATATAATTATAATATATATATAACATAAATAAATATATATATATATATATATATATATATATATATATATATATTATATATATATATATATATATATATATAGCAGTTTGTTGTTGGGGGTTATTTCACTTATCTATTTTTCTATTTCAATAATCTATTCTAGATGTTGTGCTACAATTAATCCTCCAATGGTGTTATAACATATTTATTACATGGCTAATAGACATACGGTTCCACTGTGTATCTGGCTAGCTTATCACTAACAGGATTTGGATAGCTAACTGGATCTGGATAGCTAATCGCACCTGGGTAGCTAACTGGGTCTGGAAAGTTAACTGGATCTAGATAGCTAACTGGATCTAGATAGCTAACTGGATCTGGATAGCTAACTGGATCTAGATAGCTAACCGGATCTGGATAGCTAGCTGGATCTGGATAGCTAACCAGATCTGGATAGCTAGCTGGATCTGGATAGCTAACTTGATCTAGATAGCTAACTGGATCTAGATAGCTAGCTAGCTCTGGATAGCTAACCGGATCTGGACAGCTAACTGGATCCGGATAGCTAGCTGGATCTGGATAGCTATTCGGATCTGGATAGCTAACTGGATCTAGATAGCTAACCGGATCTGGACAGCTAACTGGATTCGGATAACTATTCGGATCTGCATAACTAACTGGATCTATATAGCTAGCTGGATTTGGAAAGCTAACTGGATCTAGATAGCTAATTAGATCTCGATAGTTATTCGGATCTAGCTGATAAAGATAAGAGCTCTTATGGCTTGTCAGTAGATGAGATTATGCCCTGTATTCTCCTTGATTTTAATGACTGACACTAATTCTTCTGATAATAAGAACGAAATCTCAAGATTTGTTTTAAAATACTTTTTGTATTACAAGAACATTTATGAAATTGATACAAAAACGTCCTTTTAGCTTTAATATACTTGATTTGATCATTCTGTGTATTGTCAGTGTCGATGACCACAGTTTATGTGATGTCAATTTTAGATATGAAATACAGAATATTATGACTTATAGATGATACTGATTACACACTGAGCCTTATCCTAAGCTCTGATCAAATCAGAGGCTTGAGCAAAGAATTAACAGTTTCTGACTAGTCAAATACCAGTATTAACTAAACCCTCAGTGACTTAACCTTAAATAAGGTCTGGTACAAGCGGCAATGGGTTATGATGAAGCCCAAATGATGATTATGAATTTGGTTCAATATAATAAGTCTGGTTGCAGACGAGAGCTGTTAAGTATATGTACTCTGTAAAAATAATATGTGAGTATCTGTTATTATCATGAATATATGTTAGTTGTCATACTAATGTTACCATTATCAACGGCAAAATTACCCTTATCACTACTTCAGAGATAAGTTCTGTAACCCAGTTTACGATGTACTTCAAAGCGATCGTCGTGGGAGCAAACAACTTTTCCAAAGAGGAGTACTTATGGGCCGTTCCAAAGACATAACCCGGCTAATACTACTGCTACTTCTCTCTAGCTGTCATGTCACACCCTCAGGGCCTCTTCAACTTGACAAATGTGCCTTTTGGACGGTGGCAGACGGTGGCAGTCAGTGGTCCTCATGTGGGTTCATTTGGTTTTTTCGTTCCCTTGCGTAGCGAAGTTCCTGAAGCCTCTTTCGTCTTTTCTTTTCTGGGTTATCTTTTGTTTATTTCGGATGTCTTTTTAATGGAAACACTCCGTTCTATGTTTTTCTAAAACTAGTTTTTTTTTCCTTTTTACACAGTTTACTACCGAAAAGAATAAACATTACAATATGTAAAACTCTTCCACAAGTAATAGGCACCCATGGTTTTTGGAATATTTTCATTTTTTTTAAGGCCTCGAGGTCTATTTTTCTTGTTGTTTGCCCCAAAAGAAGCCATTTCATCCAAGACATCGTTTTTGATTAAGTGGACACGCACGGAACTGTGTGGCGATTCTGGCCAATACAAAATTCCCACCCTCCCCCAAAAAAAGCCAGTGACAAATAGCTGTTCTTTTTTCATGTAGACATTTATTTAATTTTTTTCGGACTCCAAGTGCTCTGCATCATTAAGGTACATTCGAGTATACAGACAATGAACGACACTGGAAAAAGTGCGACATTAATTTGAATAAACTTCTTTAGTCACGAGCCTGGAAACTTCGAGGGAAACATAACTAAGTCAGGAATAAATGGGAAACGTCACTTCTAAAACCGTGTGTTACCCTGAGGGGTCTGGCTTCAGAGAAATGCCAGAAGGCTTTCACTGAAACTTTCAGCGCTGAATCAAAGGCGAATTTACTGAAAGAATGATTTTGTAATGATTGATTTCATGCCACTTTTAAGCCGTGGACGTGTTGAGCAAGTTTATCTAAAATTAGACTCAAACTGTTAAGTCAGTAGTTTATATATGATATATATAATATATATATATATATATATATATATATAGTATATATATATATATATATATAATATATATATATATAGTATATCTCGCCATGCATCATCTCCAAGATGGGCTGGATTTAAATGACGTATTAACCCTCCAATTGTCGGTAAGTATTTTGGGATGAGGTTACTATTCACAATGACTGCGACCCACAACAGTCGACGAATTCATGGGTTCTTAATTAAATGCTCCGTTGAAAAGTGACTGGCTTGATTTTTCATAGGTGGGTCCCAAACGCTGGGCTCGATCTCAGCTTTCACCGACTCCAATACCATACATAAAACAAGTAAAAAAAAATGCTCAGAAGGAATTAGAGTTTTCTGTACAGCGTGTAAGGCTGTATGAAACTTTCAGCCATGGTCTGGTGTGGCCACAGCCCATGAAACTCTTAGCCGCAGTTCATGAAACTCAGGCACAGTCCGGTGGTGGCCTGTGTTGTTAGTACCTATAGCTCTGCCACTAGTACGATTATAGCTAACTTTAGCCTTAGATAATATAAAACCGACTGAGGCTAGAGGGCTGCAAATTGGTATTTTTATGACTGGATGGTGGATGATCAACATAACAATTTGCAGCCCTCTAGCCTCAGTAGTTCTTAAGATCTGAGGGCGGACAGAAAAAAGTGCGGACAGAGCCATCTCAATGGTTATACAGAAAACAAAGAAGGAATGAAATTCAGTCGAAAGATACAAGCAGCTATGGGTTACAATGAGACCAGGAAGCCACCTCAGTGTTGCAATGAGACTACGAAGACACCTCAGTGTTGCAATGAGACTACGAAGACACCTCAGTGTTACAATGAGACTACGAAGACACCTCAGTGATACAATGAGACCAGGAAGCCAAATCAGTGTTGCAATGAGACTACGAAGACACCTCAGTGTTGCAATGAGACTACGAAGCCAAATCAGTGTTACAATGAGACTACGAAGACACCTCAGTGATACAATGAGACCTCCAAAGCACCTCAAGTCAATTGAGACTACGAAGACACCTCAGTGGTTCAATGAGACTACGAAGACACCTCAGTGTTACAATGAGACTACGAAGACACCTCAGTGTTGCAATGAGACTACGAAGACACCTCAGTGTTGCAATGAGACTACGAAGACACCTCAGTGTTACAATGAGACTACGAAGACACCTCAGTGTTACAATGAGACTACGAAGACACCTCAGTGTTACAATGAGACTACGAAGCCACCTCAGTGTTACAATGAGACTACGAAGACACCTCAGTGTTGCAATGAGACTACGAAGACACCTCAGTGTTGCAATGAGACTACGAAGACACCTCAGTGTTGCAATGAGACTACGAAGACACCTCAGTGTTTACAACTGAAGACTACGAAACACTCAGTGTTACAATGGAGAGACTACGAACCACCTCAGTGTTGCCATGAGACTACGAAAGCCACCTCAGTGTTAACAATGAGACTACGAAGACACCTCAGTGTTTGCAATGAGACTAAGACCTCAGTGTACATGAGACTACGAAGACACCTCAGTGATACAATGAGACTACGAAGCCACCTCAGTGATACAATGAGACTACAAAGCCACCTCAGTGATACAATGAGACTACGAAGCCACCTCAGTGTTACAATGAGACTACGAAGACACCTCAGTGTTACAATGAGACTACGAAGCCACCTCAGTGATACAATGAGACTACGAAGCCACCTCAGTGTTACAATGAGACTACGAAGCCACCTCAGTGTTGCAATGAGACTACGAAGCCACCTCAGTTTTACAATGAGACTACGAAGCCACCCTCAGTGATACAATGAAGACTACGGAAGCCACCTCAGTGTGACAAGGAAGACTTACAAGGGGCAACCCCTCAGTGTTGCATGATTACTACGCCACCTCAGTTTTTACAATGAAGACTACGAGACTACGAAAAGCCCACCTCAGCTGAAGAGACCTCATTTTTCGGGCTCTCACGTCAAGTCATTTACTTAAAAGCGTTTAAAAGACAGCGCACGAATTCCCTGCCGAATGAAAAGACATAAATATTTGCAGACTCACAAAACAATGCGATGTTCGATTAATCTTTTTACTGTCTTTAAAAAAAAAACACCGATATTCCCTCACGTCCATTTCGTTTCCCCAGAGAATGAACCTTTCGGTTTTTTATTTTTTTTTAAAATTTTTTATTTGGTTGTTTCTCCAAGCGATCGAAAAGTTAACTCCTATTAAATAGCGGGACCGCTAGGCTATGGTACAAGATAGCGTTGGATATATATATATATTATATTTGACGGCAGTCCCAGAATTTACTTCAGTTATATCTGTCAATTTTACTAAAACAATCTCAACGGAAACGATATCAATAACGGTTATATTTCATACTGCCGGGATGCCAGTTTTAATATCAATGCAGTTATGCTATTAACAAGATAAGCCACAGTAATGACAATGTAAGTTTATTAGTAAGGTAGAATGGGGTAAAAGGCCCCCGTGGGGTAAAAGGCCTCCCCCTATTTTCTTGCTTATTACATATCATAGCAACTTAGTCAGCTGATCAGTGCAGCAACACCTTCTGCCTGAAGCTTTCTATACCAAACAGCCAGGGAGAACTAGAATGGGACACAGCCAGTACGCATTTTTCTTCTTTGGACATTTCATGTAAGTATGCGTGCTATATCAGGGATATCCTGTGCGGACATCTTGTCAGTAAAGTCAGTACATTAACTACAGTTACTTTAAATGAGAGCTGAGAAATATCTTGCAATGCAATCCAGACTTGAAAACTCAATTGAGGTACAGGTGGATTTAGTTTTCTTAAAAAATGGCAAGTGGGGTAAAAGGCCCACCACGCTTTGGGGCAAGAAGCCCAGGAGGCTTTTTACCCCATCTGATCAGTTGGACGTGTAACCAGTGGTGAAAGAGGACAGACTACATCTTATTTGTGCAATGAAGGCAGCAGGAGTTTGTCTTCCTCTTATGTTATTTTTGCCCGTAAAAGGATGACTTCACTTTTTATGCTCGGCAGCTCACCTGGATCAATTGGTAAATGCACAGCAAATGGATGGTATAATGCAGATTGTTTCGTAGACTGGCTACATCACTTTGTTATAATTGTTTAGCCAAGTCGAGCAGAAAAGCACATTACAATTCCAGATGGCCACCAGAGTCACAGGACTTTAGCCGGAGAGAATGGAGTAATGTAAAGAAAATTAGTCTACCTTTTTGACTTATGTCATTTTTGTTCTTATGTAAAAATTATCCATTATTTCTTTTATTGGTGTTATTCTTGGTGCTATATAAAAGTGAATTTATTTCTAATTGTGCTGCTACAGCTTTCATGTAGAGGAAGTGTCAATTTATTTTACAATTTTGCTAATTTCAGTTCCGATGAATACCAAAAAGTTCCTAGGTTTTACAAGAAACTAAGAACTCTAAGATTAATTTTTGTAGATTTTCCAACATTATTCTTGAATAATTTTGTGTGGAAGGTTGAATCTTTTATATTTAGCAAAAGTAGGCGTCTACTTTTTAATATAAATGGTAGTTTTCATGAAGTACCACAATATCTAAGGTATGGGGCAAAAAGCACCCACCGTGGGCTTTTTACCCCACCCATGGGGTAAAAGGCCCCCTTTGTTCTTTTTTTTCAGGTTATGTTTTTACTATCCTAAATTGCTAACAGCTTCTCATGGTTATGATCGTTGATACTCCAATAACAAAACTTTCTAGATATATCTCTGTTAGGTCAATAGCTGAAATACTGTAGACTATATAAGTATTTCTCCTTAAGGGGGGCTTCTTACCCCACTCTTCCCTACTAGTGAAAACATTTCCTGAATTGGAAGTTAAAGCATTGAATTCTCCATCAAATATATCTATCTATCTATCTATCTTATATCTATCTCTCTATCTATATACCTCTCTATCTATCTATACATCTCTCTTTCTATCTCTCTATCTTTACATATCCATCTACATAAAATAGCTAAACGTAAAATAGCTTGGCGCACCGAAACGTCTCTGTCAAAGATGGCGACGATAATGACACGACGATTCGCAGCTAATGACTCGTATGGTAATGAAGCAGGAAGCGCTCAGAGGTATATGTAACTGTTTCCCTCCCTTCACTTCGCTACGAGAAACGCCAGTCTATAGCCTAGGCTGTCTGTAGCCGTAACAGCAGCAGAAGAAGACAGGAGGGAACTCAGTCACCACAGATGGGAAAGTTAAGATTTGCGGTTAACTTGTTTACAGCGGGACGAGGAAATAATCGCCGTGCGCTTGGCGATTCTCTCTCGTTCTTGTTCTTGGGACCGATCGGCGAGAGTTCTCTCTAGTCCTACTCTGCTGTGATTATTCGTATGCCCTCTTAGGCTCCGGGACTGATGAGAGAGAGGAGGTCCTTACACACACACACAACACACACACACACACACACACACACACACACAAGCGAAAATAGACTAAGTTTCTAGCCGCCCCAAACCAACCAGAAAGATGGTTGTACTTCCGTCGCTCGAAACCACTAACGAATTGCTTTTTAGATTTTTTTAACAAAAGAAAAATAAATAAATAATAAATATATAGGTAGTAGATAGATAGATAAATAAATAAATAAATAAATAAATAAATAGATAGATAGATAAAATAAATAAATAAACAAATAAATAAATAAAAGTTCATCCTGGGTAGGATGATATCTTTCCAATAGACTCAACCGTTATCAGCATAATACCGATTAAGTATTAAAAATCTGCCGGAAGTTTGGTATACTTTCTATAAAAATAAATGTTACTAATATTTATGGAGTAGTTACAGATGCTTCTTCAGTCATATCACATTTCTGTAATAATTCCTATTGTTCAATTGTCGTAAAATAATGATATATAGAATCTTGGCATCTGTACCTTCAAATTGCAGTAGATAAAAATTACTGAAACGATCACTCAATAAAAAAAAACTAGATTATCTAAACAAAAAGAATTGCTTCCCCCCCACCCCGCCGCTCCCCCCTCCCATGAAATATTAAGAATTTTGCACATTTTGGAACATCTTGAAGCCATATAAGACATGTATTGAGTTCATTTGAATAAATTTTACTGCTATTATTATTATTATTATTATTATTATTATTATTATTTATTATTATTATTATTATTATTATTTATTATTATTTATTTATTTATTTATTTATTTATTTTTTTTTTTTTTTTTTGCTTTATCACAGTCCTCCAATTCGACTGGGTGGTATTTATAGTGTGGGGTTCCGGGTTGCATCCTGCCTTCCTTAGGAGTCCATCACTTTTCTTACTATGTGTGCGTTTCTAGGATCACACACTTCTGCATGAGTCCTGGAGCTACTTCAGCTCTAGTTTTTCTAGATTCCTTTTCAGGGATCTTGGATCGTGCCTAGTGCTCCTATGATTATTATTATTATTATTATTATTATTATTATTATTATTATTATTATTATTATTATTATTATTTGTGTATGCTAGAAAACAGACCTCTCAAAACATGTATTATGTTCTGCCATTATTTTCACTAAAAAGATGATAATAATAATAATAATAATAATAATAATAATAATAATAATAATAATAATAATATTATTATTATTATTATTATTATTATTTTTATTTTTATTTTTATTTACTTTATTATATTTTTTTTGGTCTATCACAGTCCTCCAATTCGACTGGGTGGTATTTATAGTGTGGGGTTCCGGGTTGCATCCTGCCTCCTTAGGAGTCCATCACTTTTCTTACTATGTGAGCCGTTTCTAGGATCACACTCTTCTGCATGAGTCCTGGAGCTACTTGTTCAGCCTCTAGTTTTTCTAGATTCCTTTTCAGGGATCTCTGGATCGTGCCTAGTGGTTCCTATGATTATGGGTACGATTTCCACTGGCATATCCATATCCTTCTTATTTCTATTTTCAGATCTTGATACTTATCCATTTTTTCCTCTCTTTCTCTTCAACTCTGGTGTTCCATGGTACTGCGACATCATCATCATCATCATCATTATTATTATTAATATTATTACTATTATTATTTCAAAGGCTATGTGTGCCAAACTAAGTCTTGGGGGAGACATTAGTCTTGAGGGGGAAAGTGACCCCCAGCCCACCCAAATCACACACCTACTTATGCCTTCCAAAAAAAAAAAAATTGTTACATAACCAAACTGCACGAATTTGATGAGGTGGCTGTGACGTCACAGCACGCAGGAATGTATAAATGGACTTGTCCTTGCAGGTGTAAACCGTGAGGTTGGGTATGTCATTTGAGGTTAATATTACCGCGTTTTATAACGGCCTAGGCTAGACCTATAGTTAGGAAGACCTTGAGAATAACTTTTACTTCATGTTTGAAAAATCCCGTTATTTTCGCTTACTCGGGGAGTAAGCCTTCAGACTAATTTGTTGTTGTTGTTGTTGTTGTTGTTGTTCTTGTTGTTGTTGTTGTTGTTGGGGGGGGGGGGGTAGGAAAGCCTAAAAAGGTCTGAAAAAGGTGTTTCGTGTTGAGTTAAAGATACAGGAATTGTAGGATATTTATGATTTGTTTATTAAAATGTAAATGTAAAAAATAAGCAATGAGTATGTTTAACAGTACAGAAAAATGATTTCTAATAAAATATAGCGTATCCATTTTAATTTTCGTTGGTGAAACAACGTTCTTTTAGCATGCATCCTGAGTAAGCTGGAGGTCGGACCACGCCTTTTTTTTTTATTAACTGATATGACTGTTTATGTATGTAAGTGTCTGTTATTCTTTTTTTTTTCTCTCTTTCCACAGAATTTATGCTTTTAATTTCAAACACACTGACAATGTTATTAACCAGCTTTGATCAGACCTCCAGCTTACTCGGGGCGCGTGCTAATATCTAGAGTTATATAGAGTGTTGTTTCACCAACGAAAATTAAAATAAATGCTATATTTTATTAGAAATAAATTTTGTACTGTTCAACATCACATTATTGATTTTTTACATTTTCATTACTATAAATAAATGATAAATATCCTATCCTTAAATTCTTGTAGCTTTATCACCTTTTTCAGACCTTTTATAGGCTTTCGTACCCCCAACAACAAAGTAGTTTGTAGGCTTACTCCCCGAGTAAGTAGAAACCGTATTTATATTGATAAGATAATATTACGTGATTCTTTTTTTCCATTTCTTGCCCATGCCCCACCTAATCACTTCTACAATCCTGATGCCCCTTGTCGTGATGTACAGGGTGTCCATAAAGTCCCAGTACCATTACAAGTATTTACTGCTCAGAAACCATATAACATATGGTAACATTTTTTTTTTTTGTAAAATGAAGTGCCCTGACTGTAATCTTGAGGAAATGTAAAACATTCCACAAAAAAATGCATTACTTTGTTATATGGTTTCTGAGCAACAAATACTTGTAATGGTACTGGGACTTTATGGACACACTGTATAATTCTTCTTATTAAAAATAAGTTAATTCCCATTCACGTGGAGGAATCCTGAGAAGCTACTAATAACTTGGTTTAAACTATTTCTAAAGAACATCTACATATACACAAATATTTTCAAGTATCCATACTGTAGTATATACACCATATGCATTAACTCGCGCACACACTTACACTCACACAGACTTGCTAAGAAAAAATATCCACTGTTAATAACTCATTCGCCAATTGGTCCCCTTAAAAATCAAATCACGCCTCACCTTGCGAATGACTCTTATTGTGTTCGTGCATATAAAGACAAACACAGTGAAGTAGAAATACAATAAAGTTTATGTTATGATATATATATATATATATATATATATATATATATATATATATATATATATATATATATATATATATATAGATATATATATATATATATATATATATATATATATATAATATATAAATATATATATATATATATATATATATATATATATATATATATATATATATATATATATATATATATATATATATATATATATATATATATATATATATATATATATATATATATATATATATATATATATATATATATATATATATATATATATAGAGAGAGAGGAGAGAGAGAGAGAGAGAGAGAGAGAGAGAGAGAGAGAGAGAGAGAGCAGCTAAACAGTAAGAACTCAGATACTTCTGAGTAAAAAAAAAAAACAAAAAAAAAAAAAAAAAAAAAAAAGTTAAAATTGCATACATAATTAGTACAGAGAGACACAAATGAAAGAGAGATTCAGCTGAGAGAAGATGTCTGCAACACATTGCCATTTTTTTCTGAGTAAATTAAGACATCATAACTTATCACAGGATCCTGTACGACATTACCCAAGGTAAGAAAACAAAAATCGTGCAATATCCCTCAATGGCAAGGCGTGAAGACTCCAGCCTTGATGTGAAAAGCTACAAACAGGACCTGTGCCAAAGGTCATTAATAAAAAAAAAGAAATAACGTCAACCGTCTTGCATAACGTCAACCTGAAATAAGGTATTATTAGGTTATACATTTGCGCTGTTGGTTTTACATTCTTTGCAAGGACAGTTAGCTCACATTTATTTTGTAATTTAAGTTTCGAAAAGTAATACTCGACTGCTTCTTTCTTTCTGCATTTCTTATTACCATCTGTTACTTCTTTCAAATGAGCACCATAGTCTCTGGAAGTTTGAATTTCAAGTCAGTGGCCCCTGTGGTGGGCTTGTTCCATATGAATACGGTTAATTGTCTGAATAATAATAATAATAATAATAATAATAATAAAATAATAATAATAATAATAATAATAATAATAATAATAATAATAATAATAATAATAATAATAAATAAGGAAATATGGAGATGCTATACATCAGAAGCAACCCGACGGAGAGAGGATATAGAAGAAGATTGGTCAGCTCTGGAATGAGAGGTAACAACACCCCCCCAAACAGAGCAGAGGCTGGCAGACCAGTAAGGAACATAAAGAAAAAGAACTGGCTCTCCCCAACAGAGAAAGAGAAGAAACTGGAAAGGGAAATGTCACACGACAACGAATTACACGAAAGACGAACTGAGAGACGATGCCTCAGAAGACGACAGGGAGGATGAGGTATCAAACAACGACACACGAAGAAACAACCGACGAAGTAACAGAGAGGACGGAATGGGTAGAAAAGATAGACAATGGATGGAGCCAGATACAGAGAGAACAAAGATCCCCTCCATGAAAGCCTACAACACCAAGAAATTAAGGGAGAAAACAAGTGAGGTCATGAAATACTGGCATAATACAGACCACCAGTATCACAGAAACAAAATAAATTGACATATGCAGGAGCAAGATTAGTAGCAGAACTGATGGGAATTCGAACACCAGCACAACCAACCCAACAGAAACCAAAACAGCACCTCCTTGGAAAAGGCGCCTGGAAAAGCAAAATCATGGTGATGAGATCTGACTTGAGTAAACTGAAAGAGATGGCAGAAAAAAGGCTAAGAAGCAAGAAAACAAGGGAGGAACTCAACGAAAAATACAAAGTACAAGAGAGGGGATTAAACAACACATAGAAGATGTAAAACAGAGGCTTAAGGCCAAAGCACATAAGATCCAACGGTACATGAACAGGAATAAGGGATACCAAACAGAACAAACTATTCGGAAACCAACCAGAAAAGACTATACAGCCAACTAAGAGGGGAAGACAACCCACCCAGAAATTCCTGAAGCCGAACCAAGTAAGAGACTCTGGGAAAACATATGGAGCAATGCGGTATCACACAACAAACATGCAACATGGCTCAGGAAGTCAAGGAAGAAGAAACAGGGAGAATAAAACAAAGATTCACAGACATCACGACGACACAGTCAGACACCAACTAAGAAAATGCCAAACTGGAAAGCCCCAGGTCCCGATGAAGTCCATGGATACTGGCTCAAAAAAAACTTCAAGGCCCTACACCCACGAATAGCAGAACAACTCCAGCATTGTATCTCAAATCACCAAGCACCCAAATGGATGACCACAGGAAGAACATCCTTAGTACAAAAAAACAAGAGTAAGGGAAATATAGCCCAGTAACTACAGGCCTATCACCTGCCTACCAATAATGTGGAAATTACTAACAGGTATCATCAGTGAAAGGCTATACAACTACCTAGAGGAGACAAAACACCATCCCCCACCAACAGATAAAGGCTGAGAAGGAAGTGTAGGGGCACAAAAGACCAGCTCCTGATAGACAAAATGGTAATGAAGAACAGTAGGAGAAGGAAAACCAACCTAAGCATGGCATGGATAGACTATAAGAAAGCCTTCGACATGATCCACACACATGGCTAATAGAATGCCTGAAAATATATGGGGCAGAGGAAAAATACCATCAGCTTCCTCAAAATACAATGCGCAACTGGAATACAATACTTTACAAGCTCTGGAATAAAACTAGCAGAGGTTAATATCAGGAGAGAGATCTTCCAGGGCGACTCACTGTCCCCACTACTCTTCGTAGTAGCCATGATTCCCATGACAAAAGTACTACAGAAGATGGATGCCGGGTACCAACTCAAGAAAAGAGGCAACAGAATCAACCATCTGATGTTCATGGACGACATCAAGCTGTATGGTAGAGCATCAAGGAAAAAATAGATACCCTAATCCAGACTGTAAGGATTGTATCTGGGGACATCAGGATGGAGTTTGGAATAGAAAAATGCGCCTTAGTCAACATACAAAAGGCAAAGTAACGAGAACTGAAGGGATAAAGCTACCAGATGGGAGCAACATCAAACAAACATAGATGAGACAGGATACAAATACCTGGGAATAATGGAAGGAGGAGATATAAAACACCAAAGATGAAGGACACGATCAGGAAAGAATATATGCAGAGACTCAAGGCGATACTCAACTCAAAACTCAACGCTGGAAATATGATAAAAGCCATAACACA
Organism: Macrobrachium nipponense; assembly: GCF_015104395.2. Classification (NCBI taxonomy): domain Eukaryota; kingdom Metazoa; phylum Arthropoda; class Malacostraca; order Decapoda; family Palaemonidae; genus Macrobrachium; species Macrobrachium nipponense. Next base: position 15,452,560 of record NC_061100.1, read on the forward strand.
TGGGCAGTGCCAGTAATCAGATACAGCGCAGGAATAGTGGAATGGACGAAGGCAGAACTCCGCAGCATAGATCCAGAAAACCAGAAACATATGACAATACACAAAGCACTACACCCAAGAGCAAATACGGACAGACTATACATAACACGAAAGGAAGGAGGGAGAGGACTACTAAGTATAGAGGACTGCGTCAACATCGAAAACAGAGCACTGGGGCAATATCTGAAAACCAGTGAAGACGAGTGGCTAAAGAGTGCATGGGAAGAAGGACTAATAAAAGCAGACGAAGACCCAGAAATATACAGAGACAGGAGAAAGACAGAAAGAACAGAGGACTGGCACAACAAACCAATGCACGGACAATACATGAGACAGACTAAAGAACTAGCCAGCGATGACAATTGGCAATGGCTACAGAGGGAGAGCTAAAGAAGGAAACTGAAGGAATGATAACAGCGGCACAAGATCAGGCCCTAAGAACCAGATATGTTCAAAGTACGATAGACGGAAATAACATCTCTCCCATATGTAGGAAGTGCAATACGAAAAGTGAAACCATAAACCACATAGCAAGCGAATGTCCGGCACTTGCACAGAACAGTACAAAAAGAGGCATGATTCAGTAGCAAAAGCCCTCCACAGGAGCCTGTGCAAGAAAACATCAGCTACCTTGCAGTAATAAGTGGTACGACCACCAACCTGAAGGTAGTGATAGAAAACGATCAGGCAAAGATCCTCTGGGACTATGGTATCAGAACGGATAGGGTGATACGTGCAAACAGACCAGACGTGACATTGATTGAACAAGGTCAAGAAGAAAGTATCACTCATTGATGTCGCAATACCATGGGACACCAGAGTTGAAGAGAAAGAGAAGGAAAAATTGGATAAGTATCAAGATCTGAAATAGAAATCAAGAAGGATATGGGATATACCAGTGGAAATCGTACCCATAATCATAGGAGCACTAGGCGATCCCAAGATCCCTGAAAGGAATCTAGAAAAACTAGAGGCTGAAGTAGCTCCAGGACTCATGCAGAAGAGTGTGATCCTAGAAACGGCCACACATAGTAAGAAGAGTGATGGACTCCTAAGGAGCAGATGCAACCCGGAACTCCACACTATAAATACCACCCAGTCGAATTGGAGGACTGGTGATAGAGCAAAAAAAAAAAAAAAAAAAAAAAAAAAAAAAAAAAAAAAAAAAACAATAATAATAATAATAATAATAATAATAATAATAATAATAATATAATAATAATAATATAATAATGAATAATCAAGAATGAAGTTTATTCCTATTTCTCCTGTAAAATTATCTAAGGACAGTCACTATTACTACAGAAATGATCCAACCTATATACAGATAACAATTCTAAGTCCATATAGGCCTAGCCAAAATTTTTTTTTTTCGCAAATGACGGCTGCTGAAAACTTGAGCAAAATATACAGTCAAAGAAGTTGGACAGCAAAGTGGGAAGAGGCCTTGACGAAGAAAAATGGGCAGGAAAATTGAAGAAAGTAATGTAGCTGGGTTGGTGGGACACTGTTAAGTTCTATCAAAAAGGTACAAAGTCTTAAGTCAGAGGAATTCAGCGTCTCGATA